>NC_139219.1:194792865-195235365 GCF_055691185.1 Crinia signifera
TGGCCCATGGTGTTGAATTTGACTCCAAAAGTATTAATACCGTAGATAGGCATTTCTACATACAATCAAAAAGATGAATCATTACATTAACATTACATGGCATACACTAGACCTAGTCACACCAAGGAAGCAGCAGTGGGAACAGTGATAGCTTTTCTAAATACCATTCATAAACATCATCTCCCAGTAAGAGCGGATAGTGAGTACAGAGCAAGAGTAGGAAGGTGCCCTGAGTATTTGGTCAAGAGAGAGAGACAAGGGAATAATTCCAACCAGCAGGAAACTCCAATTTTGAGGGTGGCCTGGCCAGGGCAGTAGAGAGACTGGCTGAGCCCAGGTACTTTTAATGGGGCATTGCCTAAAGTGGGAGGCGTGGCCATGCTCCCATAGAATAAAATACAGAAAATAAATAGTATGGAGCTAGTCCTTTATGATACATAGAATACTTACCAAGCTTTAAAGAGTGAGGTTAGAAGTTGATTTCCCTATTGAATGGTGTTTGCTGTAGTTTGAGGACACTGTATTTATTCATTATTTAGTTATTAACCTTTTTTTTTATAAAGCACAGCAGGTTCTGTTACAGGTAGTTACAGACAGTCATAATGTTAGGAAGGCCCTGCTTACACTCTATAGGGAAATAGGCACTGATACACAAGAATACATGTTATCTATTGCATAAGGATCCAGATTGCAAAGGTTCTTGGTGGTTTGAATTATACGTTGACCCAGCAATGTAAGCCATTTTATATAAAATATATTAAATACTATTAAATAAGTTAGTTAAGAAGCTTATTCGCTCATGTGAGAACTTTTGGGATTTGGGTAAATGACTTTGAGAAACTTAATCATTTAAAGAGTTTGGCTTGGCTGAGAAAGGAGTGAAAATGTTCTTACATCTGTGTATTTCTGACAGGACTAATGTAATCGGAGCATAATGAGGCAGCGAAAGGGATTGCCATCACTTAGGGAGATGTATAGTGAGATCAGGAAGAGACATTTAGGACAGTTGTAAAAAATCACTCCACCAAGGTTCAGCCTACCGACAGGGCTGATGGATTTGCTAGAGACCAGAGACTCTACATATATTTAGATAATTTATTGAAAGTATGTAGTAGGGAGTAGGATGGATTAAGGATATGTAGCAAAATAGAATCAACAAAGGCAGTGAAGTGTAGTAAAAGTGTCTAATGGAATACTCTTAAAGAAAAACAGAGTTTGACAAACGTGAAGGTGGTCCGTTGTTGATTTAAAAAGTGGAGAGAGAGAGAGAGAGTAATAAGATCACAACCTAATGATAAATTAATAATGAGAGTAGAGCAAGGAATTGTATACTAAAACTGGATGAGAAAAGTCACAGCCGAATGCCCATTCAGAGAAGATGTAATGAAGATATAACCATGAAACAATGTACATGACTGAAACATTGTAAAAAGAAAAGAAGTATTACAGCAAGAAGATGTTCATAGAAACGTAAGGAAACTACTTTACAGAATGGGCAGTTTATAAGTGAAATAGCCTCCCATAAGAGGTGGCAAAGACAGTAGAGCAATTCAAAGCTTGGGGTTGACATAAGAATATACTTGCAAAGAACAAAGGATGACATAGGGCTGAGGACTTAGAGAGCATTCAGGAGGAGTATAATTGTGGTGGTATTGATCAAAATCCTTAGCAGATGGAACATCAATGAATATGTGAGGTTGAATGTTATGGGTTATATATAAGTTAGCTTGGTAAATAAGGGTTAAAAACACATGGGGCTTAATTTAGAGATTTACCCTAATGTCTCCACAGCTGCAAATGTGTACACAGTGGCTATGAGGAAATATGCCAATGTCACACCTGCTGGGACATGTATTGATTTGCCCATCAGTGACATTTCTAAATCACCATTCATGTATAAAGAAACATCCATCAGATGCACATCAGACAAACAACCTTCAGAGTAAAAACTGGCCATACCATACACCAAAAGATTCATTTTCCATTCTGGCTGGTTGGAACAAAAATCTGGTCCTATCTGAATGACCATTTTTGTCAGTTTCCCAGCATTTCAAAGCACGTGGTCATTTGCTCCCATAAGTTAACAAATCTTTGTTCCAACCAGCCAGATTGGACAGTAAATCTTTAGGTAAATAGCCAGCTTTATTCTATAGTTGTGCAGTATGGCCGTTGGCAGTAAGACTACAAACCCATTGTACAGTAACTACATATGGGATTACAGCCAAAAGCATTGACAACCCCCAGAAATGGTAGTGATATCAATGGAATCATTATAATGGGTGCATCCTTTATTTAAATACTCTCCGGAGTTTAGCAAAAGCAGCAGCATGGCTGTGTAAATCACCAGACAAATGGCCATGTGTCCTTTTTCTGGAGATATGTGCATGTGCAGTGGAGTCAGAGTGTTCTAGTGCTCAGACTCCACAATGCTTCTTGTGCTGAAATCATCGTAATAATGGCTGCCATGCCGTTTTTCTGAGGATATGCGCATGCGCAGTAGAGTCTGAGTGCTGTAGTGCTTATACCCTACAACAATGTGCTACTCCCAGCAGAGAGGAGGCCTGGCTAGAAGAGTCTGCACATGGGCCTCCTCCTCTCTTAAAACACCCCTGTGTAATACACATGCATTTTAGGTTGCCACTTCCCTTGCAAAAGGTCACTTACTGTCAGTACTGCAAATAAATCCCCACTGAACCTTATACACATGCACATGTGGCAAGATAATTGCTATACTGCATACAAAATCAACTTTGTGTTTAACTCTGAATTAGGACCATTGGTCTCTGGGAAAAAAAGTACACAGATGAGAGGTTAATTGAGGAGCAACTTGTACTGAAAAGTCTTGAAAAATTAATGGATATTGGGTAGCCACCAATATGCCTTCAGAAGGGCCTCTTTGTCATGAAAATAGAGTACCCTCCACATCACAGCATGATTTTGTTGGTTAGTGCCTGCTCACTCTAGGAAGATACATTGAACCCTCTCAAGGAGCAGGGCAGTGCTACAGTACATAAGGTACAATGTGTGATGGGTCAGAGCCCATCCCCAAAGCTGGAATACCCCAAAAAAGTGATTTCTCCTGTTATGGTGTTCAAGGTAAAAGAACCTGCAAAACAATATATGGTCATAAAAATAAAGAAGATACAGTTTGTAATTGTTTGACTGTCCCTTTTAGAATTTAATCTTATGAAAAGTTTAAAACCTTTTCCTCATCCTGATTCTAAGGAAATACAAGCCTGCATCTAACAAGGCGTCGTCTTTTCTTGTCGCTCTGAATAATATATGGGGATTGATCTTATTCCGTGCGGATGATTCACGAGTGCGAATCATCACGGCACCAGGCGCACTTTACAGCAGACTGAATTAGCTTAAAATTGCTCGCACCTTCATAGGGGTGCAAGCAATTTTAAGCAAATTCGGACCTAATAGGATCAACCAGTGGCGTAAGTTCGTCCCAGATGCCCGGAGGCAATATCAATATTGGTGCCCCACACACACACACACACACACGCACACACACACACACACACACCACCTTAAATAAATACATGTTATGTATATTATGTTTAAAATTAATACAGCGTGACATCTATGGTCCTGCTAGGCGGGGGAGTAAGACACTTAACCGTTATCGACAACTTTCAATTAAGTGATTTGAATGTGCAGGGGAGGAGAGGTGCCCCCCTTGGGAGCAGGAGCCCGGCGGCAGATGACTCCATTGCCTCCCAGAGTTCTGCCTCTGGGATCAACCCCATGGTGTGATTAATCAGACTTCGATCACGATATTTCACCCCCTTGCCGGCCACTCACCCGATTCAATGTTTTGGGGGAATCCTCTGCTGTCAGATGACAGCAAGGATTCCCCCAAACAGCAAGGCTCGCGGCTAATGCAGGGAACCCACTGTATTTAACCGCAAGCCTCGCTGTTTTAGCGGCCACACACTCAGTTTCCCCCTCGCCCCAAAATCCTAGCACAGGGGAAATGGCATGTGCAGGGGGGTCATTTGTTCTAGGTGGAGAATACAGAATCTTCTGTGCTCCTGGGTCTTTGTTCATAAGTGAGTAATTTGTTTTTCAGTAGAATCAAAATGGGAATAATAGATTCAATGATCGACTGTTGTTCAGTTAACCTTTGCTCTAGCAACAGTCTAATGATTAGAAATGCGAGAAGGCCCCTGTTTTTTGGTTTGGGGTCTAACTCTTCCTTGTGTTTTGGTTTTAGCAAACCACTTTAATTTCATTTTGGTTAAAAATTGATAAAAAAAATTGATAAACATTGATAAAGACCAACAACAGTTAAAATCACATAATGTTTGCAATACAAATCCCAAAATTCACATTTAAAATCTGAATTTAAAACCATGGGAAGATTTGAACTGGGAATTGTTCCCAGATTGGATCCCCTTGAATCCACAAAAATCTAAATGGATTTAGAACGATATCTGTAGAACCAAACGATACAAATCTAATACTGTAATAATAAGTATATCTCCTTGGCTGAATGGCTGATAAAGCCACCAGAAGGCCCAAGCAGTTGTCCCAGGAAGGGGAGAGAATGTGAAGAAGGGGGATGAGCTCACCTTCTAGACTGAGATTGCGATGAAGTATGTTTAGTTTTATGCATTTTAGCTGGGGTAGATAATTCCTCATCCTTGATTCCCAGGTTTGCCGCCACTACATGCAGATCAGTCCCCAAGATGAATTGCTAAAGCCGGACAGGAGGTTATTTCAGAATGCTGGACAGATATCGTTCATTGCACCATCAGGATAATTAAATAAGAGGGTCCAGGAGAGTAGAAATTCAGAATCTCACTTTGTGCAACACCAGGCTCTGCAAGTGAAAACATATTTGTACCATTTTTTTTAGAATAGATTTATGATTATGCTAATTATTTTTATACATTTGTCAGTATGCATTAATCATGCAATTTTTGGAAAGCAACTATTTACTCTTACATTTTCTAAAATAAAGAAAATGGGTAGCTTTCAGATGACTGTTGAACGGCTTCCTTGATCACAATTTGCTAGTAGGGTTTGGGATTTAAAGGGAAATAAAGTTTTATACAAAAGTGTCAGAATGTGCTAGAAAGGTAAGAAATATTTAGAAAGGTTTTTTTGTAATGTAAATATAGTTTGTACAAATATAAACTTTTCAGAAGAGAAGTAACCTTTTGGAAATAGAGCTGCTTGTAAACCTCTGGTGAAAGCTCTCTAATAGCTATATTTAAACATGACTACAGCTTAAGGTGCTTTATTATATCATCTTATATTTGAAAATACTCAACGTTACCTATTTTCCTCTTATATGGTATTGGATTACACAGCTTGAAATACATTTTGCATAAAGGCTTAGACTTAGAAAATTCTTTTAATGTCACCACTTAATGCAGACACAATAACTGATATTACTCTATAGATCAAGGTTGTGTTGACAACATCATGCCAAGTGTGATTATCCCTAATGCAACTTGCAGCTGTCAGTGATATTTAGCAGAGGGGAGTTTTTATTGCTTCCCTAGGACTTACTGTAGGTAAGTATAACAGCTCCATGTATAGAAATTAAACATTTGTTGGGTGAAAACAATACATTTACATATAAAAAGTTCAATTCAATGTTCAGTTCTAGTTAAAAATACAGATGTGCACTGACCCCCTGTGGTTTGGTCATGGTTTTGCCAAATCTGTCCTCTTTGTTATTGTTTTCTGGGTTTGGTAAAGCCATCCTACCATGTTTCAGTTTTGGGCCTGTTTTGTTAAATCAATTACATTATTTTGTCTAGAATTTTGAGTAGCGGCACAAACACACAGAAGTTTCTTTAAGAACATAGCACATCTATGAAACATTACGGAAAACTAGTGGTAGACAAGATAGCAGTTTAGAAAAACTATGAAACCTCATAGAAAGAATGTTTTTAGAAGAATAGGCCCCATGGCAATACAGGGAAATGGAGGTTTAAGAAGTAATGGCAGACATATAAAGCATTGATTTACTGGTTAAAACGTATCACTTAATTGATTGAAATAGATAAATTGAACTGATTAATTTAGAAAGTGAAATCATTTATAAATTACAACCATTTGATACTTATGCACTTTTAACACCAAAATCCCTGGTCGGACCCTGAAGTTTCCAGGGTCAGACCTGGCTTCATTCCCCATTTACACAGTACTTCAAACTGGGTCGGACCCGGGTCTTCGCTGTTTACACTGAACCTGGGTCAGTTCTGCTTTTCTCTATGGATGACATTAAAAATGGTCATTTTAGGACTGATAAACAGCCAGCCAACCTTCCCTCAATGATTTCAAATAAAAAATGTATTAAAAGACATGACAAGTGCTCAAGCACACGTATAACTGTCACAAGCGGTGGACTGGTAAGGTTTGTGTGGTGCTCAGGAACTACTCTTGGACCAGAGTGTGCATTGTTAAAATGAGCTGGTTTAATGATAGATGTTTAATCAATGGAAAGCAAACAGGTTAATCTAAAAAAACGTCTTTGAGAGAAAGCTTGCGTAAAGTTCTTGGGAAGATAATGTCTCTGGTTCCAAAACAAATATGATGAACAGATTATTGTAACTGGAGAAGAATGGTGATGATAGAGAAAAGACTGGAGTACGGTGGAAGAACGGTGATGGCGTGGAAGATTGCAGAGTCCGATTTGAAGGTACTGAAAGACGTGAATAAATGTCCATAATGATATGGGAAAGAATGGAGGAGACTGAATCCGGAAATTTAGAATAACTAAGACGTGATGAATTGCAGGTAGCCGGAGGGGTTCAGAAGCAGAATCCAGCAGACCTTGGACAAGCAAGATGTACGGACTGGGATCGGCAGTGGTGGCTGCGATTCAGAATGGCATTCCCGGAACCAGAGTGATGAGCAGAGTGGACTAAGGACAAGCAATGAGCTAGGAGTTTCCTGAAGCGAGCAGCTAGGAAGACTTCTTGCACTGATGCTGGTTTAGCCTAGGTAGATCCCCTAAATACATAAAGGTGGCTGCCATTGGCTAGTCAGCACAGGGAGCCTGGAACTACTGTCACAACTGAAGGGCTGGATGAAGTCGTGTGGTGTGTAGCAACCGGAGGCAGACCAGAGGAGGAAGGATTAAATCGTGCAGGTTTAATAATAGAATTCATCAATGGGAACAATACACACTTGAATACTTTCTTTAAGTGGCAGTTAGTGGTAAATAATACTTGAGCCAGCAAGGCACTTTTAGAAGAAGAAAGTTCATTTGAATAATGACAGTTCAATAGCACAGGACGACAGGCAGGGGTCTTGAAGAATAAGAGGATCCGGAAAGAGAATGTACTTGATGGTAAATGAAGGATCCTTGAAGACTGGAAGAAGATGAATGATGAAATGAAGATTGCAGAATTGCTTGGAAGCAGGAGACTTGAAGAGCTAGGCCAGGAAGCTCAGGGATACAGGCAGAGGCCAGACTGTGGAGAGAACTGGCAGCGATGGGGTTAAGCAGTAGCCTAGACCAGCACAGAGCACGAGCAAGGCACCAAGGTCAGGAGAGGTGAGTCAGAGAGCCGGAGTCAGCTGGGAGCTGTGAACGCCTCGGGAGACTCTTTGTACTGACACTGAACAGCCCTAGGCAGATCCCCTATATCCCAAGAGGGCGGCTGCCATTGGCTGTCAGGTCAGTATGGGCGGAAACCTCAGACCTGGGCCAATCTGCTATTTGCCCTTAACCAAGATGGCGGCGCCGGCCTCCCGGCGCCATTACAGCACACACTGCTACACCTGTCGGCGTCCCACGCTGCCTGCTGCCCACCAGACTGCCGCTGCCCGCTGCCGCTGACCCGGAGACCACTACACGCTAGCCGACAGCGGGAGCGAACGGGTGAGTAATATGCCCGCCGCGCACAGCCGCGGCTGCGTGTGACAGTACCCCCCCTTTTCTGGGTGACCCCAGGGCACCTACGCACCTTGTGTGGGTTCCTTTGGAAGAATTGCCTCACCAGACGGGGAGAATGAAGATCTGCAGCATCAACCCAGGAGTTCTCTTCAGGACCGAATCCAAGCCATTCTACCAGATACTGCAGATGGGCATTGCGACAACGTGAGTCGATGATGCGCCTCACCTCGAACTCTGTCTCTCTCTCTGAGCCAATCTTGGGCGGTTTGGGCACCTTCTTCTGATATAAGTTCAATCTCAAGGGCTTTAGAAGAGACACATGAAAAGAATTTGAGATCTTCAGGGAAGAAGGAAGCTGTAGTCTGTAGGCGACAGGGTTAATAACTTGAGTAATTGGGAATGGCCCGATGAACCGGGGAGCCAGCTTCATAGATGGTAACCGAAGGCGTATGTGGCGGGTAGACAGCCACACTCGATCTCCAACCTTCAATTTGGGAGCCGCTCTTCTTTTCCTGTCCGCCATCCTTTTGTATCGAGCGGATACTTTGAGGAGAGCGGTATGAACGTCTGACCAGATTTTCGCAAACCGTTGTAAGGAAGCAGCAGCTGCAGGAACATCGGAAGAAGATAAGTCTGAGAAATCTGGAGATCGGGGATGTTTGCCAAAAACAGTAAAAAAGGGAGTGGTGCCGGAGGATGAATGATAAGAGTTATTGTGCGCATATTCCGCCCAAGGCAGAAGGTCTACCCAGTCGTCTTGAGAAGAAGAGATGAATAAGCCAAGTCTTGGTTGACGCGTTCCGTCTGCCCGTTGGTTTGTGGGTGGAAAGTGGTGGAGAACTTGAGTTTGACTTGTACAGCGGAACAGAGGGCCCTCCAAAACTTTGCAACAAACTGCACTCCACGGTCAGATATAATCTCTTTGGGCAACCCATGGAGTTTGAAGATTGTGGAAATGAAGAGCTGAGCCAAAACTGGAGCGGATAGAAGGTCTTTCAATGGAAAGAAGTGCACCATTTTTGAGAACCGGTCAACTACCACCCAGATTACCGTATGCCCTTTGGAGGGAGGAAGTTCGCAGATAAAGTCCATAGACAAGTGGGACCATGGTTCTGTGGGTATGGCTAGAGGTAGAAGAGGACCGGCAGGAGACGTTCTGGAGGACTTATGCTGGGCGCACTTTACACAGGAGGCGACAAAGCTGGTTACATCTCGACGAATGGTGGGCCACCAATATGAACGTAATAGAAACATTAGGGTCTTCTGTGCACCAGTATGTCCTGCGAAACGGGAAGCGTGTGCCCAGGACAGCACTCTCTTGCGAAGATTGAGGGGAACAAAGGTTTTGCCCGGAGGAGGTGAAGGTTGGACCGTAACTTGAGCAAAAACCAGAGGATCGAGGATTGGTCGAGGAGGAGTCTCAAGGTCTGCCGGAGTCTCGAAAGAGCGTGAAAGAGCATCGGCCTTGGCATTCATCGACCCGGGTCTGAATCTGATCTGGAAATCAAATCGTTCGAAGAACATGGCCCAGCGGGCTTGACGAGCAGTAAGGCATTGGGCGTGCTTGAGAAAAGAGAGATTCTTATGGTCAGAGTATACAGTGATCTTATGTCATGCCCCCTCCAGGAGGTAGCGCCACTCCTCCAACGCTGACTTGACTGCCAGTAACTCTTGCTCCCCAATGGGGTAATTCTTCTCTGCTGGAAGAAACTTCTTGGAGTAGAAGGCACAAGGGTGAAGTTCCCGGTCCTCCCCTTTCTGCGACAAGATTGCCCCGACTCCCTCTGAGGATGCGTCCACCTCGAGGATGAAGGGTTTGTCGAGATTTGGCTGAAGAAGAATTGGAGCGGAGACAAACGCATTCTTTAGTTGTTGGAAGGCTAGAGAGGCTTCGGATGGCCACTGACTTGGATCTACTCCCTTACGGGTTAGAGCAGTAAGGGGTGCAGCAAGGGTGGAGAAGTCCCGGATGAAGCGACGATAATAATTTGAGAAGCCCAGGAACCTCTGGATGCCTTTGAGCGTGGTAGGCGCTGTCCAGTCTAGGATGGCTCTTACTTTCTCTGGGTCCATCTCTATCCCAGTGCTGGTGAGGATGTGGCCAAGGAATGGAATGGAAGTGACCTCGAAAACGCACTTGTCTAGCTGGCAGAATAATCGATTTTGGCGTAGACGCCACATGACTTCAGAGACGGTTTGACGATGGAGATGGAGGTTAGGGGAGAAGATGAGGATATCATCGAGATACACCACGACGGAATGATACAGTAAGTCCCGAAATATGTCGTTTACAAACTGTTGGAAGACGGCCGGGGCATTGCAAAGACCAAATGGCATCACCAGGTATTCGTAGTGGCCATCTCGGGTGTTGAAAGCCGTTTTCCACTCGTCACCGGAACGAATTCGGATCAAGTTGTACGCCCCTCTCAGATCCAGTTTGGTAAAAATAGAAGCCCCTCTGATCTTATCAAAGAGTTCGGTGATGAGGGGTAATGGGTAGCGGTTCTTGACAGTGATATCGTTTAGACCCCTATAGTCGATACATGGCCGGAGAGTTCCATCTTTCTTTTTTACGAAGAAAAACCCCGCTCCGGCTGGCGAAGTGGATGGACGAATGAAGCCTTTATTCAAGTTCTCACGAATGTAGTCAGACATAGCCTTGGTCTCGGGTAGAGATAAGGGGTAGATACAGCCCCGCGGTGGGAACTTTCCGGGTATCAACTCTATCGGACAGTCCCAAGGACGATGAGGGGGCAGAGTATCGGCACCTCCCTTGCTGAATACATCAGAAAAAGAATGGTATGGTGTGGGTATAGACACGGGTGAAGCTGGTGAAGATGGAAGACTGGGGCCTCCTTCTTGAGGATTAATTTGATTGAGTGGAAGGATACGAGGCATGCAAGTGGTTAGACAGTTCGTACCCCATGCTTTGATCTCCATGCTGGTCCAATCAATATGAGGATTGTGTTTAGCGAGCCATGGTAGGCCCAGGACCATCTGGTGTGATGACTGAGGAAGGACTAAAAACTCTAGAGTCTCTTGATGTAAAGCACCGACTAGCACTGTCACTGGATTAGTTTGAAGGGTGATTTGCCCACTACAAATACGACTCCCATCCACTGCAGTGAGAGCCAGGGGATGGACCAAGGGTTGTACTGTCAAGGAGTGTTGAAAGACGAAGGATGAAGAAAGAAAGTTTCCTGCCGCTCCGGAATCCAATAGGGCCTGGACTTTGATTTTCCCTTGAGGACACACAAGGGTAACTGGAATGGTGGAAACAGTTGAGGAGGGAGATGAAAGCAGGACTCCTAACTGGGCCTCCCTCTGGGAGGTTAGGAGCATCCGTTTCCCGGACGCAATGGACAAGAGGACAGCAAATGGGCGGAAGAACCGCAGTACATGCAAAGATTCTCCCGTCGTCTACGGGATTTTTCTTCCAAGGAGAGTCGAGAGCGATTGATCTGCATGGGTTCATCAGGGGGTGTAGTTGTGGAAGCTGATCTAGGAACGGGAACAACATTGGTGGTAAAGCGAGGGCAGAGGCGATCGGAGCGGTTTCTCTCTAGTTGGCGCTCCTGCATCCGTAGATCTACTTTGTTGCACAGGGAGATGAGCTCGGACAAGGTAGCAGGAAAGTCACGAGTAGCTAATTCATCCTTTATACGACCTGCCAGCCCATTCCAGAAGGCGGAGACGAGAGCCTCTTCGTTCCATTTTAATTCAGAGGACAGGGTCTGGAACTGCACAACATACTGTCCCACAGATCGGCTACCCTGGCGAATCCTCAGGATTTCAGTGGCGGCAGAAGACACTCTGCCAGGTTCGTCGAAGATGCGACGGAAAGAGGTAATGAAAGCTTCATAGTCATTGAGCAGGGGGTCAGAGTGTTCCCAGAGAGGGGACACCCAGTCCAGAGCTGACCCTGCCAGGAGAGACACAATATATGCCACCTTTGCCTTGGAGGTTGGAAAGTGAGACGACTGCAGGGTGAAATGAACATCGCATTGGTTCAGGAACCCACGGCATCCCTTTGGCGAACCATCAAACTTGCTGGGAGTTGGTAGTTGCATGTGATGAGGAACTACGGATCCTGGTGTGGAAACAGGAACTGGAATCACTGGTGCGGGAGCCACCGACACTGGGGGAGCCGCCTGGGGCGGGGACAAGGCCTGAAGAAATTGAGCCACTTGGCGTTGGGTAGTTTCCACTTGTTCAAGACGAGCCACGATGCTTTGAAAGACGTCCGCCATGGAAGCCTGTTCAACACCCGACTCCATCGGGTCAGTACAAACTGTCACAACTGAAGGGCTGGATGAAGTCGTGTGGTGTGTAGCAACCGGAGGTGGACCAGAGGAGGAAGGATTAAATCGTGCAGGTTTAATAATAGAATTCATCAATGGGAACAATACACACTTGAATACTTTCTTTAAGTGGCAGTTAGTGGTAAATAATACTTGAGCCAGCAAGGCACTTTTAGAAGAAGAAAGTTAATTTGAATAATGACAGTTCAATAGTACAGGACGACATGCAGGGGTCTTGAAGAATAAGAGGATCCGGAAAGAGAATGTACTTGATGGTAAATGAAGGATCCTTGAAGACTGGAAGAAGATGAATGATGAAATGAAGATTGCAGAATTGCTTGGAAGCAGGAGACTTGAAGAGCTAGGCCAGGAAGCTCAGGGATACAGGCAGAGGCCAGACTGTGGAGAGAACTGGCAGCGATGGGGTTAAGCAGTAGCCTAGACCAGCACAGAGCACGAGCAAGGCACCAAGGTCAGGAGAGGTGAGTCAGAGAGCCGGAGTCAGCTGGGAGCTGTGAACGCCTCGGGAGATTCTTTGTACTGACACTGAACAGCCCTAGGCAGATCCCCTATATCCCAAGAGGGCGGCTGCCATTGGCTGTCAGGTCAGTATGGGCGGAAACCTCAGACCTGGGCCAATCTGCTATTTGCCCTTAACCAAGATGGCGGCGCCGGCCTCCCGGCGCCATTACAGCACACACTGCTACACCTGTCGGCGTCCCACGCTGCCTGCTGCCCACCAGACTGCCGCTGACCCGGAGACCACTACACGCTAGCCGACAGCGGGCGCGAACGGGTGAGTAATATGCCCGCCGCGCACCGCCACGGCTGCGTGTGACAACTACACTGTCTGGTCCAATTGACTATCTGCCCACATCAAAGATGGCAGAGCTGGCCTCCCAGCATTGCCTCTGTCTCTCCCTGCATGCCGGGACCCGCTCTTCCCTTGCCTTCCCCATGCCGTGACCAGGCCGCCAGACACATGAATAGCCGGCTGTATAATATATAACGGTATAAAAGTGCAGCATTTCCCATCACCCCAGCCCTCTTCCCCTGCAGCAGCAGAAGACAGCATCTCCCATGTGCTCCCTCCCAAGCACCCCCCAAAAAAGAACATGAATGATACTGCATCCAATTATGATTTCCATAGATCACTAGAGTAGGAGGCACATCATGCACCCTCCACCTTTTAAGGTCTTGGTCCATCTACTGCCTGTCAGCTCTGCTTCCTAGTGTGGGATAGGGCTGTGACAGGTCTGCTTGTAGAGCACCAGTGTGCAATATCCGCTCGTGGCCGCATCCTGCCCGGCTGCTGTCTTTTGCCGCTGGGATGCACTGTGGAATGCATGGCGCTGCCTTCTGGAAATCACGCCCCACGCCTTCCAGTAACCTTTCAGCACTACCTAGATGTTACACCACCCATTACCCAGGTCCTGCCAGTGTTCCACCCTGGTCAGGATCTGGGTAGGATTCCCATGTAGAATGGACTCAGGTTGGCCCCTTTTACACCGCTGCTGACCTGGATCCATGAGGCAAAAGCCCGGGTTTTTGTAAAAAAAAAAAATTTATAGACTGGGCTGCTGGCATACCCCTATAGTACATTTATGTTGTGCACCAGAGACTCTGCGAATTAGGCTAATGCCATGTTCTTCCACCTAAATTTAGTCCTCAAGTGGTGCAAGATGAAAGGAATTTATCTTAACGTTCACATAATTAACATCCTCCTTGGCATCATATAGTAAACAGTTACCGCCCCCCCCCCCCCGCCCCCCACCACCACCACCACCACCACCACCACACTTCTTCCACATTAGCATCCTTCTTCCACATTAGCACCATTTTTACTTGTACTGCTCATCCCCACATTTGCAGAGGGTGAAGCAATAGTAGAAGGAGGATTCTCTATGATTGCAGTGTCAGAAATATCAGATTCACACATAGCTAATGTCAACACCCCTAGAATGTAGTCAGGACTTTGTGAACACATATTTTTCTTCAACCTTTAGTGTCACAGCAGCGCTCCATCCCACAGTCTGACCGTTATTATCCATTATATTGCATCACAAGGGTTTTGCAGTGTCTAGCAAAGTACTCAGGCGCAAATTCATCCGATGCAAGTTGAAATTTGGTGATCCCCTGGAACAGAGCCCATTAACTCTGTAGCAGCAGTAGGTGTGGCACAAAGCTCCATTGGAAGAGCTGCAGCCACCCTTGGATCCTGCTATGAATCACACACGTACTGTTATTTAAGCAGTTGCCCCTTTAGGGCTTGAAGCCAGAGGCAGGTAACTCCATTGCCTCTGGGAGTTGTGCCCCTGCTCAGAAGTGTTGAACAGAGGCAGAACTCTGGGAGGCAATGGAGTCATCTCCCGCCAGGGTTCCTGCTCCCAAGGGCACCTCTCCTCCCCCTGGAAGATTAAATCAGTTATTTAAAAGCCAACACTATTGCTTCTGTGGCTGAGTTCTGAAATATATATGTGTTCTCTATTTATTTATCTATCTATTTATCTAAACAGAAATATATATTTTATATAAGATTATATAGGGTTGTATGTGTGTGGGGGGGGGGGGCACCAATATATATCTTGCCTCTGGGCAACTGAAACAAACTTACGCCACTGGTGTTGAATATTTGTGGGTTTGGTTTTCAAAATACCAAACCAGCACATCTTTATTTTATGAGGATTCTTCAGAATTAACATAATCGAGATGATGTAACAGTGCATTTCCAAGTCTCACAGGAAGACCTAAGCTGTAGTCCCCAGGACCTCTACCCTATACCTCATATAAGAGGACCTTGGACAGTAAAGTGCCTGTCTGAGGGGAGGGGATGCAAGTGCTTCATAGGAAGTGGAAAACTCTTCACCTCATGGCTCCCATTGCAGCCACACTCCCTGCACCTACAGTAGTTTGGGTGGACTACTTACTGTATGTAAATTGTTTGGTAAGCCAGCTATACAGTATAATTAGTTGCTAAACATCTAGCTGCATTTACCATGTTTTTATATTTTATTGTACATAAAGAACTTTATATAAATATTCTTACTTCATTTTACAAATAGAACTATTATTACTATCATTGTTTCTCTTTATGGTGCCACAAAGTTTGCGCAGCGCCTGACAATATATTCTAAGAAATGCACACGAGAAGAGAGGGTTCTGCTCGTGCTAGCTTACATTGTAAAGTATAAACCGCTATCTGTTACCTTGTAAGTATGGTAACTGATGAAAGAGGGGAAATGCAGAAGTCCGGCATGTGTTTTCATTCCAGATGTAGGGGTGTATTCAGTGCCCTGGCGGTGAGCAGTGCCGATAGCTCGTCCTCATAGCTCGCCCTCAGTATTCAACTACCCCCCCCCCCCGAGATGCGAGATGGAAACGGTGAGTGCGGCCATCAAAATGGCACGGCTTGCTGCATTTGTGGCAATCTATGCTATTTAGGGGAATCCTCAGGGGGATGGCAAGGATTTCCCTGGAACATTGAATACAGGGAGTGGCCGGCGAGAGAGTTTGATGGGGAGGATGGCTTGTTTTCGACGATACCGCCCTATTAGAGACATTTTAAGGTTTAACTTTGAGAAATGTATTGCCTACATTACAGCACTGTCTTGTCTGCATTGCTTCTATTTATTGAGTAAACAAACAATACATTGTAACAGTGTAACATAAAATATGATACTAGACAATTCATCTAAAACGTCTGCTAAAATATTGTGTGTGCATATGGCTGAAGAAAATGGCAAAGCAATAAATACTTTTACTACAGACTATTTATCTTTGGGACTGATGCTTAAATCTTGATATAGTTTTTTTTTCTATTTATTTAATAGATGCAAAAGGTGTTTGAAAAACTTCCAGGCTTTAAAGAAATAAAGGTTTTACGATTTAGGTAAGTCTATATAGTCATATGTATGGAATTTTTAAATCTTTATAATAATGGATGCCGTATTTATTTTTTGCATGTATGTACAGTATTGTTTGTACCAAATTGAGTGAACAAAGGCAAATAAGTACAACATTCTTCTGTAACTACTGTATGCTTGAGGCTACCCCTTTCCCACAGTGCACTCCCTCCTAGCATTATTTAATAGCTGTGCACAGCAGTCTACCTGTTCTAGACTGGTCATGTGTGCAGAATAGCAAGAATACATACTGACATTTTATATGTTTGTATAGACATGTAGGGCCTCAAACATACATGGAAATATGAATCAATAAATATATATTGTATAGACACATATATTATATAGAGATGGAGACGCTCTCGTCAGAGCGGCTCCCATTGCCGTCCGCTATGTGCGCATGTCGAGACACTCGTGCCCCCCATTCTCGGCAATGGACATGCTAGCGTCCACTATATGCCTGTACACCAGATCGCCATCCTCTAGAAACCTGATGATGGTGGTCTGGCGGCAACATTGTGAGCGGCCCCCTCTGTATATCCACACTCACAGACGTGGGGTGCTCCACTAAAGATGATCACATCTAAAATACAGAAAAGGGAGGCAAATGGGCACTCACCAATTTTTTTGCAGATTAAACCCAATAGGGTTAATTTGCAGGGGCAAATCTGATTCTTCCCATTCTGTCCTTCATAAATGAAGTATATCCGGGATAGCTATGTACTAGTCATGATTTTCATTACACCATGACTCTATAATAGGTGCAAATTCCAGATCATCCCCAGTTTATTATTTCAGTTCTTGGATTTTATTTCCTAAGCTTCTAACACTTGCACACTAAGGCCGGTTTCACACACTCCGGCTCCTGCCGGACGGCGAAATCCCGCACGGCCAGGGAGCCGTGCCGCACACATTAGTTGTGAATGGACACTATTGGCTGCAGCCGGATCCCGCCACTGGAAGGGACGGCTGCCGGGCTGTGGCCATCCCCTCCATGATAAAGTACTGTGTGCGGCACGGCTCCCTGGCCGTGCGGGATTTCACCATCCGGCAGGAGCCGGAGTGTGTGAAACCGGCCATACTGTAGCTCTGAATTTTGTTTGTGGTCCTCCTATTTCCCTTTACCAAAAGTATGTTTATTTGGTTTTGATCTGCATTGTCTGTGCATATGCTTGCTGTTTTACTTATCTGTAAATATTTGCCACAAATGGACGTAGAGTATATCCATCACTAAGACATGGAAATGGTTCACAAATACTATATACAGCATGTTCCAGAGCAGAACAAATGTAATACAATTTTTATAAATAAAACATAAATTATCATCAATAACAGTTTAAAATTGAAAACCTGTGGAAATGTGTAGTGGTTTTCTATGCATTACGTACACTGAAAGCAAAGCATTTCCAGCTAATGTGAATGAGTAATATGTTGTTGTCTGCTAATTACGGTACTTGAACCAATCCTACAATGATAAAAGGTCTTGAATACAAATTACCAGAGTAGTTACAGCAAAGTTAGTCTTGTACATTTTTATGCAAACCGATAATGTGACTGAAACATTGCAGTGCGGCTACAGACCAATGCTTCTCTGTAAATACAATGTTTGACTATCTTGAAGTTGTAATGGTCACTTGCATAATTCCTAAAATGTAATATATTGGCTATCTCTGCTAAGATCTAGTTTCATTTAGAAGGCACTGCATACTATTCTTGTTATTACTGTATAGGTTCTGGAAAATTACAGATGCACAAAACCGTAAACATATTTATATTTCTAAACATATAGAACAGAATGTACACTAACACAATAGTTATGTAAACAAAGTGTATTATACAGATACTATCATATTGGTCACTCAGTGCATTGTGGGGTCTCTCTTTTCTTCACTTTACCAGTCATTTACAAGGACATTCATTCATACAAGTTCTTTTATCACCCTTACTTGCCATTGATAGGGGTGATTGTGTATTCACCATAGGAGGAGACATGGCAACTATCTATGATCATTATCTCATACAGTATCTCACAAGTTCTTGTGAATTGTAAAGGCACATAACAGTATAGGGGCCACGAGACAGCAATGATCTTCTATGACTATAATAGTGTTTTTAGACAGCAGGAGAGTTTTGACTGTTTGAGCAGGATTATGGTTGTCCGCACAGACTAATAGTTATATCTATTTCAGTTTTTCCAGATATGTAGTTGCTATTTAGATATGTAGTATGTATCTCTTTAGGTTCTGGAGGTGCTCCCTGGGAATATATTTACAGATACTTGACAAAAGAAGAAAAGAATTCCCAATTCGGGGCACTCATTCAACTGATTTAAATTATGTTGTTTTTGTTTGAGAGTTTCCACCGACAAAAATAGAATTAAAATATACCTTTTATTTGAATCAATTTAAAAATGCTGCAAGCCAGCGAAGTATAGACAAACAAGTTTTATGTGCAGAATCAAAGAAAATAAAGTGATTAGAATATTGCACTGTGTGTGTTGATTATTCTGTTCTTGTGTACGTATCAGTATGAAAAGCCACTAGGATATATTTTTCAATATTTTGCAAATGGGTTGCTAACACTTGAAACAATGTTGCTTGGATACTGTGAAAGAATTACTTTGATACAATGTGTGTACAGTTATGAGAGCAGATGTGGTCGCTGCTCACTACCACTCTGACCACTGATGTTAGACTTGTTTAATAAGCTATTATCTGTTTTTATCAAACTGACGTCAAACATCTCTGTACACCATGTAGTTCTACAATATTCTCATATAACATGGAGCCATTTCCATTATAATCAAAGTGCAATCCTGCAGATTGACGCATAGGCTTCTCAAATGTAGTAGTATGATGTCAGATTACATTTGAGAAGCCTATGCGTCAATCTGCAGGATTGCACTTTGATTATAATGGAAATGGCTCCATGTTATATGAGAATATTGTAGAACTACATGGTGTACAGAGACGTTTGACGTCAGTTTGATAAAAACAGATAATAGCTTATTAAACAAGTCTAACATCAGTGGTCAGAGTGGTAGTGAGCAGCGACCACATCTGCTCTCATAACTGTACACACATTGTATCAAAGTAATTCTTTCACAGTATCCAAGCAACATTGTTTCAAGTGTTAGCAACCCATTTGCAAAATATTGAAAAACATATTCTAGTGGCTTTTCATACTGATACGTACACAAGAACAGAATAATCAACACACACAGTGCAATATTCTAATCACTTTATTTTCTTTGATTCTGCACATAAAACTTGTTTGTCTATACTTCGCTGGCTTGCAGCATTTTTAAATTGATTCAAATAAAAGGTATATTTTAATTCTATTTTTGTCGGTGGAAACTCTCAAACAAAAACAACATAATTTAAATCAGTTGAATGAGTGCCCCGAATTGGGAATTATTTTCTTCTTTTGTTGAGTTTTGACTGTTTGCAAGCTGCTTTTGGGGAGATAGTCAATCCCAAATGGGTTCCAATCAATGTATAGGCTGTGTCTAGTTAGACAGTCAATACGTCAACCCCTTATGGTAGACATACGACAGGTGATAGGACAACATAGTCCGAAGGTTAATTTATTCCGAAGGCCAACCGGTATAAAGTGACTGTTTCTAAGGTTGACATGTACAAATGGGCAGTTTTTTTGTTGTTGGTACCCACACTGGAATTACCACCCTGATCAAAAAAGATATTTAATAATGTTGCGATAAAGGTGGAAAAAGTACAGTATTTCCAAATCCTAATTAAATAACCTGGCTTATTGTCAGTGTTATATTGTTTAAAGGTGCTTCTCTAAGCTTCTCTAAGTCATACCCAGTTCTCATTGCCTAAAAAACCCGGGTATTTGACAGGGCAAGCAGTAATTTCCCGTGCCGCATCTCAGTGTGAACGCGTCTTTGTGAAATTTCCGGGTGTTATGCCCCGGGAATTACACACAGGTTTTTTGTAGGGTTTTTCCTGGGTAATATATGGGTGTACTTCAGTCTGAACAGCACAGACACGGGTTTTTCACACAAGATGCGAAATAGCAAGCTGATTGGGGAATGTAATCAGGTGACATGTGGCGTCCATTTAATGCTGCGTCGAGGAGAGCAGAAATGGCGCACTGGAGGGATGAGAAAGTTTTGGAGCTGCTTGCTGTGAGAGGAGAGGAGGAAATTAATAAGCAAGTGACCGGCACAGTGAAGGACTCCACAGTTTACTACAACATTGCCAAAATCATGTGTGCCCGTTGCATCATCAAAATGCAATGTGCTTGGTAAAAAAAGCCTCTTTTAATGACATCATCTTCAGCCAGCCAATAAAAGCTGCTTTCTAATACAGCCAATCACAGCGACTTTTTCAACAGCCAATCAAAGCTGCTATTATATTCACACACTTGTTGGCAGGGCAGACCAGGGGAAGCAGTGTGAACGGGTCAGACACGGGAATTTCCTGGGTCTAAGGTGCAGTCAGAACAGGGTCTAAAAGTTGCGATGCTCTGTGCCCGGCCAAAAACAGAAAAACCCGGGTTTTTGCAGGGGCGGCAATGAGAACATGGTATCAGAGAAAACATAAATTTGCACATGTAGAAAAGAAGACTTTTTGGGGGGGCACGCTACAGATTATGTGTATGTATCTAATTGCTGTGTATCAGTGTGAAGTTATTAAATATTAAAACGTAACTTTTAATAGAATTCTCCGTCAGAAAAGATTTTTTCTTATAGTAAATAGTAGAAAACACAACATGTGACATTCAATTTAAAAGGCAGGGACCCCTCAATGTTTCAGCTATTAGTAATAACAATACAATAATGATACCGCACTATGTCTAATGGTTTAGCTAATTTGCAATAATACCCATTGTATCCTGTATGAGACAAAAAGCCAACTCTCGGACTAATGTCAAAAGTTGAATAATCTAAATGGAACAATCAGAAAATTTGCCTTACATATATTTAAATTCAGATTATTATCTTAGTGATTAACGGTCTGAACCAGGAGTAGTGATCATATATTTGATTGAGCTAACTGACTTTAATAAACTGTATGACCAAATTGTATCAAATTTTAGAAAAACCGTATAGACTTCCTTAATTGATAGGCAGCGAAGGAACAGAAAGGTGGCTGAAGTGTCTTACTTCTCTCCCTGCTTCTACTTTCTTTTCATTATAATAATTAGAGGATGAGAAGATGAGGGGACAGCGGAGAGACACCGTGTAGCCAGAAATTGGCCAAGAATAGAATCCTTCTGCTGTTCCTTTCCCCCAACTGAAAAAATAGCTTTTGCTTATTAGAGCAGAGCAGCTGCAATTACGCCAGGTTACAGAATGAGAGAGGATTTAACTAGACAGGTAGAAAATGAGAGGATTGATATATAGAGTTTCTTAATCAGTTGTCAGAATCATATACAAAAAAATAAAGTACTGATATCTGTTTGTATTAATCCATTTCTGCTTTCAAACATCATGTGTCAGAGGATGTTTGATGAGAGGAGGGGGACAAAAGCAATCATGGTAGAATGTTAGATTCAGCCAAAAGGATCCTTCTGCTGCTCGCTTACCCTTACCGAGCACCACTATTGCTCTCAGAGCATTGCAGTGGAACCCTGACTAAAAGTAGGGGAAGGTAGATAGATTCACTGTTGTTGTAATCACAAAGGTAAGGAGAGAGGAGATATGCAACATAAAAATGATATACTGAATATGTATTTTCTTAAATGTCTTAGCTTTAGGTGCCATATAACCCGTGTGGCTAGTAATCACATCTGTGAGCGGCATTAATCTGCTGTCGGTGTCCGAGGTGCGTTCAATCCGTGCTTGGAGATTTTCCAATGATTTAAGTAGCATACATTTGCTGAGCGGCTAAGAAATTGTTGAATGCCGGGCGGCAAGGAGGCTGTAGGCGCTGTGTGTTCCGGGCAGTCTACACACGGAAAAACACCTGCTGGGTTTAGTTAAGCGGCTTTCATCTGCTGGTAGTTGGGGGTGTGGGGTGATTGCAGGGCAAGGAAAACGTATTTTGCCCCACCCTGGGGCTTGTTCACATCCATACACATAATCTAGATACATACACATAATCTCTAGCGTGCCCCCCCAAAAAGTCTTCTTTTCTACATGTGCAAATTTAGGTACAAATGGGCAACATGACATTGGTTGACACACAAATGCAAGGCTGCCATCAGGAATTTTGGGGCCCGGGACTCCTATCCAGTCTGGGCCCCCCACCCTCCAGTCTGGGCCCCCCACCCTCACTTGACTTACCAATAACCCGGCTCCTGCTCCCCCATCTCCTCTTCTGCTGAGCTGCAGTCCAGAGGTCCCGGAGTACAGGCTTCTTCAACTCAGGATTCTGCCGGACAATTAAAATGCAGCACCGGCTGGTGAGACAATCAGAGCTCGCGTACCGGCAGCCACTCAGATTGGCTGCCAGTACGCAAGCTTTGAATGGCTCAAAAGCCAGTGCAGCATTTTAATTGGCTGCCGGCGTCCTGCACTGAGCGCAGCACAGCAGAGGCAGTCAGGAGGGGGGGGGGGTTTGTGGTGAGCAAATGAGCTGCCCTGGCCCTTCCAGGGGCCCAGGACAGCTGTACGCACAGCACTACCCTATTGGCGGCCCTGCACAAATGGTAGATGCAAGTTTTTAAAATTCTACTTTTGCTTAATTTGCCATCCCTGTGAACTACAACTAGAAATGTCCTTTCCGAAGCAAGAAGAGCTTCTACATGTTTATCAGTCATGGTCACAGTGTGAGAAATGACCACATTTTTATTTAAAAAAAAGACTCAAGTTATCCTTTTTTGTGTTGATCTTTTAACCCTGTCGACCTTTTGTACCTGTTGACCTTAAACACATTTGACCTTTTGATCCCATGAACCATTTGCATGTCAACAATCTCCTCATTGTCTATGTCATTTATGAAGATCTATTATACCGCATCGTAAACCACTGTGTTTAGTGGTTTGCAGAATTTTGGTGCAGGAGAGGGTCCCTGGAAGATGAGTGCTTTGCTGACCTGTGTCCTCCATCACTGAGGATAACATTGCTGCAGTGCAGGGTAATGCTACAGTCAGGGTACAACTTGCTGTAAGAGACAATCATCTCTTTTTTTACACTTGATTTCTAACAACTCGGCACCCACAGTAATGGGGTGCTGGGGTAACTCTGCACTTAAGCCCATGACTTGGGGGCCCAGGGGGAAGCCTTCTCACTTTGTTACCTGTATTTTTAAAATCAGGCCTGATGCTGGTTCACAAAATAACTTTTGCACAAACTTGCACCTGAATATCCTGCGAGTAGTTGCAAGTTTGATCCCGCAAATTAACTTGCACCAATTATACTGTATTTGGCCCCTTGGATTCTTTACATATTACCAGCAAAGTCCAACATGAATATGTAGTAAAGGAATACATATAGAAATCCAAGTTTCAGTGACAGAATTTAGCAGGAAGTGATCATCGCTGAAGGCATTAATTAAACAAAATGTACACCATTACAAACGTACATCATTACAAAAATAGATATTAAATATTAACTAAGTTAAAGTTAACTTCATTCTGATGTACACAAAATGTTATTAATCAGTACAAAGGGCTGAGCACAAAACTAACACACTGTTAAATAATTTAGAACATCCTAATTGCAGAGCAATTTTAATGAGCTCCCAAATCAAAATCTGACCTTCATGTCATAAAACATCTTTTATGTACATTATCTCTTATGGGAAAGTAGATGTCCTGTTTCAAGGGAACATTAATATGCATATCAGAGGGATCTGTCTCCTTGCGGGTAATACTGTAAGTAATTATCACACATTATAGCTTTATCAATGAACAGGGACGATACCCATCACTTCTTAGTAGTCTTTGAAATTGTGCTATTTTCTGTTCTAAAGCCAGCCATTCACCTTATGCTTAATATAGATTTGGTTTTGTTCTGCTCTGAATACATATTGAGGTATTTGTGTACTAGCACGGCACCCACGATATTAGGTCGCACGACATATAATCGCATCGCATGCCATACACCCGATGCACTGCGATGCAATTTTAAATTGTATAAGCCTATACGATGTTTAATTGTATAAGCCCCTAAACGATGTTTAATTGTATAAGCACCCTAATGGGTGCTTACAATGTTAAATGCACCCCCACGCCACCCCCCAAGTATAAACGTGAACCCGATGCGTGGCGAGCGGTGGCGGTACGCGTCCTACGACCTTTTCTTACCCCCACTATCCACGTCGGCGTGGAGTTGATTTTATAAAGTGTGGCGAGCGCAGCGAGCCACCGAAGCGTGGCGAGGGTATCCGCATCCCCTCACGGGCTTCACAGGTAACCGCGTGCGCTCGCCACGCTTCGGGCTTGGTGGCTCGCTGCACTCACCACACTTTATAAAATCAATTCTACGCCGACGTGGATAGTGGGGGTATGAAAAGGTCATAGGACGCGTACCGCCGCCCCTCGCGGGCTCGCTGCGCTCGCCACGCTTCGGGTTCACGTTTATACTTGGGGGGGTGGCGTGGGGGTGCATATAAGCATTGTAAGCACCCATTAGGGTGCTTAAAATCACCCATTAGGGTGCTTATACAATTTAATATCGTATATGGGTCAAAATCGCATCGCATGCCATCGGGTATATGGCATGCAATGCAATAAAAAATCGGGCCAATAATTATCGTGGGCGCCGTGCCAGTACACAAGTACCAGGGATTCTCCTAAATCCTGGAGTTGAGGATACACTTCCTGGCAGGAGATTATTAGTAGTAAACACTTGCCTTCTTTTGATGACCGAAGAATAGGGTCAGTCATACTCAAAAAAAGGTAAAGTTAAGAACTCATGAGGAGGTATGGGGCCAAATGTAATAGGGTGAGAGTTTCAGAAAGTGAGAGATTTTGGGAGAGTTTTCCCATGTTTTTTAAAGCAGCAATCAATTACATGGCAAAATCAACCTGGTTTTGCAGTGTAATTGATTGCTGCTTTAAAAAACATGGGAAAACTCTCCCAAAATCTCTCACTTTCTGAAACTCTCACCCTATTACATTTGGCCCACTATGAACTTCAACCTGAAGCGTGGCAAGCGTATCGAGCCTGCGAGGGGCGGCAGTACGCGTCCTACGACCTTTTCATACCCCCACTATCCTCGTCGGCGTGGAGCTGATTTTATATAGTGTGGCGAGCGCATCGAGCCACCGAGCCCGAAGCATGGCGAGCGGACCCGTATTACTTTACAGGTATTCCGCGTCCCCTCACATGGTTTGCTGCAATCGCTACGCTTTGGGCTCGGTGGCTCGCTACGCTCGCCAAACTATATAAGATCAACTCCACGCCGATGTGGATAGTGGGGGTATGAAAAGGTCGTAGGACGCGTACCGCCGCCACTCGCCACGCTTCCGCTTGGCGTTGATAGGGAGGGGGGCATTGGGGGTGTTTTTCACATAGTAAGCACACAACACGTTTAATTAACTTATAGGGGCCACTTTTAACATGGGAAAACCCTTTAGGGTGCTTATACAATTTTAAATCGCATACCATTGTATATGCGATAGAATGGCATACAATGCCATACAATTCGATGGTATACAATTTAAAATTGTATAACATCGCATCGCATACCATACCATCGTATGCCTTATGGTCTGCGATGCAATGGGCGACGTGCTAGTACACAAGTACCCATATTAATATTAGACAATCTGACCTAAAATTGGTCTGTTTTCAGGTTGATTTGAGAATGTTCACCTGTTAGGACGAAACGCGTTAGAGGTACACCCAGCAAGTGGCACCCCAATTATCCAGCACAGAAATCTGCTTATTCACCGATACTCCAGGTAAAACAGGTGAACATTCTCAAATCAACCTGACGTCACATAGCCGGAGTGGAATGAGCAGCGTCTAGAGAACTCCGGGGAGAGAGCCGGCAAGCAGCGGTGTCAGTGAGAGAGACGCTATCCGCTGTGTTTCCGACATATTTAATAAATTATAATGATGGTACAGTAATTGAGGCATTGCATTTTATAATATTTATTGCCCTTTCTTTTCTATGCTGCATAATCAAGACAGAAGAAGGACAAAAATGGGTAATGTTTATTTATGGTATTTCCATTAAAAAAATTCAGTAGTGGAAAATGTCATTCAGTATTACCCAGAAGCCTTTTAGCTACACTCCATTATTGCATCTTAGATCTAATGCTTTATAAGGAACACCGAAAGAGATATCAACTTTGTGCCGTCTTCTATTCAATTACCATTGGCTGCTACTGCACGTGCCAATGTCCACACCAAGTTACCGAGCTGTAGACAATTGAGAAATCCCTGCATTCAGTGCAGGGGAGACATAGATATGGGACAATGCAGTGCAGCTCATGTTGTATGTTTATAAGTAGTTATTTTAGTGTATATAACATTTTGAGCAAAATAGGGGTCATGTAGACCTAGAATAATACCAACCAACCAGCTCCTGTCATTTTCAAACACAGCCTGTGGCATGGCAGTTAGGAGCTGATTGGCTGGTACTTTATCTTCATTGATTTTATCACTCTCCAAGGCATAGTACATAAACCCCTACATTTTATTGTTGAGGCTGTGGTGCTGCTTTCACACCGCAAAATGAAAGTTTGCACCAGGACTTTGAAACGGTTTAGTCCCAGAGTGAACCTGCATTTTGGGATGTTCACATCCCCACAGCAAACCAGCAATAATGCCGGTTCGCTGACATCATCCGGAGCACGGCGGGGAGTTGGCATGTCATCGATGGAGGAGGCAGCGCTTAGAGCTGGCGCTGCTCCAAGTGCTGTCTCCTCTATAGTGTGAACGGGGAAGAAGTCGCTCGACCCGTTTAACCCGTTCACACCGTCAAGCAGCACGGCAACGAACTGGTAAAAACAATGCTTTCTTACCGGTTCTTATTGTCATGTTGCTACCCATTTAAGGTACACGGTAACCCCTTTCACATTGCACTAATTACCGGGTCAAATCGGCTTGTAGCTGTGATGTGAAAGGGGTATGGGTGTATTGCCAGTGAAAGGCATGAACACTGTGTCAGAGGTTGGCTCAGTGAAGCTGTACATTATTATTGCTAAAAAAGTTCCCTTTTTTATCTATGAATTTGTATCAGTTTATTTTAATTTTATATTTGCGTGGTTAATTTGTTTCCTATTTTAAAATCAGTTATGTTTGCATCTTAGCCCATTCATCATTCAGGTTATAGTAGAACATTTGGAGAAGTGAGATAAGGACAAATCAATGTACAGCACACTCAATATACTGTACTGTACAATGTACTTGCTTTTTCCTTCTGTAGATCTGATAGCATTGTGGTGCGGTATGCTGTGGTCTTTGAAAAAGGCATCGCTGAATCTAAAAATAAAATTGATGAGACATCTACTATCACATCTAACAAAGTTGAAAATAGTAACAAAAAGGAGGCAATAGAAATGTCATACACAGTAGCAGAGTTACAGGATATGGTGATCATGGCATTACGCGATGATCGATCTTTGCCCCTGGACCTCCAAAGCCTCTTCTTTTCAGATGGTGAGTAAACAGATTTGTGGTCTGTGCAGTGTATAATAGATGAGATCATTATTTTTTAATATATATTTGTTGCCGTTTTGTGGTTCAACTTTGTTTAACCTTGTATTTGAAAAATACAAAAATAAATGATGGATAAAAAATATTGTAGTCCCCTTTTGTATTCACTGCTATGAATGCCACTAGAGATCTCTTATGTGTTAACTGGGTATATAATATAATTCACTGTTAAGTTGGCACAATAACTACATTCAACCTTTTGTTTACATAAAATTTAGAAGTTGCAATAAATGTACTTTTGAATGTACAATGGGTAGACAGCTGCTGGTGTATAGTTAATTGATTCTATCCAGTGGCGTAACATAAAATTTTGCTCCCCCCTGCCGGGACAATATCGTCGCCCCCCCCCCCCCCCCCGTTAAAAGACAAGACCCCCCCGGGGAGCTGGCAGGGGGGTCCGTGCGGCGCGGGGGTACCTGTGGTCAGGGACTCGGGGAGCCTGGAGGTCCCTGCGGCGCTGATTATGAGTTGCCGGGGTCCCTGCAGCGAAGTGGAAATACTGCGCTACCGCTGTGTGGCGGTGCGGGAAGCACTTCTGACTCTGAAAACACTGGGCGCATGCTGATTGGCTAAATCTCAGCCAATCAATGTGCGGCCGCGGCCAGTGTTTTCAAAGTTAGAAGTGCTTCCCGCGCCGCCGCACGGCGGTAGCGCAGTATTTCTACTTCGCTGCAGGGACCCCGGCAACTCATAATCAGCGCCACAGGGACCTCCAGGCTCTCCTGAGTCCCTGACCACAGGTACCCCCGCGCCGCACGGACCCCCCTGCCAGCTCCCCGCTGCACCCACAAGCAGTGGAGAGCTGGCAAAGAAACAACAGCGCCCGCAGACCCCCGGCGCCTCCCTGCCACCGCAGGGGCTGCGGCCCTTTAGTTACGCCACTGATTCTATCCCTGTATCCTTGCTAACACCTGCAACATGGGACAGGATGGATCCAGTCTGCTACTGCTCACCCTTTTGCTGCAACAAGTGATGGTGCACAAAAATGCAATAACCTTTTTTTTAAGGAGTGTTTGTGCCAAAATCCAACTTGCCTCCAGACAACTGTGATAAATTTACGCCTCTGAATCCCTGGCAACATATGGACTGTTTCGCTGGCTTATTAAATTTATACACATACACAGGATGCCAGCAGCTTCCTCCCCATATAATTCCCTATTAGGTATACAGTTTATGAAGTCTTGATATTTATTAAATTTTTTCAGTAACAATTGTCATAAATTACAGACTGCTGTAATGCATTTAAAATGTTTTATTTATATTAAGGACCTACGGTTACATTTTGGTTTTGATGGTAAATTGGATTATTACTTACATATTTCATGTACTTTTCCACATATTGAAATTTCTAAAACATAGGGTGAGATTTAATAGGATGAGATATTCAGAAAATGAGAGATTTGGTAGGAAATATCCAGGTTTTTTTTAAAGCGGCAATCATTTACACTGCAAAACCAGTTTGATTTTGCAGTGTAAATGATTGCCACTTTAAAAAAACTGGAGATTTCTTCCCAAATATCTCACTTTCTGGATCTCTCATCCTATTAAATCTCACCAATTAATTTTGTCAGTCTAAGCATTTTACTGTAATTATTAGTAAAAACACACTAATAAATAGAGGGTCATGTGGTTTAGTGGATGTAACAATAATGACACTAGCTACATCTGTAGGTTACACATGAAAAATAACAAACACATTGGCTCATGACAGGAAAAAAAACACAATGGCCCCCACAGGAAAAAAATAACACATACTGTAAACTTTGCTTTAAAACAACTCTTTGGTCTCAATCAGAAAAAAGAAAATACATTGGCAAAGATAGAAAATAAATGGATCACAGCCCCACAATAGGAAAAAATAAACTCAGCCTAGATAAGAAAAAAAAGCCAAACTCATTAGACCCCATAGGTATAAACAAAAATTACACTGGCCAAAATAAGGAAAAACAAACACATGGTGGAACAAACAGGAAAAAAGTAAAACACAGGTGCCCAATAGGGAAAAAAATCTTAGGTAGGGAATAAAAAACACATAGTGCAGGTGTACTAAATGAGAATAATATACAGTACATTTTGCACTAGAAATAAATATTTGTCCCAGCTACTAGCCGCACTCCAACAATATTTTGCTTACCTGCTTCCTTCTATGTTATATGAATGCTGTGCAGTGTGTATTATAAACCAGTATACAAAAGTAATACAAGTAATAAAAATCTAGCAGTATGAACACATGATTCATTGCTTATATAACAAATTAAAAAATCCTGTAGGTTTTCAATGCCGAACTACTTAAAGCTATGAATAGTTCCCTGCATAAATTACCTTAGTAGTCTACATCTTTTTGTGGACGCTACTTAACTAACTTAATTATTGAAGATTATCATTTAAAATACATTTCACATAAACAAGTTTTGTAATTTCATGGATGTGTGAAATGTCATACAAGTTAATATTGTATTATTTTTAATGAAAATAAGTAGGTCCCATGGCCTGTTCTTGCCTTCCACATCACACAGCATTCCTTTAATATCAAAATTCCAGGGACACTTTATATCTCGGGCACAGTCTCAAGCATGGCAGTCATGGCTAACATGCAGGAACTACACTACTTCTTCAAAATACAGTAGTCATTGAAGTTGGATATTTTACTGTACATTAACGATGCCACTAATACTGACTTTTGCATTTATTGTAAAAATTATTTACCAAAACTGAAAAAATAGGCCCATTGGAGAACATTACAAAGCTAACAATCGTGTAATCAGCTGGTCTCGTTTAGCACAACTGCACATGGATTACCATTTCCAAATTCCTTGGTTATGTCTAGAAATACTGTAAGCCAATTAGTGTGAAAATTGTCTTACATGGTCTGATTTACAGATGGAGCGAGCTCCATCTTTGCAGGGGCTGGCGTAAGCAGCTGGCTTCCACCAGGGGAGCGCGTGCACGAGACGCTCACGTGCCCCTTTGCAAACGGAGCCTGCCAACGGTCCCTGCCGCCTCCCCCGCTGGTCCCCCTTGCTTCACGACCCTCCCCCAACTGAAGCGGAGTTGGGCAGGGAGACGCTGCCCAGCCGTCGTGATACTGAGACGCATGCGCGTCCCAGTCTCTATCACCGGCGCCGGCCAAGGATGATGCCCGCTCTATCTGTACTTTACAATTCCAAGGATATTCTACATTGCGACAGAGTTGGAATGGTATTTGGAGATAATAAATTCTGATGTATGGCTGAAGGTAAATATTGTTGGCGAGTAATGTGACATTTTCAGTCCAAATGGAAAACCAGACAGTAGAGTGACCCTTTATTGCACAGGACAAGCTGCAGGCCTTGGAAAATAGTTGAGCGTAGTAAATAAAATTGCCTTTTAAATGGAGTAAAAATAAGTTATTTTCATGTATCCTGTGAACATGCTGACTTTGACTTGAAACTGTTTTCCTATTTTGGCTGCTGAAATAAACTTGCATGTATTTCAGTCACCTTCAGACGATCAAAGCCTTACTACTACATTAGTATTAGAAGAGGGATTTTCAACTGGTTCTTGAGATAAAGAGCCCTCCTGAAAACAACACAAACTTGTCTACTTTCAAATGGGTCTGGAAAGCCACTTAGTCATGCATACATTTGCAGTGCCAAGCATTTACAGCTTTCAGTATTAACTATTAACTTAGGAAATGGGTTGTTTTGGCAGTTTTTGACATCATGGTGCTAAGGAAAAATAATCCAAATAACAGAAAAGGTTGTAAAAGGGATATTATATTGGAAAAATAAAAAAATGTAGATTTTAAAGTTTTATACTCTACCCAGTTACTACCAGTTACTTATATACAGTAGCGCACACGTATTCTGCAGCGCATTGCAGATAATATCTGAAGATTCACATCAGTCCCTGCCCCAGTGGAGCTTACAATCTATATTCCCTACCACATGTACACACACCCAGACATTCTAGGGTTATTTTGTTGGGTGCCAATTAACCTACCAGTATATTTTTGGATTGTGGGAGTAAACTAGGGTACCTAGAGGAAACCCATGTAAATACGGGGAGAATATACAAACTCCACTCAGTTAGGGCCATGGTGGGAATCAAACCCATAACCTCATTGAAGTAATGCTAACCAGTATCCATGCTAACTATACACTATCCATGCTGCCCCAAAGTGGTAATTTTGTTGGCTCAGTGTCGGCAACTGAGCTGTCAGGTTTTATTGACTATTTAAGTTATGTTATTTTGCTGTTTTTGTGTAATGGGGAAGTAGCATCATGTGTAGATGTGCCCAAATTATTGAGATGTGGGATGAAATCTTAGTTAGGCATTGTCTGCATGCAAGGGGTGGGAAGACTAGGTAAGTTTTAAGTGCCTTCTCTTTCCTTCCAAACCACCAGCATTGATGCATGCCACACTCTTATGCGCAAATCGCTCCCTTTTCTGTGCACCGGATATCAGAAAAAAGGTCTAATTCAACATTCTTCGGAATGGGGCAAATTTGGCCCCATTCTTATGGTGGAGGATCTGTGCATAAGTAAGCGAGTATTTGGGCATGTGCAGACCCTGGTAACTAACATCTCTGACTAGTAACACACTCACCGGGACGTTCATTGTGGAGATGGAGGGCCGGGTGGATGGCGGCGGGAATGGGGCTAGCCCATGGGAATGCTCAGCATTGTCATCCCCATGAAAACACTGGATATTCTTATGTGTATGCAGGTGGGCCGATGCCTGGTGGGGGGTGGGCAGCTGACGAGCTGCCGGCCTCATCTTCCTTGTAGCGCTTGCAAATAAAAGTAAGTTTCCAATGACTTCTATTTGCGAAGGCAGGAGAAATCATTAGATGGTGGGTGACCATTGAATAAATTCTCCTGCTAGCAGAGATATGCGCATTGTACAGAGAGGATTCAGCAGTGGGGGGGGGCAGGTATTCGGCGGGGTGGTTTCTCAGGTGCTCAGTAAGCTGCAATGTCAACCTGAATGAGGGTCAAAGCATGGTAAAGTCCCACCAGGATTGAGAGAGTTGTTAGATTATTCTGCTCACTCCTGTACGTACACACAATCTAACTGTCTCCTGGATCAGGTGGCTGTCAACTGGATCCTGGAATGTTTGGATGCTGTTTGGAAGCGATTGATACTACGCCAACCAAAAATAACCAAGCAATACGCTGTTCATAACACTAAAATGCAGCAATATTAATAAATAGAATCAAAGATTTGTAACAATTCTTCCTCCCCACTGTTGGTATTTCTTAAAATGGCTACATGAATAATTTGTGTATATGATTTTTATAGTAACATTTTGCCATCTAATTCCTTATGCATTTTTCTTTCATTAGAACCAGATATATCTTTAGATCCTCTGGAAAGCGATATTAATCCCTTTGTGACTGTGTCAACAATGAATATGAAGACTGATTTGGTAATTTTATTTTTATTTAAAAATGTAAACACATTCCTTATTGTGTTCATCTTTTGATCTTTTATAGCTTATAAAAATGTATAACATAGTATGTAAAGTAACATAATTTACAATGATCAATACAATATGTACAAATTTGTTAAGAATCTATTTAAAAAGAGAAGGTAAGTAAAATCGGAATGGATGGAGTGGTGGTTAATACCTCACAGTACTGATTCCTAGCGTGACCCGAACTGTGCGGAGTTTGTATATTCTCCCAGTGCTTGCATGGGTGTCCTCTGGTTTCCTCTCATATTTCAAAAATATACAGATAGGATAATTGGCTTCTGACAAAAAATTAATACTGGTGTGTCATTTTGTGCATGTACATGACTTTTGGCCAGACTAAATGGGCTTAGTGGTTCTTATCTGCTCTCAAATTCTCTGTTTCTATCTTTATGATTGCACATATACCATTTGTGTAGTGGTGAAGTGCAATGAAACAATAATAAAAAATTGTCAGCACACCGGCGCATGCATGTACACCTGCAGTAACATGTATGATATACTTATTGTTTGTATTTTTCAAGTCATATCTTACTAAGTACTTACCAGGGTACAGATATTCTGTTCCAGTTGTGTATACTGTTTTGTATGTATTCTGCTCATAGCAATATTTTGCTACGTTGACAGTCGTGACAGTTGGCCCTGCTCATGAGTGCAGACAGCAATTGTATTGTGACAGAATTTTAGAGCTGTTGGATGCATGTGCCCGAATGCATGTTGCCTTTCTGGGGTTAAAACACACATTTACTAACATAGTTTGTGATATTGATTTTAAAATGTTTGATTTAGCCTCTGAAACACATCGATTTAGATCAATTTGAAATCTGTTAACACTGACTTTAAGTAAATTGACCTCTTATTATTCTTTAGCCCTGACAAAATTGTTAGGCTGCCATTAAGTGGATTAGATGGCCCAAGAGATCAGAAACAATGGGATTTCCCAAGCGATATATAAATAAAATGTACGATAGCTTTAGGTGGCATGTGTACATGTAATTATTGCTGCAGGACAAATTAATATTTTCTCATTTACACATTTTTCCAACATTATCTGTTTTACTTACCTTTTTTAAGGATGAAGTACTAATTGCGGAATTACCACTAGATAACCTTTCTGTAGAAGTGGTGGAACAGGCATCAGACTATGAATTCCCAGTACCAGACGAAAAGACAATAGATCTTGTGAATGAAATTGCCGTAGAAGCTCAAACGGTTCCTATTATAGTTTCATATCCTAGTACTTTTTTTCCTGAAGAATATGGGACTTCACCAATATTTCAGCATAAAATTGAAGAAGACCTTCCAACTCCTTTACTGGAGGAGATTATTGGAGACATTGACAATAAAGTTAATGAAGGTTTCACAGTGCCTTTGGAAACTCCATATACCAAGAGTAAAGTATTAAATGAAGTAGAAGCTATGTTAGACAATACCTGGACTGGTACATCAACATCAAGTGATACACCACCTGACATATGGTATGAGGTTATACCTTCATCTACCAATGAGGTATTTAAATACACAACAATGGAAACACCAACTGGACAAAAGACAGAAAATATCATCAAGGACAACATAATTGTTACATTGCCATTCACGGTAGAGGCACCATCTGGAGACGGTAAGTTTTAAAATATGCAAATTACTGTATTTAATTATACAGACTTAAATGAGGACATATGTACTTCATAGATCAGGCATGTCCAAACTGTGGCCCTCCAGCTGAAACTACACATCCCAGCATGCCTTGCCATAGTTTTAGCATTCCCTAATAGCAAAACTGTGGCAAGGCATGATGGGACTTGTAGTTTCACAACAGCTGGAGGGCCATAGTTTGGACATGCCTGTCATAGATAGTATGTTCTGTTATTTTGAAAGACATTTCTGGAATTCTGGCTACCTGCTCAGAGAACATGTACAGTATATTGGCAGATTATTGTGTACATTGTCCCAGATGCAGTAGATTTAAATAAATGCTATGGGGAGCTAGGGTCCACCTTGATACTGTAAGAACAAAATCCATAAGCTTTTACTGTAGACATATGTTGTTTGCTAGATACTGTACATTGCACATAGATTTTTAAGATACTGTATATTATTTCAGGGAAACCGTAAAACTGACCATACACAACTACAATGTATCGCCGCAGTGTATGGCCATCCGATCCCCATTGAGCCGCCTGGGACCTTCCCAGGTGGCAGGATCACATGCAATATATGTGGTCCTTTCACATGTGATGTGTTGCTTGTGACCCCTGTTACACGCTTCCAGGAGGGGGTTTGAGTCAGAGGTCGAACCTGCATGCAAGTCCAACCTGCGAATCAGGTCCGATGCGCACGGTACCCGCATCCAACCTGATGGCATGTCATACACATCCGATTTGGGCCCACTTTTCAGCCCAGTGCATCATAATGAGTGACAATGTCCCAAACTGAATTTGCCAGAATGCAAGTAAATATGCTATAATAGGACCAGGCTCATGGGTAGAAGTCTGATCAGGTGGGCTTCATGGATACTAGATGTATGAATACTCATCTGTTTTATAGTAAGTTTTATTTATATAGCGCACGTTCTCCAACAGGACTCAAGGCGCTTTACAGGCATTTAAAATAACAATGCACATACTGTAACACAAAGGGTCATCAGTACAAGGAACAAATAACAATGGCAGTACAGATATACATAACACATACACATCATGTTTAGATATGCACTAGATGCATTCTTTATAAGGGACACGGACATGGGGAACATATTTACCGAGCTGTGCAGTACCCAGGCAGCCATTCAGCGGCGCCACATGGTGATTGCATAGCCAGCTAGGTAGCCAGTAACAGTACTATATATATATATACTAGATGTACTCTAATGAGGGACACGGACAAGGGGAGCATATAATTACTGAGCTGTGCAGCACCCAGGCAGCCATTCAGCGGCGCCACATGGTGATTGCACCAGCCAGCACCGTACATATAGAACACATTAAAACAGTACAGGGTGCACAGAACAAGACATAACACAATTAAAGCACAAGTCTTAAGTTACAAACACATCTTTGCAGGGGACTAATGAAAGGGAAATATTGAGAAATCATTTTAATAGAATCATCAATGTCCTGGTATTATGAGAGTCTGCATAGTCCACATTTTTTGAGAGAGATTTTATTTGTAAAAATAATTTCCAATTTAAAAGCTCAGGAAACATCTAAACCTCAAAATGTTTATACAAAGTCTAAAATATCAGTATTAAAAAGTAATATATAATATATTACAAATAAATAATTTATGAAGACAGGCTTTTCTTAATAGAAAACAGTAGAAAAGACAATTGGGAGAATAGACTGGGAAATAAAAGTTACATACGGTAACGACCTTTTGATTGGATATAGTTTTCTTACTGTGTCAGTGATGTTGCCTATATTATGTGGAGCACGAGCTCCGGGCCCCGGGACATCAAAGGGCGCTGGAGTCATGCAGCCCGCTCCCATGCCCTCTCCCTGCTCTGCCCAGCTGAGCCTAGCGGTGGGGAGCTGGCGCCATTAGGGTGAAGGTGTGATGACCTGTGAAAGCCGGAGGCAGGCTGTGGCTGCTCTCCGGCTGCTTCTTACAGTTAATATGTTGTTGCTCTGCTCCAGCCTCCCCCGTGCACACTGTGGCTTGACGTCATGTTCCAGTGACCAGCCCCAGTGCGAAAGACAAACTAAACTAATGCAGGAAACCCAGTGCTGTGTGTCAGGAGACCAAGCACTGAGACTGTGCAGACTAGGCTGTTTATCTACAAGAGCCCCCCCTCCCCCAGAGACCTGGCTCTGCATGTGCAGGAGAGACCTGCTTGTCAGGCTGTCACAACTCTATTTAACCCCTTGCTCCCTTCCTCTCCCCTCTCTCTCACTCCCTCCCTCTCTCTCCCCCTCCTTCCTCTGACCCTTTCCTTCCTGTCAGTGATGCCTGTCTTGCTTTCACATCCATTTCAAACCCATTTCTCTCTCTCCCCATCTCCATCTCTCTCCTCACCCCTCCCTCCTCTTTTCTCTCTCCTGTTCTATTTTTCCTCTTACCCCCTTTCTCTCAAACCTCTCCCTCACTCCCCTCCATCTCTCAACCCCTAATCTCTCTTTATCTCTCAGTGCGTACAGTGCCTGCAACAGTGAGCAATTTTAGCCCCCCATGGCAACTAGCAATATTAGTTCCCCTTGGCAACAAACTATTTCAGTCCCACTTGGCATGGAGCATGAAGCCCCAGGGCCGTCATTTCGTATGGGCTTAATGGGCACTTGCCCAGGGGCCCCAGGTGTATAAGGGCACTTCGCTGATAGCTGAGGATCCCCTTTTTTCAGGGATATCAGAATTTAGAAAATCGGCCCTGGGGAACTGGAGATATCTAACTTCAAAACAGCAGTCCACATCCGACCTGTTAATTGCATTTCCCAGTCATATTTCTCAGGTTCTCTCTGACTAATGTTTGCCACACATCAGACCAACTTTCCTCCAACCCCCCAACTAGTTGGTTGGTTGGACTGAAAATCTGGTACTGTATGGGGGTAAATGCCAATAAGCAATTTGCTTACAAACTCAGGAGAATGGACAAAAACATTCCATGAAATTGTTTAAATCAAATAGGTCCAACTACAGTACATTGTCTGATTTGGGAAACAGATGACTTAATTACAAATTACATTTGCTCCTATCCAGTTCCAGATTTTTATTCCATCCAACCAACTAGTTGGATGGTTGGAGGAAAGTTGGTCTGATGTGTGGCCAGCATTAGATTTACTCTCTGAGAGTAAATTCCAAAAGCTGGGACTCTCCCCTTTCTGTTGACACTAGCGACTTGTCTCTATCATACCAAGAACCAGAAATATTAGCCTTCCAGCAGCCGGTCCCTGCTCCAGCTCCAAACGTCTGATGTATAGTTTTATATTTTTGTCATTGGATTGCTCTGGCACCTGATCTCTGATCCCCAAGTCCCCAGCAACTCCTGAAAGTTGGGACAGAGCCGGCCCTAGCCTAAATGACGCCCTAGGCAAGACTTTGGCTGGTGCCCCTAGCACCGCCACTAGTTCCGCCTCTGACCCTGCTCCCCTTTCCCAGCACAAATCAACCCTCATCATAGCAGTCATCATTTTGGTGCTCCTACCCGCAATATTTTAAATAAAAACAGTGCACACATTTGGTGCGCAGCCCAAGCAGGGATATGTTCTTGCTTAGAAAGGGCATGGTCACACAATAGTACCCCCAATTCAAATTATGCCACACAGTAGTGCAAGTCACGTTACATCACACAGTAGTACCACTTTACCTTATATACATTACTCCTCACATTATTCACATTATACCCTTAGAAAAAAATCCTAAGAAAATATTGTATTTTAAGCACCTCCATGGCCACACTGCAACCCAGCACAAAGCAGTGTGTGTTGTGCAGAGGAGAAGAGCTGCAGCTGCTGCTGACACTTAAGGGGAGGGGTCCCGGGGCCCCCACTGGACCCTTCCATCAGACTTTGGCCTGGGTAATTTGTACCCCCTACCCCTTTCTCTCAGCATCCCTGATAATACCACACAGTAATGCCCCTTACACATGACACACATTATTAATGTCCTTATAAACATAATGCCCCTTACACATTATGCCAACCTTTATTAATGCCCTTCATACAAATAATGACACACATAATGCCATTTACACATATGTTGCACATTATTAATGCCCTTATACACATGACACACATAATGCCTGTTACACATATGTCTCACATTATTAATGCATTTATACATGACACACATAAAGCCCCTTACACATATGCCGAACACTATTGCAAAATTAACCCACCAGCAGACAGCACTCGCACAGCCGCTAACACTGTGACCTCTGCCTCTGCTTGGATACAGATGTTTCCTCATACATCTTGCCTCAATAGGCCATGCAGCTCCTGGCCAGTTCTGCTAACGTTGGGTGCCCTTTTTGCTGAAAATTCATCTTATTGTCATCGCTATGTGACCAGGACACACAAGGAGCTTCCAATAATTAAAAAGATATGCAGCATGCCTATATTCTGTGTGCGACTGTGGCTGTACCTGCATACGGAGTGCTTTGTTACAGTGATTTCCATGAATACACTATTTCATATGCAGATACAACCTCACTCACACACAGAATATAGACATGCTGCATATCATTTTAATAATCAGAAGCTGTTGGTGCCCCTAGGCATTCCAAATGCCCTAGGCAATTGCCTAGTTTGCCTATGCCTAGGGCCAGCTCTGAGTTGGGACTGACGAATATGAAGCCCACTCCATTATCCAACCCTCCCTTTCATATAAACCCCCCCTACCTCCCTGGAAGTCATTTACAAGGGACCCTTCATTCAGCTCAGTGCCCCCTTCCACACGTTAGTGTTCACCCTCCCACCACCTGTGCAGTAAACGAGTAATCAGCAGAAGTTACTGCTCCAGGTCCTACATGTTGAGTGGAAGATAGAGCACCCCCGGGCCCCTGCCACCCGTGGGACATCAAAGCTGCTGCTGATTGCACCCCCCACCCCTAGGAGGGGAGTATGGGTAAGGGCCCCAGTCTAATGCTTTGCCCAGGGGCCCACACTGCTGTTAAGACGGCCCTGTGAAGCCCCTTGGCATGGAGCATGAAGCCCCTTGGCATTGAGCATGAAGTTCCTAGCAATAAGCATGTAGGTAAGTAGTACTTATGTGTCAAATGTGTAATGAGCATTACGGTTTGTTATATAGTATGTAATGGGCATTAGGTGTGGCCTTATGTGTAATTGGTATTACGGCATGCGGCTTTCTGTGTAATGTGCATTACGGTGTGTGGTATAATGTTAGGCTGCGCCCCCTTTTTGCCGCACAAGAGCCCCACCTACTACAAATTGGGGGGGGGGGGCGAATCACTCCCTTGCTCCAGGCACCGTGGCACCTAGATACACCACTGTTGTTATGTTCTAAACACCCTCAAAACAATGTATATAGCAAAAATACTTGGGGGCATATTTATCACAATTTGCATTTCAGATGCAAAAGGGATATTATAAGACCACCTAAATTGGCAATGCAATATTTGAATACAAGGATTTCTCCTATATCCCATGCAAATACTTTCCCTGCACCTCTCAGGGTATTCCCCCCACTCCTCTAATACACTTACTTGCAGCTGGGAAGTGCCGGCTTTTAGATCACTTATCAGATCAGATGACTTGGGTTTCAGAGCACACCAATCAGATGACTAGCTAGTTTACCAGTCCCTGGATGCTGGTTAGTGTTATTTTATTTCTTTTTTTTAATATCTGTGATTAGCCTGTGGTCTAACCAATGCACATGGCTGATCACAAAAGCCTACTCCATGCTCTGCTTTCCTGACAGCAAAAAATTGTAATGCATATATAAGTCTAATTAAATATTTATCACTTTTAAAAACTCAGGCATAATATTTAATTTTTACAAAAAATATTTAGTCACAGCAATGTACTGTATCAAAGAGCAATGTACTGCTATTTTATACAGTACATTGCTGTGACTAAATATTTTTTGTAAAAATAAAATATTATGCCTGAGGTTTTAAAAGTGATAAATATTTAATTAGACTTGCATATGCATTACAATTTTGCTTGATGTTTTTTAAAATTACTATTATGGTTCCTACCAGTGATGTGGTAAACAGGAATTCTGCACTGCAAACCACAATGCTGTTTCTATCCTGTTACACTCTGTGCTAGCACACCTGTATAAAAATAATACATATGCCCAACTGTTTGATGACTTCAGTCCTTCATTTAATATAGTTACTCTGGTCAAGTTAATTACTAAACTCGCAGACTTGGGTATCAGATCTATGTGTAACTTGCATAGAAGTGCGCAGCCCATTTTCTTAGGGGGTACACCATTGGAGGGGCATGTTTATCACCTCCTACTGGGCGTGTCTATCACCTCCTACTGGGCGTGTCTATCAACACAGTAATACCCATTACACATAATGCCACACACCATAATGCCCATTACACATTATGCCAGGGCTTGAGAAATCTTTGTAAAATATGGACAATCCTGTAGGTGCAGTGCGCGCCGAAGGCTTGCGCCAAATATTTACACGATAATGCCTATTATACGTCACACACCCATTACATAGTATACCACATGCCATAATACCACATGCCACTGTACTGCCCATTACACGTTGTACCTCACACCGTGATGCCCATTACGCCTCAGACTGTGACGCCCATTACATATTACACCGTGATGCCCATTACACATTGTGCCACACACCATGATGCCCATTACACATTATATCACACACTGTGATGCCCATTACACATTAATTGAAACACGTGGTGCCCATTACACATTATGCCACACACAGTCTATTACTTATTATGCCACATAAGTGCTGCTTACCTAGATACTCGTTGCTGCGGAACTATGGGGCAGATTTATTAAGCTTGGAGAAGAGATAAACTGGAGATAAACTGGAGATAAGGCAAAAGGAGATAAAGTGCCAGCCAATGAACTGTGTTTGAAAATGACAGTTGGGAGGTGATTGGCTGGTGCTTTATCTCCTTTTGCCTTATTTCCAGTTTATCTCCAGTTTATCTCTTCTCCAAGCTTAATAAATCTGCCCCTATGTATCAGATGGGGATCATTTGAGTGGGGCCTTTAAAGGATTATCTGAGAAAGATCTTTGCTGGTGGCACAATCCAACCCTGAGCTCCTACGCCACTTCAGCTGCCACATCAGTTAAACACGCCAGCTCCCTGATTTCTTGATGGTCATCCCCACATGGCCAATGCAATGGTTCTTGCCAACTGCCCCCCCCCCCCCCCCCCACAGCACCAGCAATGCTGTATGGAAAGTGCCACAGAATTACATATGAAGCACACAAACAAACAAGCAAGCAGCACTTCACAGACATTTTCATATGTTAAAACTGTAGATTTATAATCCAGCCACATACTGTATATAGTGTTCCTTCTAGGAACTAGGGCGGGCAGGGCGGGGGGGTCGGACCGGGCACGCCGACGTCACTATTTTGGGCGTGCCCGGGCCGCCAACATCACAAAAGGGGCGTGTCCGGGCCGCGCCGTGACGAAAAGGGGCGTGCCCGGCCGGCAGAATCACGCAGAGGAGTGGGCGCGGCCGGCGGCGTCATGCACAGGGGTGGGCGTGGCCGGCGGCGTCATGCACAGGGGGCGGACCCGGCCACCCGGAAGGCTGTAAACTGCCGGGTAAGTGCCGGGCATCGCTATGTACAGCGGCGCTGGGCTTCCCCGGTCAAAACAGCGGGGACAAAGGCAGGCTGGTTTAGCGGGGCGCTGCCAGAGGGGCAGGGCGCATTTTTCACTTTAAAAATCGGGCAGGGAGCAGCGCCCCGCTAAAACAGCCTAGCGGGAACACTATGTATATACACTGCCTCTGTCATCCATCCCCTCATTACATACATACATATAGTACATACACACACACACAGTACATCCAGATGGAGTGCCTCTCTTTCAGTGCTAGGGATCACCAGAATGTCCCCGCTGGCAATCGCCGTTGGAGAGGCGCTCCATCTGACAGGGACGTGCATGCGTCTCACACGCACGCACGTCCCAGTCTTTCGACAGCGGTGAAGCAGGTCCCTGCCTGTCTCCGCTTCAGGGAGATGGGCAGGGTTAGGGGGGGGGGGTCGGGGGCGGCGAGGGGGGGACCGTCGTCGTCGGCGGGGACCCAGGGGGAACTCTGTTGCCACGGGCGCGCAAGCGTCTCATGCGCACGTGCCCCCTGGCGGGAGCTGGTGGCTAGCGGGGGCTGGCGATAGTTTCGCCAGCCCTTGCAAAGACAAGGCCGGCTCCATTTGTACATATATATGCAGCCATACATAGCCTCTGTCATACATACATATACATACATCAATACACTGCCTCCATACATATAAGCATACACACACATGCAGTATATATATATATATATATATATATATATAACCATAAACAGCCTCTTTCAAACATATATACACATTCCCCCACCCCCAGGCAGCCACTGCTAGGCGTACCATTCCCCCACAGTGAAGAGCATCTTACCGTTGGTGTGGGGGTTTACTGCTCCCTGTTGCTGCTGCCACTGGCTAAGGATGCGGCTGGGCGCAATGCAATTATGCAAATGCTGCTGCCATGGCCGCATGCCGCAATGCTTTCTGTTGTTTCTGCAGGCTACTCAGCGTCGCTGGTGCTAGGACAGGAGCATGGGGGAAAAGGTGGACAGGCAACTTCTAGTGCCTGATTGATGTGGGCTATCTCTCAAGGACCCACGGATATGTGCTGTACACGGGTGGGCGGGCTGCAGCAGAGAACTACAATACGCAGCCGAAGCATTGGTCAGCAGCCAGCCCGGCTGAGCCGCATTGTCACTGCTGCTGCTGTGGACCGGATATGCTGCAATCTTGCAGGGGTCATTAGGAGGTGCTTGTGCACCCCCGGCACCCCCCGTGCGCATGCCTATGATAACTGGATTGTTGATGTTCTGACCAATAGACTTTGGGATACATCTGTCCTAGTACACTTAAAACAGTGTGTTGAGTCCATATCTTTTTTCCATATTTAGCTTCGATTGCAACTCAGTTCTTAAGGTGCCCACACACTAGAAAGATCTGCTATCTTAAGATGTGCACGTAAATTAGCCTTGAAATCTTTTGTGCGTCCTGGACAAAAGATTTCAGGCAAGTGCACATCTTTACCAAATATTTCTCTTAAGATCCCATATGCGTTACTATGGATCTTTTGTTAAATCTTCTGATCTTTCATGCAGCATGTAAGATCAGAAGATTTAGCAAAAGACCCGTGGGAGCGCACATCCAACCGACATCGGCCAATTTTGGTAAACATCGGCCGATTTATCGGAAATCGGCCAATTGGCCAAAAAATCGTTCTAGTCTGTGGGCACCTTTACTGTATCAAATACCATCATTAAATTTGCAGATTATACAGTGGGGATTGGTTTTACTAGCAACAATGATGAGTCAGCCTACAGGAAGGAGATACAACATCTGGCTGTCTGTGGTAATTGATAATAATCTGGTTCTTAACACCAGTAAAGGTGCCCACACACTAGAACGATTTTTTTGCCGATTGGCCAATTTCCGCTAAATGGCTGATCTCCGAGAAACCTCCCATGGGCCTTCAAGTGCGGCAGCAGTGAGCTCCCAGCCCCTGTTCCCCCTACGCCTGGCTGCAGAAACTCAGCTCGGCATTTGGAGCCAGCAGAAAGCAGCAGGTGAGGCTCCCCCCCCCCTAGCATTACATACACTGCCGCCCCCCTCCCCCCATTACATACACCGATGCCACCACCGCATTACATACACCGTCGCCCCCCCCCCCCCACACACCCGCATTACAAACACCGTTGAAATTAAGGGATGTAGGTGTGGCCGGAGTAATCTATATACTAAAAGAACCGACTAACTCGGGTCAAGAATTGTTTGTACTTCTGCCCTCTGGAAGGTGCCTCAGGACTAGGGCAAATAGACTGAAGAATACTTTTTTCCTAGACTATTCAATTCTGAGATTTGATGTTTTAGGTTTTTACATTTGAATGTCTATATTGTAATTTGGGATTACCTTTTACATTTACTGTATACTGTAATTGGTTGGATGCCAAACTGAATTCTGTTACCCTGTTGTACATGTGTAATGACAATAAATCTAATCATACTCTAATCTTAAACCTAGATTCTAGTTTCAGCTGTGTTTACATGTGTTTTACATGTTACATATGCTTTGTAAAATGCCAATGATCATGAGTCCTACTGCACATTTCATGTTGGCAAACAATACATATTCTGTTACTAAGTTAGATGTCAGGGACATAATATAAGATGGAATTTGGGATTGCTTTTCATAAATGCATCATAGACTAAAGAGTTAAGGACACATTGTAAAAAGATTTGTAACCGCTTTTGGCTTTCTATTAGTCAAGATTCCCTGCACGTTCACTGGCTTCTATAGCATTCAGCTGACATACTGTTTTTGGTGTTGTGCATCTGGTTGATTGTTTCAAATAGCAAATAAATCTGAAATGTTCTTCTGCTCGCATCAACCCTGTGTACATTTGTTGTATTGCACAGCACACTTCTCGCATGCAAATGACAGATATGAAAGTAAAACAGAATTAAAAGCTAATGACAACCTGTCATCTTAAACAGTTACTTTCCATAATGAATAATAGAATTCAATAAATGTTTGCAAAATGAAAGTTAGTAAATGTTTAGTGCTAAATCTATTTCTTTATTTGTTGCCACATCAGTCTTGTAGCATGACTTTTAATGTGTATTATTCACTTCTACAGATTATTTTGAGTTTAATGGTGGTGAGAGATCATTATAGGGCAGTAGTGGCAGAGAAGGGAATGTATAATATACATGTTGACGATAATACAGATGTCAAACCACTAACACAATTAAAAAACAGGATTCATGAATTGCCGTTTTTAATCATGTATTCTACATACTGTATCTGACCTTGTCTCTCTTTACACTCCCACCCGCCCTCTCTGCTCCGAAACGCAAGTGGCCTCTTCTGCAAACTGGTTACTTCCTCCCATTACTGCCTCCAGTATTTTGGCCATTGTGCTCTTTATCTCTGGAATTTTCTACCCCTCCCAATCAAACTTGCCACCTCGCTACAAAACTTTAAACGGGCTCTCAGGACCAACTTCAATAAATCGAACCATTTCTCATCCTAACCCTCCGTTGATGCTCACTTCTATCCCTGCTGTGTGACCCCAGTTTATCTGCCCCATACCTTTTAGAATGTAAGCTCTAATGAGCAGGGCCCTCTCTCCTCATGCTTTTCTAAGAACATACTGTATCTCTGCCACTGTTTTAATTGCGTCAGTGTCTGCTGCTGCAACTGTCATTTATTTACCACGTACTTGTCCTAATTTGCATTTGTACTGTAAATCACTATTTTCTTGTTTTGTTCTTTTGCTCATCTATGTACTGTCAGGCGCTGCGGAATCCTTGTAGTGTGATATATATAGATGATGATGATGATGATGATGATGATAATAATTGGAGTCAATTGACGATTGTATCATGATAGATCATAGAAGAACTAGTAAATTGTGATTTCAAGTGGTTCAAACTTTTTCTAAATTTTCATGCATCTCATTACCAAACATGTTAACAGGATTCACATATAGGGAAATGTAGAAAAGTATATCTTCTTTATGAATTCCCTCTACATCATAAACCACTTTCACAAGCTCTCTCTCAAACTACCATCCCATCTCTCAGTGCACCTCCAAACTACTTGAGAGACTTGCCTACACTTGCCTAACACGCTTTCCTAACTCTCATAACTTATTGGACCCGCTTCAGTCAGGCTTTCGTTCCCAACACTCCACAGAGACAGTAAGGATTAAAGTTGTGAATGATCTGGTCATTGCTAAGTCTAAAATACACTACTCAGTACTTATTCTCTTAGATCTCTTTGCTGCTTTTGACACTGTTGACCACACACTTTTCATACAAACACTACAATCTCTAGGTCTTAAAGACACAGCCTTTTCTTGGTTCTCATCCTACCTATCTAACCACTCCTCCAGTGTTTGTTTCTCTGATTCCACCTCCTCTTCGCTACCTCTATCAGTTGGAGTACCACAAGGCCCAGTCTTAAGTCCTCTGCTTTTCTCAATCTAAACCTTATCTTTTGGCAAACTAATCAGCTCTTTTGGATTTCAGTATCATTTCTATGCTGATGATACTCGACTCTACCTACCTTCTCGGGACCTGTCTTTATCTGTTTTGGGTGGTTTCTCTGAATGCCTTTTTGCTGTTTCATCTTGGATGTCATCTCACCACCTCAAACTGAATATTTAAAAAACAGATTTAATTATATTTCCACCAATAAATAGTAATTACCAACAAGATATCTCCTTCACTGTTGAGAATATAACAATCACTCCTACCACTCAAGCTCGCTGCCTAGGTGTCATCCTTGACTCTGAACTTTCCTTTGTTCCCCACATTCAATCTGTCTAGAAATCATGCCACATGCACCTAAAAAACATATTCAAAATTCACCTTTACCTTACACAAGACACTGTTAAAACTTTAATCCATGCTCTCATCATCTCACACATTGATTATTGCAATAGTCTACTTATTGGCCTTCTCCAATACAGACTCTCACCAACACAATCCATCATGAATGCAGCTGCGAGGCTAATCTTCCTAGCCAGACTTTCATCGTCTGCAAAGCTACTCTGTCAGTTTCATCATTGGTTATCTGTATTCTACTGTATTCAATACAAAATATTTTTACTTACACACAAGGCCACAAACCAAGGCCATAAAGTAAACTACACCAAATGACATCTCTTCTCTTTTCTCAAAATATCTTCCAACCCAATCTCTTCGCTCCTCCCAAGATCTCTCATCCACACTCATTACTCACTCCCATTAGCGATTGCTGGACTTTCTTTGGACTGCATCCACTCTGTGGAATGCTCTCCCACGCACAATAAGACTCTCCTCCAGTCTCCAAACCTACAAGCGTTCCCTTAGATCTCACCTCTTCAGAGAGGCTTATCAAATTCCAGAACCAGCCACTTAACCTTTATATACTGTTCCTATCCAATCACATCTCCATTGTACAGGCCACATACATTCACATTTCCCATCCTCCTGACCTCTGGCCAAACTGCTGGGTCACCATATCATACAGCACACCAGGAACCTTTGCATTCTGATGGACTTTATGCAATAAAGAATATCTGCGCAATATAAGAAACTGTAAATAAATAAATTTGTTGGTTACAAGAATAACATAAGAGAGGACAGACTAAGGGAGCTATTCAATCCCGAGTGTTATTTCTGCAAAAAGCGCCCGCACCCGCCTCCTATTCAATGCTGCCATTTCCATCAACATTTAATGCGGATCTTAACAAAACAGATCCGACTTTCAAACTAGTCGGATCTGTTTTGTCAAAAACGGCTGTGGATTGTCGAATCTCAACAATCAACAGTCGTTTTTGCCGGCATGACCCCTTTTCATCACTCAACAGGCAAAACATTGAATTCCACCTGTCGAGTTGCAGAAGAGGTGGCTGAAAACGCCCCGTGATTCCAAATGTCGGGACATTCCAACAGTTAAAATCCAGCATTGAGTACCCCCATAAGCTTAATAAAATGTGTAGATCTAATATCCTTTCCAAGATCTTGTAGATTACTGAACATATTAGTAAGTCAAGAAACAATAGGCCATGTTTTAAAAGAAAACTGATATACTGTACTGCAATGTATAAAGCTCCCAGCAGATGATACTTAAGGACAGAAATATTAAGTGACTACATGAAGTCCACAGCATCATTAACCACAATATAGTTTGTTAACATAAAAGGAAAAGATAGATTCTTGGAAGAGCAAGTGGAAGCAGCCACTTTTGTGTAGTGCTCTTAATGGAAAAAAAAATATTTTCAAATGAAAGATTTCCAAACAAATGGATTTCTCCCAGGAGCTCCAAGGTTCTAAACAGATATTGTTTTCAATTATGACATCAGAATCAATGGTCACTTCAACTTTTACAATAAGTACATTAGACCTCTGTAGGTCAGTGACAAATAGCATTAAGGAATAAAGAAGAAAGAAGAGTAGTAGTAGTAATAATAATAAAAAATCGAATAGACCCAATAATGTCCAATGTAAGAGTCAATCGAGGCATCGAGGACAACACCAGGCTTCAGCCTGGTCAGGTAAGTCCTGGAGGGGGGACCCCTTTATTGGGGGGTCCCCACTTCCCCAGGACCCCTGGCCAGGCTGACTTGTCACTAGGATTAATGCTTTGGCTGGAGGCACTTGTATAAAAAGTCTCCCCCCGGCTGTGGCATTACCCTGCTGGCTGGTTGGGCCTGGGGCTGGTTCTTAAAATACGGGGGACCCCTAGTCATTTTGTCCCCCGTATTTTGGGAACCGGTCCTGGAGCCTGGGGCTGGTTTTTAAAAAAAAAGGGGGAGCCCCTATCTGGTTGGTTTCATGATTTTTTAATACCAGCCCCGGCTCTTTCAGCCGGGTGCTGGTTACGTCCTTGGGGGGACCCCACGCCGTTTTTTTAATTTTTATTTCTATTTTTTTACACTGAAGCCTAATACGCCAGGAATTTGAAGTCTATTTTTCTGGCATATTTGGCTACGGCCACTACGGCCGAAATACGGTAATTAGCGGCCGTATTTTCAATACGACCACTTAGTAAATTCAGAATCATTATTCTTTTGAATGGTGATTCATATTCGTATTTTCCGATGGCGTAGACCAGGCATGTCCAACGTTGGCCCTCCAGATGTTGTGAAACTACAAATCCCAGCATGCTTTGCCACAGTTTTGCTATTAGAGAATGCTAAAACTATTGCAAAGCATGCTGGGATGTGTAGTTTTAAAACATCTGGAGGGCCAACGTTGGACATGCCTGGTGTAGACATTCGTATTTGTAAATACAAATACGAATGTGCCTAAAATACGAATAAGTGTATTTTTGGCATAGTAAATGGCAAAAATACGAATATGTCTAAAAAATTCGTATTTTACTATGCAAATATGAATTTTTTAGGCGTATTTTCCCAGCAAGCTACCCCCTGCACCATTCATATGTTTTTTAATATATAATTATGTCCTGGCCGGCCAGCCCACTGGTAATCTCTAGCAGGGAGGATAGGGTAGTGGCCAGCGGGGGTCCAGATTACCAGGTAGTAGACGGGCAGTGGGGTCCGGCTGTCTGCTCATGAATGACAGCGGCCTGAGTTAAGGGGGTTTCTGGGTAACTGCTGATCTGATATTGGGCATCTGCCAGCATGGAATCCGTGTGACTACTGATGCAGGGGGTTCCAGGCTCCTACCCAACTTACAGGTCATCACTGCAGCACAGAGGTCGTGTGAGCACCGGCCGGCTGGCAGGTGAGTGTGAAAGCTGACGCGTGGGGATGGGGGTGGTGTCCGGGTGACCATGGCCCACCTGGGACATGCAGTGACTGCAATGGCAGGCTGAGATAGTAACTCCCTCCTGGTTTGCCAGCACAACCAGAGATAGTTTCTCTCTCAGTATAGTGGCAGCCTGACAGCCAGAAGGTTTCAGAGGAGCAGCTGTATAATTTGACATTTATTATATTTATATATGTATTTGGTGATTATTGGTGTTGGCGTCTCTCTCCCCACCATCTAGCATCTCTCTATCCCCTCCATACCGGCTAGCGTCTCTTCCCTCCATACTGCCTAGCATCTCTCTCCCCCCTCCCTACCGCCCCAGAATCTCACTGTCACCTCCCTACCCTACCGCCCTGCATCTCTCTATCCTTTCCCTACTGTCCTGTCTCTCTCTATCCCCTCCCTATCGCCCTGCATTTCTCAATCCCCTCCCTACCACCATGCGTATCTCTATCCCCTCCCTACCGCCATGCGTATCTCTATCCCCTCCCTACCACCCTGTGTATCTCTATCCCCTCCCTAATGCCCTACATCTCTCTATCCCCTTCCTAAAACCCAGCGTCTATCTACCCCCTCTCTGCCACCTATCATCACATCTATCTCCTCCCAATTGCCCTGCATTTTTCTGTCCCCTCAAGCAGATGAAAACTTGTACTGTGGAGGCCGATGTGTTTTTTTCACGGGATCTTAAGAAAAATCTTTGGTAAAGATGTGCCCTTGCCTGAAATCTTTTGTCCAGGACGGACAAAAAATGTCAAGGCTAATTTATGCGCACATGTTACAATCGCAGATCTTTCTAGTGTGTGTGGGCACCTTAAGGCTTGAGGTTCTGCAGATACAGTATCTGGCCTTTTGCTTACTGCTAAAGCTGAGTCCTTTCTTAAAAAGCTCAATAAAACCTTTTATGAAAAAAGGTGATAAGGCAGTTGTTGACATCTAGTCTTCAGTCCAGAATTTCACAGAACAATGTTCTTGCAATCAAATCTCACTCACCATGATCCCTACCTATAATTCTGGGGAGTTCCATAAGCTTTACATAAAGCTGTATAATCTTGCATCCTCCACGAATAGCACTCCTCCATTGGCAGGCCCCAACACACTAGAACGATTTTTTTGTCCGATTGTCCGATTTCCGACCAATCGTCCGATATATCGGCCAATTCATGCCGATATATCGGACGATCGGTCAGAATCGGACAATCGGCCAAAAAATCGTTGTAGTGTGTGGGGGCCTGCAGACTCTATATGGGATTATTTGTCCTAATACCAACTACCTAAGCCTTCACCCTTGAACCGAAGTGTGACAAAACTAAAAATGCAGGAGATGTCTGATGTGATCAAGGGCCTTAGGCCCTGAAGGCTTTATGGCCACTTACTATACAATGTTTATCTCTGTAGTTTCCCTTTATCTTGCTGAAGTGTTCAGTGGCATCATATCTGGTGACTCTTTCTTCAAGGAGGCACTTAAAGCTATGATCATAGAAATTCCTAAAGAGGGTAATGCCTTCAATTGTGCTCAATATGGAACCATTTCCTCTTAAATACCAATATCACGATTTATGCGAAAACTCTGGCAACCCATCTGAATACTGTTCTGCCCTCTACGGTTCATAATAATCTAGTGGGTTTTATTCCCAATAGAAAGGCTAATGGGATAATACAGCACCAGACCATTGCTTGGCATTATTCACTTTATTAATATTGAATTAAATTAATAAATAGTGCATTCTCTAGATGCAGAGAAGGGGACCGGATTAGTTGGCCTTTTAATGATAAACAGAAGTGGGGTTAGAGATCCGCACAGACTGGAAATCTGTATATACTTAGAGAACCAACTTGAGAAACTACACTTATTGATGAATTCTGGTAGTTGAGGGGGTTGGTGGTGCGCCCAGCGTTTAAATATCAATGATTGGACACTGGGTTTTTATTTGTCAGGAAAAGAAATCCGACAAAAAAAGAAAGAAACAAAAACGCTTTTTGGGCGCACTCTTTTATAATGATTAAATTAGATAATTAATACATAACTTTTATTTTAGACTTTATTTAAAATAGGGTGGCACAAGGGGTTAACTAGGATTGAAAATGTTAAAAAATGTAGTGTGATCCTTGTACTGGTTTAGTTCAAGGAAAATTCGCAGATTGGTCACACCTTTAATATGTCATTGAAGCACTGTTTTTATCAGAGGTACAATTACCAATGATAGTAGGCAGTGAAATGATTGAGTTCTCCTCTCGTATGCAATAATTGGTGCTTAATAGCATTGGATAATATACCTGAATGGTAATATGGGGGGAGAAAAAGTTACACAGCCTCAGAAATTGTAAGTATATTGTTGATAATAAACACTCACTCCGGCAGTCATTGTTGCAGGTATTTTATTTGATATTAGGTACGGCGGCCCTTACCCCTAATCGCGATGTTGCCACACCGGGGCTTCCCCGGGAGTCTCCCACCTGGGTACTGACCTGGCCCTCCACTGCTTGGCTTCCAAGTTCGGAGGGGGTTTGGGCAGACCAGTGGGGTATGGTGGCAAATCTTAGGGTTCAGTATCCAATCAAATGTAGCCTGTGGGGCTGCAAGAGGGGATCACTTCACCATGCGCAACAAGTGATTTGGCAAAATATGTAAATATGGGGATTAAAGATCCCTTGAAGATGGGATTTTTTTTAAACCAAAAAGGGATACTGCGATTCTCCTGGATATATTAATTGGGTGGAGAAAAAGAAGGGGGGAGGGGGGCCACCCAATTAATATATCCAGGAGAATCGCAGTATCCCTTTTTGGTTTAAAAAAAATCCCATCTTCAAGGGATCTTTAATCCCCATATTTACATATTTTGCCAAATCACTTGTTGCGCATGGTGAAGTGATCCCCTCTTGCAGCCCCACAGGCTACATTTGATTGGATACTGAACCCTAAGATTTGCCACCATACCCCACTGGTCTGCCCAAACCCCCTCCGAACTTGGAAGCCAAGCAGTGGAGGGCCAGGTCAGTACCCAGGTGGGAGACTCCCGGGGAAGCCCCGGTGTGGCAACATCGCGATTAGGGGTAAGGGCCGCCGTATCTGATATCAAATAAAATACCTGCAACAATGACTGCCGGAGTGAGTGTTTATTATCAACAATATACTTACAATTTCTGAGGCTGTGTAACTTTTTCTCCCCCCATATTACCATTCAGGTATATTATCCAATGCTATTAAGCACCAATTATTGCATACGAGAGGAGAACTCAATCATTTCACTGCCTACTATCATTGGTAATTGTACCTCTGATAAAAACAGTGCTTCAATGACATATCAAAGGTGTGACCAATCTGCGAATTTTCCTTGAACTAAACCAGTACAAGGATCACACTACATTTTTTAACATTTTCAATCCTAGTTAACCCCTTGTGCCACCCTATTTTAAATCAAGTCTAAAATAAAAGTTATGTATTAATTATCTAATTTAATCATTATAAAAGAGTGCGCCCAAAAAGCGTTTTTCTTTCTTTCTTTTTTTGTCGGATTTCTTTTCCTGACAAATAAAAACCCAGTGTCCGGCCTTTTAATGATATAAGCTTTGTGAGCATTTTGTCTTGTTGATGAGTTTCTCTAAAGAATTCAAGACCCGTGTGTTCCCCACAAGCGCTGTTGGAGCTTGATGCTGATTGAAGTGCCTAATACCCCTTTCAGTTCACCATGCTGGGTCTGACCTGGGATCTTAATTCCGTCAATGACCCAGGTCCGATGCTTTCACATTAAACCCAGGTCACCCATTATGCAAAGCATGACCCTGGTTTAACCCTTCTTATAACCCAGGTCAACCAGGCAGTAATATAGCAGTTACCCAGGTCCAAGTTGCTGTATGAAATGGGTATTACTGAGCAGCTGTTAGTGAGGCAAGCATGTGGAACCATCCACCCCCTGTGTATGATGGCATTAATGATATCCAGGGGGCAGGGGAAGCAAAGGGCACATTGGCACTATGTTACAATACTGCCATGTGCTTCCTGGTGCACTACTAAATCTGTGCATCTCTTCTGCACCTCCAACCACATTTGAATCAGGCCTAATATGTATGGAATGAAACCTTAAGGTCCGTCTGTTTATAGAGAGTTGCACCTATGAGTAGCGATCCACAGTTCATATTTTATGATAAAGTCACTGTAGTTTTTAAGAGGGTTTATTAGAGGTTGATTCTTCTGCCCAACAAAATCTTTCTCGATATTGCCATGTATTTGCAGGTCCAGGCTGGATAAAATATATATATCTGGCATCACAAAGGGCCATTCATTTCTTTGAAAAATTGCACATGACAGCCAATACAGATGAGGCTATGCTCATATTTGCTGCTAACCATGGCAAATGTGGCTAGCTTGCCTGCATGGGCACATACATCTGCACCCACTTTTTTCAGGAATTGGTGTGTATGTGGCTAGATGCGAGTGGGTGCCACTAGTTGCTGCCGTGATCTGATTGCATGAAATTGTCATTTAAAAAATGGCCTACAGTTATGTGTTCATATATAATCACTGTTTACCTTGCCTGAAAGTTAACAAGTGCACCAATAAATATGCAGTATCCTTCCAAACCAAGACGCAGTCTAGAGAAAAAAAAAAGATTCCATCACAGGCAGCGAGACCCTGCAGTTGGTGGCTTTACAACTCAGATTATTTGTGGGTGTTTGCATGTCATGGTAGACAATACCTGGATTGTATTGTACTCCCTAATCCTTCACAAGATGTCTTGCACTCTTATCAATAGTGTTGCTATACTGTACATTCCATCAAGTATACAGATGCAGCAAGACTCAGCATGGCTCTGACATGGCGCAGGTGCGATTTGTATCTGTGTCTGTGTTGCACTAGGCATGCTAAACTGGCATCTGCAGCCACATTGCAGCAATTTGAGTGTGTCTACAAGTACGTGAATAAAGGCAGTGACCAGGCAGTGTTCAGCTTTAAAAAGGATGTTGCGAATGTCAACTATGCCTATGAAATACAAAACTGTCAGGTCAGTTCATATGCAGCAGTGAGGCAATGTGGCTACGGTTAAGATTTCCAAAACGTGAACAGCACAATATCTCTTTGGCAAGTCAGAGAAAGGCCAGTATATGTTTTTGCTTACATCATGGAATCTGCAGGAGCGCATCACTAATCCGCCATTAACAACTTTAGTAACGTTAATAGTCTGAATGATGACTTTGGCCGGACCTTGCTTTACTCAGTAGTGGCCTGAATTTTACACATGGAGGGGGAAATTTACTAAGATAAATTCGTGAAAAAAATAGTATTTTCATACGAAAATACGATTTTTGGGGGCGTATTCGTATTTTTGGCATTTACTATGCCAAAAATACAAATTTTTGTATTTGTATTGATGGGACATTCGTATTTGTATTTACATTTGTATTTACAAATACGAATGAATACACCATGGATGGAATACAACAGAAATCACCATTCAAACGAATGGTGATTCCTGATTTACTAAGCGGCTGTATTGAAAATACGTCCGCTAATTGGCGTGAAACGGCCGCAAATGGCCGTCCAAATCCGGCAGGAAAATACATTTTATTTTCCTGTCGTATTTGGCTTTAGCCTGCACGGATCTGCCTGAAGTGTAAATGATTGCAAAGTGTCCATAAGCCTCGGTGGCCTGAATCTCACTTGGTACTGTATGTGTTAATCTGTTAGGTGTCACTGTTATTAAGGAGTCATATTTACCACTAAGATGCTTATCTAGGCTTGCTCTGCGATCTGCCTTCAGAGGTCATTCATGCTGTTCACATGCAGCGTGTAGATTGGCACTCAGCCGGCACTCTCTGCATGTATTCAGCTATGTCCATGCTGCCGCAGTACCGCACACCTCTGCCATAAGCGATTACCAGTCACAGTTCTCCACAGCTTTCTGCTCCTCCACCATCATTACAGGCTTCAGGTCTTTCCCTCCAAGATCCAAACATGGGCACAGGCGTCTTGGATGCTGTCACATGATTCTCCACAGCCAATCCTGCAATACCGGTTTGTCATCTGCAGCCAATAACTGGGCACTGGTTCCTAATAAGAGGGTCAGAAAAAGACTCCCAAATTGGCAGTGCAATGATGTCTTTAGTCTAGGTGCATCCTCCTCTATAGCTCCTGTGTAACTCTCTCTCTGCATTAGAGATCCCTAGTGCAAGTTTCTATCCTGATGCACCTCCTTGCTTCCTTCGGTCCAAGCAAGTTCCCAACCTTTGGTTTCAGCAGACTTCAAGTACATCACCATTGATTACCATCTATCATTATCAACTACCATCGAGGCATTCTATGAATTATCATTCATCTTTAGTGTACCCTCTACATTATACCAAAAGTATATCAAAGTATCACCACTGATTTCAGCCACCATCGGAGCCCACCATTGGTACCTTTTAAAACTGGTGTCCTCCCACAGTGTCTGCATTAATGTGCAGCACAGTGAAAGTGATCAGTGCCTCATCATCCACTACTAGTACCTCTCACATTCAATGGACATCATCAGACACATTATATACAGATATCGCAGCTCTCATTTGAGCTGCTCCTGTCGATTTCCTGCCTCAACCCCCCCCATCCTCCAACAGAAGGGGGCGCACACACACAAGATGCTCGCGTGCCTGATTTTGTAGGAGTCCACGCCCATCTCCTCTATCCTGCTGCTCTGCCCCCAACCTGCCTCCGCTCCCTGCAAATCTCCCTGAAGCAGAGATGGGCAGGGAAGCCGCCGATCCCTGCTGTTTTGCTGATGGATGCGCAAGGGAGTGAGATGCTAGCGCGTCCTAGTCAGCCAGTCCTCCAGCCTGCACCAGCACATCACATCTGCTAATCAAGCAGGCTTCATCTGTACTTCTCTCCTTTGGTTCCAGCCGATTCCAGTATCTTCTTCAGTTCCAGATGATTCTAGTGTCTCCTTTGATTCCACTGAATACCAGTATCTTCTTTGGTTCTAGTCAGTTCCAGTTTCTCATTTGGTTAAAGCTGATTCCAGCTACTCCTTTGGTTCCAGACGATTCTAAGACTCTGGGCCAGATGCAATAAGCTTCAAAAGTGATAAAATGGAGAGTGATAAACAGTCAGCCAATCAGCTCCTACCTGCCATGTCACAGGCTGTGTTTGAAAAAATGTCAGGCAGGAGCTGATTGGTTGTTTATCACTCTCCATTTTACCACTTTTGAAGCTTAGTGCATCTGGCCCTACATCCTTATGGACCATCGGACTTAGGGCCTTATTTTGGTTCATTCTTTCTGACAAAATCCTTCTTAGATGGACAAAACCATGTGCACTGCAGGGGGGGCAGATGTAACATGTGCAGAGAGAATTAGATTTGGGTGAGTATTTTTGTTTCTGTGCAGGGAAAATACTGACTGCTTTATTTTTACACTGCAATATATATCTCACTTTGAAGTAAAACCCCACCCAAATCAAATTCTTTCTGCACAAGTAACACCTGCCCCACCTGCAGTGCACATGGTTTTGACCATCTAAGAAGGATTTTGTCAGAAAGAATGAACCAAAATAAGGCCCTTATTGTGAACTTTTACTGTGGGTCTCTCTGTCCATTCTTAAACTCTCTGCTGTCTAGCCAAGCCTTTGTGGTTCAGGACTCTCATACCCTCTATGAGGGTTTTCTACATATGCCAAGAAACCTCATCGAGCCTCCACACTTTCATTTCTCTCCAGCCCCAAAACTTCACGTCAGAACTGGTCAGTCAAATTCCTCAGGCATGACATTATGGCTATTGTTCGTCGGGAGGCTTGCCACCTAGCAACAGCTGGTGGGTTATGGTGTAAGCCTCCCGACATACGCTGGAATGGTATAGTGAAATAAAATTTTCACTTACCTTACCACAGCCAGGGGAGTAGGGAGCTTAGCTGCTGATGCATGACATGTGCACAGGCAGTGCACATATACTGCAGGTCATGCAGGTGCACTCTAGTCACATGCACCTGCTGTATATAAGGCTAAGCTCCGCCCCCTGAGGTCAGATTTTACCTCAGCGCTGAAGGAAGGAGGAAGCTGTGTCTGTGTCTGCTACAGACAGAATAATAAAATCCCCATCCTTCAGCAAAACAAACGGCCCTCTAAACATTACATGGCTGTGGCTGCTTATACCTCCTCTTCCTCACAGAATGAGGTATTATTTAAGAGGAGAAAGTTATTTAACCCTGTCAGGTCGGAAGACAGCAGGGAAGTTTCTGTGGAGAAAGGAGACCCCAGTCAGGCAGAGTTTCTTCAAGAGATGCCTGTTCAGGCAATAACATCTCTTTACCAGGTATTGCCTGCAGTAGGAATACCTGAGAGGTCTGTAAAAGGAGAAAGGAGAGCCCAGACAGGCAGAGTCTCCTCCTCCCTCTGCCTATTCTCACAGTGTTGTGGAAAGGCACAAAAATAAACAAACAACAGTTCATGTTTTCTTCAAGAGATGCCTGTTCAGGCAATAACATCTCTTTACCAGGTTTTGCCTGCAGTAGGAATACCTGAGAGGTCTGTAACAGACCACCCTCTCTTGCCCATGGCCAGCACATTTTCCTGCCTGTCACTGGCAGTATGCTCAACAACAAGCTCATAACAGGGACTAGTGCTCAGAAAAGGGACTAGTCACCACAGTACACAGTCCCCAGCTAACTCACAGGGAGTGGCTTGGGAGTTGGAGGATGTAACAAGATCCAGTGAATCCTCTCACAGGGGTGAATATAGTGATTTGCAAATGACCTGAGTGGCATTGGCAAGTGAAATGCCGCATTTATGCTATACACAGCACACTCTGCCCTGAACAAGTGCTTGAGGTGTAGTAATTCACCCAGCTGGCTTTTGCAGCCCCTCATTAAGGAGGACAGATTGTTCTCTGTAACACCTGGGCATTCCTGAAATCCCTGCCCTGTTTGCCCTAGAGATTGACTCTGCTTTCTCAGCACAAGTGGGGGGAAAAGTGCTGCAAAAAATGAATAAATAAAAATAAATAAAGTTCATAGTAACTGACACTGTGGGCCAGTATTATTTGCCCTGGATAAGGCAGAGTAAAAAGGGTTCCAGCGAACTCCCTAGATTCCCTGCTTCCAAATGGCCCTATTGAAAGCTGTTAATAGAGCTACCCTGATGATTGGCCAGGCCTTTAATTCTATTTCAAATGCCTGCAGAACTGCCAGCAAGCAAGTGCAGATCTCAGTAATGTAGCTCCTGCATCAGTGGATGTCCCAAACCTAATTCTGATCTTTCAGTCCTGACTTCATACACAAGGTTAAGTTCTGCTAAAGTCCCCAGCCCTTCAAGGGGCCTGTTTGCTAGGAGGGTCATTCTGTTAGAGCCAGCAGTTTGAACCTAGAGCAATGTGACAGCCACAGAGTGCTCAGAGGAGGCTTCTCCCAGACACAGATCACGAGAGGTGAAGTGAATATCATCCTAATAAAGACAGAGGATTCCTCCCTGTCTTTCCAGAGCATTGGCCTCCTGTAGGCGGACTATCATGTACAGGTGGGAGGAGGGGCATATTCCCCTTGTTCCTTTTCCTAACCATATATGCTCCCATCCAGGGAACACTAGTTCTGGATGCTGGATAAATAATGTCCCTGGCCCTTTAACAGGGCTAGATCGAGTCGGCAGACAATTGCAAATAGGTTGGGTCAGCTACCATTTCCCTGTAAGGAAACAGGACCTTTCATATAGGCCAGTACTGAATATATATGAAACCTTGGTCTTTCCATATGGAGGGTTTAGCAGATATACCCTTTAGGCTGGTCCAAGCTAAACATTGTAGCTAAACAGACCCGAAGAAGGCATTGAACATGATACTGGAACATCCAAATCATAGGAGGCTGCTAAGTTCCCTGTGGAGAGACGTTCCATGCAACTGGACTGTAATGGATTTCGGACTGTCCAATGCCCCTTACATACTCATATGCATCATGAAGGCAGCAATTACACACCTCAGACAGTAAAGGGTTCACTGTTATTATCTACCTAGGTAATCTCCTGGTAGTGCATGCAGAACAATTGTCCCCCTTTTCTCCCAGGTATCTTATCCTGTCGCTCCTCTGGCATCTAGGTTTTCATAAGAACCTTGAGAAATTTGTATTAATACCTTCCCAATCTGTTGTCTTTCTGGGGTCTTTGATAGATTCCTCTTCTTTATCAATAGCGGTTCTCTCAGACAAGTGGAACACCATACAAGTCTGTTTCTTAGGTGCTCAGTTTTCACTGAGAGACTTGGCTAGGCTGATAAGGAAAATGAGAGGCTCAGATCCTGGGTTTTCTCCACGTACCTCTCATATGCAGACAATTCCAGAACCTCCTATCATCCCTTATTTGACAGGATTAGGACAGACAAAATGATACTATCTCCCATAGTCCACAGGGAGATTCACAGTTGGAAAACATTTCCTATTCCAGATCTCCCCTACCTCCTACTCCAGACATAGTCATCACATCAGATGCATCCCTCATGGGCTGGGGGGCATTCACCCAGTGCAATACAGTAGGAGGGAAGTGGACCGCTTGAGATTCTAAAGCTCATATCAATCTCAGAGCTAAGAGCTGCCAGATTGGCTATATCCTCTGTATTTCCCTCAGACCCACGGGATAATTCAGTTCAGCTCTGTCTGGACAACAAAACCACTGTTTATCTACCTCAAAAGAATAAGAGGCACTTGATCTTGCATTCTCTGTCAGCAGGCAATAAATGCCTGGAAGTGGGCAGTACAGCGGTCCATTCTCCTGATTGCTACATGCATACAAGAAGAGTTTAACAAGATAGCCATTTCCTTATACATAACCAGTCATACTGTGGATTGAGCGACTCTCCAGTTCCTTCGGAGGTGTAGATTTAGATCCCACTGCTGCCATAACACACCAGAGATCTTTCTCAAAATTGCAAAGACCTTGGGTCACCCACAAGTGGATGCGTTTGCAACACCATCAAACGTACAAGTTCTGACATTCATATCCAAATATAAAGGGACTCTCCACATGGATGCTATGTCCTTTTTCGCGGGCTGACATTCCACTTTCATATGCCTTTTTCCCTCTGGCTCTGCGGTTGTGGGTCATCCACAAAATCAAAACAGACGTGTCCAAAATACCCAAATATTTCTGGCATACTCTGTCTGGCCCTCCAGAGTTTTGTTCCCTTTATCAACCTTTTTCACAAGGTTCCGGGCTTCCTCTAGGTTCATCTACAGACTGCTTCCAGGGCAGCACAGACCTACTGAAACATCTTCCACATTGTATGTGGATTGCAACATTACTAGGTTGCAGACCATTCCCAACCTCTCTGCCTTTTCCACGCCTTGCCTGTTTTAGGCCTAGAATAAGATCCAGATATCAATCCATAATTGAATTTCTAGCCTTACAGTCCTCTAACCTTCCTTCTTCAGGCCCCCTTTTCCGAGCCTAGCATAACTCTGGACTTCCTTGCCACCACATTCGAAACAGGTTTGGCTTATGCCAAGATATGCTCATATGGCTTGACTCTAGCTCTCCTTATCCCAGGCCTCAGAGAATAAGAATACTTAAAGGATTCTTTCTAGCTAGCCCACCATGCTATGGCATTCTACCTGGTGGGACATTAATCCCTTTTTGTACTTCTTGGCCACTATACCACCATCTGCAGATATCTTTGGCCTTTCAAAGAAGTTAGCTTCACTGTTAGCCCCTGCCTTTGCAGCCAGAGGGGCTGAGTTTTCGTCAAACCACATATCTGAACCTGGATGACCCCTACGCCAATGGGTTTCCTTATTATTCTACGGGGGGACACAAAAACAAGTTCCATGCACACACCTCTGGTGGAATGTGATCTGGTCAGAGACCAGTCAGATCCAGATCTTTGTATAGTTGATTGCCAATCCACTTACTTACCCCTCACAGTACCTGTAAGGAGAGACATCAAACAAACTTCTCTCTCACATGCCAGAATATTTTTCATCCTGCCAGACCTTTTTATGACCAGGGAGTGTATAGTTTCCACCATACAGAGTTCTGGAATAGACACTCCACTTCAGAGGCCATCCCCTTCACTGTGACGCAGTTAATTCAATGGCTGCTAGAGGCATACCATTTCAGCCTGTATTGCAAGCTGCACATTGTTCATCCGCTTGGACTTTCTTTAGACATTGCTGGAGGCCTTCTGGTTCTCAAAGAATTGCGTTCCTTAGAGCAACCACCAGGTGTGTGGTAGTCTACCCACCAGCTGTTGCTAGGTGGCAAGCCTCCCGACGAACAAACACTAGTTTGCAGGAATCTATGATCTGCAAACTCTCTTTGTTCTAGGGAATAGGATTGCCACCTAGCAACAGCTCCCACCCTTCCCACCCAGTACCTTGCTAGGTCTGCTGCTTGTTCTCTCTAAAGGTTCGGTTATATACCTAACTTATCCTTTGATTCAAGGCACTCCAAAGGCCTAGAAGAAGCAACAAGTGCAGTCACCTAAAGATCACTCACAAGTTTGCCTCAGTTTATAACATGCCTGGCTACAGTACAGCATGGCAGTTATTTCAGTTGTTGGTTCCTAGTCCAACCCAGTTTCATTCTTACTCCTTCCAGTAGAGTTTCTCAGATCTGATCTATGTTCGTTATGAATGTTCTAGTTAACATTTATTTTTGCATACAATGGTCTTTGCATACAATGGTATTTCTCTCTTGTTCCACTTTAGGATTGCCATCTGTAAGCTTCTGTAAAATCTGACCTCAGGGGGCGGAGCTTAGCCTTATATACAGCAGGTGCATGTGACTAGAGTGCACCTGCATGACCTGCAGTATATGTGCACTGCCTGTGCACATGTCATGCATCAGCAGCTAAGCTCCCTACTCCCCTGGCTGTGGTAAGGTAAGTGAAAATTTTATTTCACTATACCATTCCAGCGTATGTCGGGAGGCTTACACCATAACCCACCAGCTGTTGCTAGGTGGCAATCCTATTCCCTAGAACAAAGAGAGTTTGCAGATCATAGATTCCTGCAAACTAGTGTTTCTTACATCCATGGTTTAATGCTAGTAGATATTTGTAGGGTGCAAAATTGTGTTGTTTACAACAGCTCTGTAAACAATCTATAAACAATGTTTTGCTTGCCACTAGGTCAGTGGCATTTAACTCTTTGAGAAATGCACAGCGCCTCAATGTTATCTGACTCCAGAAATAAATGAGAATGAACAATGTTGACTGCTATATCATTTTGAAGAAAATTATCAGTATTATTACATTCATCACACCTAAAAGAAAGATAAAACCTGACAGACTGTATTTTGTGTCTGACAGAATGAGCTGTCAGGGGTGTGACAGCCTAAGAAAAAAAATCTACTCAAGTGAAATGCTGAAAACCGAAGAAGCTGTGATTGTAAACTGGATAATGTGCTAAGTACATAGAGCGCTAACAGCAATCCCTTTATTTTATTACACATCTAAAACAACAAAGTTAGTAGAACATAAACATGTATGTACAGAATGTATTCATGTTTAACAGAAAATAGATAGGATTCACTGTTTTTCAATTACAATTTTGCAGGCTATGCCACGTTTGGTCACCGGCATGATCCGGTGAATGATGATGCTGACACCATGGTTACGGACTGAACCAATATTAATAATAAAGCAATGTGCCATAAATTGACACATGCTTTTGCTTTTCTCTGTGAGATAAGACTTATTCATGAGCAGGTACTTTGAGGATATTGGATGAAATACTTGAGGATATTGGATGAAATACATTTTCACTATAAAATCCATACCTCCCAATTGTCCCATTTTTTGGGGACTATGGGCATTATTCTAGTTCACTCTTTCTGACAAAATCCTTCTTAGAAGGACAAAACCATGTGCACTGCAGGTGGGGCAGATGTAACTTGTGCAGAGAGAATTAGATTTCGGTGGGGTTTTACTTCAAAGTAAGATCTATGTTGCATTGTAAAAATAAAGCAGTCAGTATTTACCCTGCACAGAAACAAAATAACTCACCCAAATCTAATTCTCTCTGCACATTTTACATCTGCCCCCCTGCAGTGCACATGGTTTTGTCCATCTAAGAAGGATTTTGTCAGAAAGAATGAACTAGAATAAGGCCCCATGCCACTGTCCCACCCACAGAAGCAGCGATCTGCGGTGGGTAAGGGCAGGGAGGGGGTCGAAGTTGTTACTCGAGTCCTTCTGTGCCCAAATGCAGATGAGCTAGTGGAGTGTAATGCGCAGTGTGCATCAGCATGTGGCTGTAATTGCATTAACAGTACTGCAGCCACAGTGGCTATTTCGTAAATTTATGGCCCCCATACATCAGCAATCACAATTAATTGCTTCTCAGATCCAGTGATTTTTTTCCCCAGATAATTGGTTTCTTCAATCTATTTGACTTGCCCACACACTACAGATTTGTTTCAGTGATCGGCAGATTTTTCCTGTTAGAATGCCTACACATACAAAAATTAAACTCCAATAAAACCAGATTTTTAAATATGTTTAAAAATCTGATTCAGCAATCGATTGGCGATCCCTATTAATTTTTGATTGGGATTGCCAAAAGGGGGAGCCCACACATTAAAGATTAATTGTTACAATCATCTCCAGAACAGAGGATTGTCACAATTAATTGCTGATGTATGGGGCCTATTACATAGGTTTATTTATTTGTTTGTTTGTTTATTTACAGTTTTGTATATAGCACAGCAGATTCCGTTGCACTTTAGAATTGTAAACAGAGATAAAACAAACTGGGTGCTCCCCTAGCAGCTGGGCAACCGCCGCCTCCCTCCCTCCTCCCTGCACTGAAGAGATGATGTGCGCAGGCACACAGCAATTCCTCGGCGATCACAGCTGCTCTGCAGTGCAGCTGTGACCCCCGGCTCCTCCTACTGCCCCCCCCCCCCCCCCCCCATCTGAGGGACATTGCCAGCCATGGGTGGAACAGCAGGACAGTCTCCAAATAGTGGGACAGTCCTGCTGTAATCGGGAGAGCTGGGAGGTATGATTTTATGGGTATTTACTGTAAAGGCGGATACATTTCCATAATTAAGAACTATTTTGTATTAACAGAAATGTATGACAAGTCTACAGAGATACAGTAATAGATGTCTGCTCAAGTGTAGAAACTTTTAATATGTCAATTAAAAGCACAAAATAAATGAAAGCCCAAAGTGAAGAGAGGAGGATGTGTTTTATTGAAATGTATAAAGTTCCAAATGAAATATAAAGTGGAAAATGTAATTACTCTTTCTACATCATGAGAGATTAACACAAGATTGACAAGAAATGAAAACTGAAGTCAATGAATGTAAGATTGGAACACGTTTCTGATTCTAGTACTGAGCCCAGAATCACTAAGTAGTCAGCTTCTGTCATTTATTGAAGTGATCGGTGTGAAACAGTAATAACTGTAAGCTAAGAGAAATGTGATATTTGTGTGTGTATATATGTGTGTGTGTGTGTGTATGTGTATATCTATACATATACACTTTGTAATGTATACAGTTATTTATTGTTCTGCTTTTAATAGGAATATTCAAAGCAGGTTTTAAATCAGAGACTACTGTTATCTGGATGCAGTGTTAGGATTAGGATTTATGCTGATCGCTACACAGTGTGGAGCCAAACCTTGATTATGTGATAGTGATTTGCCTTATGGAAAAACATCAATCCATACCCAACATGTTTCATCACTGGGACTTCAATCAAGGGGCAGGGGTGTCTAGGTTGGACAGTGTCAAATTCAAAGATCCTCTCATTTAAACTAGGGATGTGCACCAGCCACTTTTCGCATTTTGGGTTTTGAGTTCTGATTACCTTCAGGTTATGGGTTCTATTGGGTTTTGCCAAAACGTCCCCTAAAAGTTTTGGGTTTTGGGTTGATTTAAAAAAAAAAAGCATAAAGACTGCTAAAATAGCTGAATTTGGGGGTTTTCTTGCTCCTATGCTATTATTAACCGCAATAACATTAATTTCCACTCATTTCCAGTCTATTCTGAACACCTCACAATCATAGGTGCCGATTCTGTGGGTGCTCAAGGGCCCAAGCACCCACAAAAAACTATAAGCACCCACTGGGCCGCAACCTCCCAAGTCCCACTGCTAGGCCACATCCACCTGTCGATCCACATCTGCTGCACCCACACCGCCGAACCTGCCACCTGTTACACGCGACTGGCGCATGTGCACCAGCACACACAAGACGATGCCCGGCACCCCCACAAAGCCGCCGCTCCAGTGAGCACTAACAGCCGGGCAGATTGCAGTGTGCTCTCTCCGTACACACACTGCCCTCCCCGTGTAGCATGTGTGCCCACAGTGGGAGGCAAGCACACCACCATGTGCCGTGTATACAGTGTGCAGCACTAGCCACCGCTCACCTTGTGCACAGGTCCATCCAGGCCAGCACACTGCAGGGCCACACCCCTCCCTAAATTACATGCCCCCCCTCTCGAGGCCACACCTCTTCGAGCACCCCCTAGCAAAAACACAAATCGGCACTCCTCCTCACAATAATGTTTTTAGGGCAAAAGGTTGCACCAAGGTAGCTGGATAACTATGCTAAGCCACACAAGTGTGCGGCACAAACACGTGGCTCATCTAGGAGTGTCACTGCAGTGGCAGACAGGATGGCAGTTTGAAAAACTAGGCCCCAAAAAGACCCCTATCTGGCTTGATTGTGTTTACGATGTGCAGCCGAGGAGCAGTGGGCGATTCGTGCAGCACTGAGTTGTTCTGCAAGTGTGTATCTGTTTTTGTCAGTTTAATGCCCAACAAGACCCCTATCTGGCTTGATCGTGTTTACCACCAGCCAAGGAGCAGTGGGCGAATCGTGCAGCAATGCAATAGCTGCACTGCGGAGCTGCAAAGTAGTGGAATCTTCTGACCAAGTATAAGTGGGCGATTCATGCAGCACTGAGATCTGCTACAAGGTTCCAACAGAACTGCATCTACTTTCTTTTTTATAGCAAGCTAGTCGAGACTTTCAACCTGACTAAAAGTGCTAACATGTCTTCTTTAGTAGGCAGAGATGTTTGCTGTGTTTTTGATGACAGCTGAAATCTCTTAAAATTTCTAAAGGGGGAGTAGAAGGGCTTGCATTGTCATGTGAACTTAAACAACCAGTCATGAATACAGGCAAGGGCCTTAACCGCTCCTTGCCACTCCGTGTCGTAAATGGCACATTGGCAATTTTACGTTTCTCCTCCAATGATTTTACTTTTTTTTTTTTTTTTTGGTCCTTTTACTGAACTTTGGCTTTTTGGATTTTACATGCCCTGCACTTTGACACTGGACATTGGCCTTGGCAGACGACGTTGATGGCATATCATCGTCTATGTCATAATTACTACTTGCAGTTGCAGCAGATTCAGAAGTAGGAGGAAGCGAACCTTCATCTTTCCTTATTTGATACTCTATATTTTGGATCTCCATTATTTTTGTGGAGTTATGCAATAAATTACACCACAGGACAGCAAAACTGGAGTGCAAGTATATGGCAGTAGATGCACCAGTAGACTGGTATTATTTATACAGCGGTGCAGTAGATGTACCAGCAAAGAGGTATTATATATATGGCAGTAGATGCACCAGTAGATTGGAATTCTATATACGGCAGTATATGCACCAGCAGCGAGTTATTATATATATACGGCAGTAGATGCACAAGCAGACTGGTATTATATTTATACGGCAGTAGATGCACCAGCAGAGAGGTATTATATTTATACGGCAGTAGATGCACCAGCAGAGAGGTATTATATATATAAATATACGGCAGTAGATGCACCAGCAGAGAGCTATTATATATACAGCAGTAGATGCACCAGCAGAGAGGTATTTTATATATTCGGCAGTAGATGCACCAGTAGACTGGTATTATTTATATGGCAGTACATGCACCAGTAGACTGGTATTATTTATACGGCAGTAGATGCACCAGCAGAGAGGTATTATATATACGGCAGTATATGCACTACTAGACTGGTACTATTTATGAGGCAGTAGATGCACCAGCAGAGAGGTATAATATATACTGCAGTATATGCACCAGCAGAGAGCAATTATATATACGGCAGTAGATGCACCAGTAGACTGGTATTATTTATACGGCAGTACAGTAGATGCACCAGCAGAGAGGTATTATATATATAGCAGTAGATGCACCAGAAGAGAGGTAATATATATATATATATATATATATATATACTTGGAAAGAAGAGACTGGCACTCCAGGGTCTTGGTACAAAAGCAGTGTATTCACAGAGGGTGATAAAACAACCAACGTTTCGGGGCAATGCCCCTTTGTCAAGGTGTGTGTGGTAACACACACCTTGACAAAGGGGCATTGCCCCGAAACGTTGGTTGTTTTATCACCCTCTGTGAATACACTGCTTTTGTACCAAGACCCTGGAGTGCCAGTCTCTTCTTTCCAAGTATCCCACTGTTTGGATGGGCACCGGGGCAGCTGACCACTTGGAGTGAGTGCCGGACCGCACAATCGTATATATATATATATATATATATATATATATATATATATATATATAGATAGATAGATAGATAGATAGATAGATAGATAGATATATATGGCAGTAGATGCACCAGTACACTGGTATATACGGCAGTACAGTAGATGAACCAGCAGAGAGGTATTATTATATATACGGCAGTAGATGCACCAGTACACTGGTAATATTAATATTTAAATGGCAGTACAGTAGATGCACCAGCAGAGAGTATATATACAGTATAGTTTACTTGATATATACGGCAGTAAATGCACCAGCAGGGAGGTATTACTAATATACAGCAGAAGATGCACAAGCAGACTGGTAAACAAGTGGTTAACAACACTGAAGTGGCCAGGTAGTACTGGCTGGGCTGGCAGTGCAGAGCACACACCAGCAAAGCAGACAGTGGCACTAGTAGGCAGTAGCACTCGCAGTCGCCCCAGCAGCAAAAGAAAGGCAGGTCCCTAACCTACCTAACCTAACAAAATTCCACACACAGACTATCCCTACTCTAACAAGTTCCACTCACGAGCGACAAATGGCGCCGGATGCTCGCTATTTATATAGAGGTCCGGATCTCGCGAGAATCCGGTGCTGGGCAATGACAGCCCAGATCCGAGTCGGGCGGATCCCCAGCGTGAGTGCCCCCAGCGTGCGTGCGGGCTCATATCTGGGCAATCTGAGCCCACACATCTCTAATTTAAACTAACAATGTTAGTAGTGCAACTTATGTAGTGCAGGGTGGTATGGCATACCATTAAGAAATTAATAGCTGGTACCCCATACACCAGACCAACAGTGCTATTAGCTGGGCAAACTAGTCAAAGCAAAATTGATCCCGGCCATGAGTTACCAGGGGTAGCCCAACAGCTTCTAGAATTACTGGAAACAGCCTTGTGGTACGTGGTTACGTTCATTTTTCACTGTGCATAGAGTATCGAAAATAGAAGAAATCTACTTGCATTACTTTACTTTGCAGAGAAAAGCAATAGTGATCACTGGCTCCCACAAACTGTCCACCCCCTCACGCCTGCGGGACAGTGCAGCCCACAGGTTGGTCAGCAGAACATTGTCCAAATAGCCTAGCTGTTGGGAGGTATTATTTTAATAATGTACATTATGCAACTGCAAAAAATTGAGGGGAAAAAAAGGGGAGTGTGGGGCTATGATTCACACTTATTACTCTATAATCGTGTATCACATTATCAGCTTATAACTAGAGTACTCCCTCCTGTACTTTATGTGAATACCATGCTCATTACTATTTTGAAACTGTTGGATCTAGAGAAATACTGTATGTAGACAAAGAATTAGATTAAACATGAATACAGTGGGGGAAATTTACTAAAGGAAATTTGTAAAAAAATAGGTGTATTTGTATCCAGAAATACACTTAGTTTTGACATTTACTATCCCGAAAATACGGCAATTCGTATTCGTTTGATAGCACATCAATACAAATACGAATTGCCGTATTTTAGGGATAGTAAATGTCAAAAATAAGTGTATTTCTGGATACAAATACACCTATTTTTTTACAAATTTCCTTTAGTAAATTTCCCCCAGTATGTCTTTTGTGTACATTTGAAAGAAATGGTCAAATCACATTAGCCCTGTAAGAGAGCTCTATAATCATCATTAATAAAATAGACCCTTCATAGATTTTCATAATGTCAAGCTACAGACACACTACTCTATTTGTATCTATAGTATCTAAATCAATTACATTAAGCAGTGATTTAAATAATACTTGTAATACTTGTATATCACTTTTCTTATGTTTAATATCTGTCCTTACATAACCACCTATATTTGTATCTTTGCTGACAGTTGCTTACCCCTGAATATATAGACAGGAAGTGTAAGATGACTATTTGGGTCAGAGATAATGAAACTTCAGGCTAATAATACAATTTATTCATATTAAGTATGAATATACAGCGGCACAGCTCAATTACAATAACAGCAAGCCTCATTATACCTTACGCAGCCAGACTCAGGATCAGTATCATAGCTTCAGAAATCCATGTTGAGATTGTAATTGATCTATTCTGGTGTAGTATTCTGATATCCACCAATCGGGCTACATAAGTAAACTCAACATTTTCAGCCACATGTTATAGCCTCCAGTGCCAGATTAAGGTCTAAATGGGCCTGGAGGTGAAAATGATCAAGGGCCTATTATGCGCAATAATAGGGGTTGTGGCCAGCACCTAATAATGTGGGGGGCGTGACCAGTGTTCTGTTTGGGTGGTCTGCTCATGGGTGTGCCTGTATTTGTGTAAATACTTTCAACTAATTACATATGTCTGGAAAAGGCAGGGGGCTGGCATAGGAAATATGCAGGGAGATATATTGGCAGGTGCCCTCCAAAGGTGCACCCGCAGGATGCCGATGTCCTAAGATACTTGCGGGGTGATGCAGCACTACAGTTATATAAAAAATACAGAAAGCCGAAACTTGATAGACAACATTTCAGCACCTTTTATGTGGTCACCTAAGTTTACCACAGCATATACCCCTTATACAAATCATGCAACACAATAGTAACCCCCTTATACTGTACTTGCCTCTTACGCATTATGCCACATGGAATGAGCCAAAATTCACACCGACTGAGACAAAATTCACACTATGGCACACAGATTGAGTCAAAATTCACATTATGCCACACATATTAAGGCAAAATTCACATTTTGCCACATAGATTGAGCCAAAATCCACACTATATCAAACAGATTGAGCAATAATGCACAATATGCTTCATAAACAGGGACATTGCATGCCAAAAGCGTGCATTACAAATTTACACCATAATGCCCATTACATGTTAAGCCACACACCATAATGTCCATTACGTATTATGCCAAACACCATAATGACTATTAAAAATTATGCTTCATAAGTGCTGCTTACCTACATGCTCATTGCCAGGGGTTCCATGCTCATTGCCAGAGTTTCCATGCTCATTGCCATGTTTGAATACATGCTCGAAGTAACTGGGGGACAGCCGCCGCCGGGCAGAAATTACAGCCATTGACAGCTGGACAGAGAGCAGGGGGATGTCCAGCTGTATTCAGGGCACTGCAGGTCCCAGCTATTTGAAATAATAAATGCAGGGACTTACCCAGGAATATGGTCCCAGGATCATGCAGGGACATTACTGGGCTGGCCCCTTTTACACCAGCCTAGTCCCTGCATTTTCTGGTGTGAGGGGGAGAGAAAACACCCCCCCCTCCTTTAAACCACCAGCTATATTTTCGGAACTAACTGACCCATTTACATGTGGGCTTTGAATGATTTTGGTCCATGAAATTACATTTCAGAAGTGAAAAAATCAGTTTGCCCGCAATATCTCTAGAAGCAATGAACCCATATGGACTAGCCTGGTATCAGATTGAAGGCCTAGCAATTTGGGTTCGACTGAGATCAACCTCGAACTTCTGTGATGCCGGAGGGGGAACTGGCAGCCGTGGAATTAGCGGGTCCCATGTTATCCTATGGGGAAAACATTCTAGCTTTGCCTGGTGGTATCTCCGGTTCCCAGGGGGCTAGTAACGCGGGGCTGGGCTCATTGGAAAGCCCTGACCCACAGCTACAAAATGGGACTACTTGTGGGAGAGTGGAGAGTGGGCCTGGAGCTGTAGCTCCATCAGGCCCATTGTTAATCCGGCCCTGATAGTCTTCAAGTTCGGCAGGCATCCTGCAAGGCCGCTGAACTCAGAGGCTTTTACTTTTGGCAACTTATGTCCACATTTTCTGTTTCTGCAAAAGAACAATTTAAAGAGAATATTCCTGAACAATAGTCTTATATGGTCATTTATCTCCCAGAAAGGTCCCCCCTAGCCTGGCTTATTTGAGTTTCTCACTTTTATTTAAATGGGTTTTATATGTAGCCATCTGTTGTGATTTCCCTGTGTGACTGCAGCCTAAGTCTAACTTGACTCAGACTGCCTGTCTGTCGCAGTATGGCACAGTCCTTGGCCCGGCCACTCCCATAAAATGGGGAATCCACACCCCCATTTTGGGAAACGCCAGCCATCCCCACCCCTCACCGAAATCACCATTTTTGCTGTGCAATCGCAGGACCCGACCATCTTAGACTATTCTGAGACTATGGTTTTCTTTCTGGTAGTGCTGCGCTTTGCTCCTTGGGGTTTGTGTGGGTGAAAATGAATGGATGATTGCTGAGTGGTTTATGCAATGCGTTTTATTTAAACAAGGTGCATGTTTATACAAGGTGCATACAATGTGAATACAAAGTATCGGTAACCCTGTTACATAACGTGCAGTTTGTGATTATATAATAAAAAGGGGGGGTTTAATACAATAATGCGTTATTGATGCGAGAGTGGCAGTGGTGACCGTTGTTTTATGTCACCTGATGGTGGGACAGGTAGCGGCGTCCCGCTTGCCTGTTTCCTGGGTATCCTCGATATCCTTAAATCGGTGGTGGTAAGTGGCAAAAAAGTTCCTGAGTCCTTGGGTGCCCAGGTGTGCCTTATTCGGTGGGGGTATGGTTGTGGTGGGGGTACAGCCAGAGGGGAGCCGGCGATGTTCTTAGGTCTCCTTGTGTGTTTTCCTGACAGGTGTTTTCTGGTCAGTGCTTGCAGGTGATTGGAGCGTCCGGGCAGGGAGGTTCGTTATGGCCGGTCTGGACTCACCGTGTGTCGCTTCCCCGCGGGTGGGTCTCCCCGTTGAAGGCTGGATTGTGTCCTGCCTTTCCCGGTGTAACTCGCCGTGGGTACCGCTGACGTGGTGTGTCTGGCGGGGGTCGCGGGCGGGTGATGCTTTTGATCGCAGCCCGCCCGCCCGCGACCCCCGCCAGACACACCACGTCAGCGGTACCCACGGCGAGTTACACCGGGGAAGGCAGGACACAATCCAGCCTTCAACGGGGAGACCCACCCGCGGGGAAGCGACACACGGTGAGTCCAGACCGGCCATAACGAACCTCCCTGCCCGGACGCTCCAATCACCTGCAAGCACTGACCAGAAAACACCTGTCAGGAAAACACACAAGGAGACCTAAGAACATCGCCGGCTCCCATCTGGCTGTACCCCCACCACAACCATACCCCTACCGAATAAGGCACACCTGGGCACCCAAGGACTCAGGAACTTTTTTGCCACTTACCACCACCGATTTAAGGATATCGAGGATACCCAGGAAACAGGCAAGCGGGACGCCGCTACCTGTCCCACCGTCAGGTGACATAAAACAACGGTCACCACTGCCACTCTCGCATTAATAACGCATTATTGTATTAAACCCCCCCTTTTTATTATATAATCACAAACTGCACGTTATGTAACAGGGTTACCGATACTTTGTATTCACATTGTATGCACCTTGTATAAACCTGCACCTTGTTTAAATAAAACGCATTGCATAAACCACTCAGCAATCATCCATTAATTTTCACCCACACAAACCCCAAGGAGCAAAGCGCAGCACTACCAGAAAGAAAACCATTTGCCAAACTATCCGGATCGGTCACCGGACAAGTGCAGCAGCTAGCACCGCGCCACCCCAGTGCGCAGGACCCACCCTAAGAAAACCATATTCTGAGACTATTTAGGACAGAACTGGAAGATGCGCTAAGATGCCGTGCAGGAGTCTGGCCAGGTCACGTTGTGATGTATCTACTGTACATGCTCCTGGTGGCACCTGTGCAGAGTGCTGTTGCCCCTCTGTGGGCTGTATGCTTTTTACACTGGGGCTACTTTTTAGTCACAGCCAGGCTCTGTTGATGACCTTATACAGCTGTTAAAGGAATAAAGTTTTATCTTGAGGGGAATAAATAACATACTACAAGAATAACAGTTAATTGCTGGTTAGTTCATAGTAACAATAAAATGATAATTTCCCCGTTATTATGTCCTGTTTTATTACAAGTCATTTTATCACTGATAGTAAACTGTCTTTGCATTACTTTGTTCTGCTAATTAGATTGTAGGTCAAGGTAACATTCCTATTCTTTCAGGTCACACCAAGTGGTTAAAGTCTTTATATCATCAGAAGACTAAATGTTGATATGCAGTAATCCGAATAAAAGGAATACACTTCCATACTATATTAAAGTGATCCTGCATATTTAGATCAACTACCACAAATTTAAAAGGGGAATACACCCCCCATTATAATATATTGCCTGTCTATAAAAAATAAAAAATAAAAAAACATTTATTGGGCTATCTCAGTAGAAAATTCTAAATTTATATAAAAAATCTTTTTGGGACTTCTGCAGAGAATCTTACCCTAAAAATCATACAGGATCATACTTTTTGGGGAATATACCCCTAATTATACAGATTCTGTACTGGTGTACGCGCAATCTCACCTAGGGACTCCCACAGGGAGTGTACCCTTTAAATTGTTATAAAATCATATTTTGGGATATCTGCAGAGAACCCACCCCTGGACACACACAGTGCCGATATAGGTAAACTAACACGGGGCCTCTCAACAGACGTCATCTGGAAGACGGTAGTGGGGAATTCACCCCTTAATTCTCACAGATTGTATCTAGGGGATGCGTATGGGGAATTCACCCCTTAAATATATGCATAGCCTTTGAATGTGAAATAGACACCAGGCACCCCAATTGACGACGTGTAGGGAATTTTACCCCTAACAATTACCAACGCTGTTGAAAGACCCCTATGGGGAATCTACCCCTTATTTAGGCATACACACCAAGTATCCCCCTGCACAGTATTCTAGGAGTCGACCGACCTATATAGGTGAACTAATATTAGACATTTTGACTGTCCGGAAAATTTACTAAATTGTGACTGTCCGGTAAAACCCTAGTGGGGAATCTACCCCTAATTTGCACCAACTGTATCTTGCTGGGGGATACCTGTGGGGAACCCACCCCCTAAAAAAACGTTCTTTGTGAACACACATTGGGTTCTTATACCTCTACAGCGTGTGGGGAATCTACCCCTAATTCCTACTAACTGTGTCAAGGGACCTCTTACGTGTGGAATACTACACAAATACATTTTAGAGCATTCAATCCATTACACCTGGGAAAGCCCCTACAAGGCAAAAATAAATAAACACGTGTGGTAATAATTCTTTATTGGTACAGATTTGATAATATATGTGAGGACTCTAGTGGGGAATACACCCCAATTCATGTCAGAATACTAGCACCAACATTCGTATCTACCTACACTTTTAAAAATCTTTAATCACATTTTTCTCTCCATAAAAAACACTGTTTGTTGATCAATGTAAAAAACTCTTTTAACCTCTTATTTCGCTACATGTGGTGGTATCCTTATCCATCCAGGTCCTAATAAAGATAAAAGGAACCTCCACGTTTTTTAATAAAATTTGAAAAGGAATAAAATCCAATTATATTTTCTCTGATTGTCCATCAAGGAGTGCATCCATACAAACCCTTCTCCTCTCTTTTTTGTCTCTGCAATTTGTCATGTAATTAGCACCAGAGTCACCTCACCTCTGCTTACTGTATCGGGGAGGCGCAGTGTAAGTGCGGGCGCCAGGGGGCTGCGGTGCTATTGTAATAGCGGTGCGGGTGGGAGCTGGGATGCCTGTCAGCTCTTCGGTGGTCCCGGCTCCTATCCAGGCTTCATTCTGTTGATATGAAGAACGGACCATCATAAAATGTCTTCCCCCATATACAGTAGCAGACAGTTCTCTGAAACTGTCTGCTTTATGGGGGCGGACATTTTGTGATGGTCCGTTCTTCATATCATCAGAATGAAGCCAGGATGTGAGCCGGGATCACCGCAGCGCTGACAGGCATCCCAGCTCCCACCCGCACCGCTATTACAATAGCACCGCAGCCCCCTGGCGCCCGCACTTACACTGCGCCTCCCCGCAACAGAGGGGGCTGCGGTGCTATTGTTTAGATATAAATATAACCAGGTGGATAACAAGTGAAGTGGGCAGTTTACATATTTTGTCCGTAAACTGCTAACCCTTTATTCCTAGCTACGTGCGAAAAAAGCGTAATGCAGCGTAGTGAACTTTGTCCGTGTATAATACACGCTATACCGATACTTATAAGACAATATCCTTTCGCAGTACTTAGTACCCAACCTGAGTACACCTTTTAAGGACAATGTCCGTATTACACCTTTGTCGCTAAATGCGAATAAAAGTCAAGACTCAAGTATAACCCAAGAAATAAGGAGATAGAGTCTCCCAATAATGTATTTAGTCCCTAGCGGACAGCAGGGGGTTACAGAAAGTGAAATACAGCATAACACAGCGTACAGTTGTCTAACAATACAAAATATGTTTTACACTACTAGGGGGAAAAGAATCAGATACAAAATACAATCAGCCACACTACATACAGGAATACAAATGTTACCATCTCATCTATAGCGCAGCGCAGTCCGGTCGAGCTTACTAGGTTCTAATAGAACTTAATATGGGCAGGATGAAGGGGAAGAAGAAGTGAGTGATCCTGCCCAGGGATCACTACTTTATAGTGTCCAAACAAAGAGAGGGCAGTGAGGGTCTCCATTGGTCAAAGAGTTCAAAAGTCAAGTTCTTGTGGATTGGTGCAAGGGAATGCACTTCTTGAGGATTGGAGCAAAGGAATGCACTTTACGTGGATTGGTGCAGAGGGAATGCATTTCTGTGTCCTTTGTCAGCTGGCATCGTCATAGGGGGTCGTAAATCAAACACAAGAACTGGTTACAGCTTGATCATTTGTCTTCCTCAGTTCACATGGCAAAAGTACATAGATTATGGATTTTATCCGTAATTATTAGACATTAGGACTTGCAAACCTTTCGTTAAGACCGGAGTGATGTGCATAAGACACGGAACATAAAGATATTAAGTATGTACAGAAACGGTTGTGTATTATTGGTTTAACTATGTGCTGCGAACTAAACCTATATTTAACTGTATTTTATTTTGTGTAAGTGTGGGATATGAATTTATGTGTATTTGTATGGCAGCGCTCAAGGTTCGCCTTGTTACAAAAACTTGGGTATTATACTTTATTTGCGTAACTCTGCAAACCGAAATGGCGGCCATACCATTCTAAAGTGGCGTGTATGCAATTCGACTTTGACAGTATTTCTACTGTGTATACATATAATATACACATTAAAAGCTCTTTAAAGCTCTTTCTTGTTCTAATTTAGGTGTTTCATGAGGTCATTATTTTTACAAACCCCCCCCCCCCATTTATGGTTTTATATAACATTTATTTTTAATTTCCTTCCCACATATTCTATTTTAATATGAACTGTGTTCAACATATAATTTTCATGTCGTGAAAATCAGCAGGAAAATACATCTTGTCAAAATAAATAAATAAAATATTCAAATTGGCTGCAAAAATTCACATATTCCTGTATTAATTGCCACTGACACTAGAGAAAGAAAATTACTTCTGCTTAATTTGTCAGATTGAATTTATTTCATTATTGCTTCAATATAGCATTAAGAATGCAAACACTGCAATCTATTTATATTCTCATTTCAAACCAACCCTCAAATAACTTGTTACAGATAATTAGATATAGAAGTTTTTACTACTTCACTTTTTTTTTTCATTTTAGGATTGAGCAATAATTGCTTTTTGACAATCTGTATTGTTTTAAGAAAGGTTGCCTATTGCCTGCCATAGTGCTTGTAAAGCTACACCACTGAATATATTTCAAAGTGAAAATTATACTGATATAGTGTACTGTACTGTACTTTTTATTCTTCAAGCAATGTTTATTGCTTAAAATAGACTGGATATCCAAGTATAGACAACCAGCAATGACTGCACTGAATGCATTTTGGCTATTTGCTGTCAGTTCATATTACGTTTGCTGAGTTTGTTCTAGTTCACTTTCAAATCAGATACTAAATATCTTAGGCTGACAGTAAAAAGAGCAATTCAATAAAATGATAGCGGAAATCCCAAACATATATAAATGTTATATTTTCGAAAGATTTGCAGAAACTGTGTTATGCGCATTTAAGAAATGGGTAAATTGTATAAGAAGCATAGATGAAATAAGTAGAGTTCTTAGGTGGCCATAAACTACTGCAACTACTCGCAGGAGTGTAGAGTCAGGCAATCCCCATTGAGCCGCCTAGGACTTTCCCGGGTGGCAGGATCACATTGCATGCTGTCTTTTTGCATGCAATATATCGATTTAAATCCCAGCAGCTGCTGCTGGAGGCTGTCCGATCCGACAGATCCTATGTGCAGCACTTGTGTTCTAGGGGCTCCAATGCGTATGAAAATTGCGCATCAGATCAGTTAAAAAACACTTGCAATTTACCCGATTTCTCAGCCCATCTGTCGGAATTGTGTAAGATCATGCCAAATCGCACTAGTGGTATGGCCACCTACAATGAGATTCTTCTATTTCTTCTTTTTAATTATTATAATTATTATTAGTTGAGTCACCCATATCCAAAAGAGGTATTTTAGATATTGGATTTTTCTGTATTTAAGAATATTTTTATACCACAATGAGATATTTTGGTGATAGATCCCAAGTTTAAACACATGTATGTTTCATATACACCTTATAAACACAGCCTGAATGTAATCTTAGATAATATTTTTCATAATTCAGTGCATTAAACAAAATTTGTGTAGATACATAAATTTACTTATGTTCTATATAAAAACTATACACCAAGGGGGAATTCAATTGTGGGGCTGAGTTGTTGTTGAACTAAGATTTAAATGCCAACAATGACAGCCTGATTCCCCCCCCCCCCCCCTTTGTCCATACATATTTTGGCCAAAAGTGCTTGCTACCCTATAGTGTAGAGAACATTTTTGATTAAGATCCTGCTGCCGCACTTTGCGGCGTATGTCAATGGATTCGACCAGCCAAGATTTTTGCTAGCATTTGAATTCCCAGATAGCCTGAAGGAAACTTAATAAGTTATATTACATTATATTTATTTTTATAATTCTGTGAATTTTATAATCCTCTGCAGTATTGTGGAAGGAAAAAATGTATTGCATCTCTTGTGGCGCTACTTCTGTGGACTTGTGTACAAATGTGATTATTGATTGTGATTAAAATATAAAAAAACTCTCCTTTTACGATATATGTTGATTAATTGAAGAACCACATTGTACCAGAACTCGCCTAAGTAAGTAATCTGTGATGTCCGTAAAGGTTTGTTTGTATTCTCTGTGTCGGTAATATTCAGGAATTTCTCACATTGCAGTCAGGGATATCATGTGAAAAAAATTCTATATGTGTACTACATCCCACGTGTTGAAACTAGGTGGGATTTTTCCTCAGGCATCCTCTCCAGTTGCTCCTGAGTGTATCCTGCTTTCTACAGTACTTTCAGTTTTCCATACTACTGAAGCCTGACTCCCTTCAGTATCCCATCCAAGTCTATCTGTGCTGTACATTGGTTACCTGTTTACCATTGTGATAGCATCGTTCATTATCCTTCTATTTTCACTTAATTTTCTACCTGCTCGTTTCCCAATACCAACCTAATTACAAGCCACCTGCTCAGAGTGTCAAAAGCAATATTACCACCATTGGTGCATTAACATCGTTTGCAATCTTTTTTTGCATCGGTGGACCTCTCCTGTGCCTGTGTTAGTGTTATCTGCCTGAGCCACATACTTACCTGAAATGTTCCTTGGTGTATTCTCCACCATCGATGGTCAACATCAGTCAGGACGATTCCTAGCTCCAGAATCTCCAGCATTTTGCTCTTCTTCTCGCTTACGTGTTCCCTCCTATTTCCAGTCCTCCATCAGTTCCATCCAAGTTCCTGAACTCCTCGCAGTCACACCTTCGGGCCTCCTACTTCACCTGCATATATTAAAGAACTCCGTTTATATTAAAAATTTTAAGTTGATTTAAAGAACTCGGCTTCCGTTTCACTCCAGACCCAGATAAGTGTCACCCTTCAGACGTGACAAACATTAAATAGGAGGGCGTAGGGGAATAAACCTCCTAAACCAGGAAAGAGCAGAGATCCAGATGTTGTGGCATGGATTGAGGGGGCGGAGCATGATAAGATGAAGAGCTGTGCCCCTATAGAAATGCAGTAACTGCAAGCTGACTCAGGCAATATTCAGCATGCATTTGTCTACTGGGGACTTTGCTGGAGGCCATCTTAATGCTGTTCTGCTGCTGGGAACCCAATAAGTGAGCCTTGCAGTCAATCACTAGAGCTGTGAAAAATCAAATCCTGCATAGTTTTATCACTTAGCAAGTGGCCATGGCTGTCATAGGCAGCAGCATTATTTTCAGAAAGCAAAGGTAACTCTGGAGAAAACACTGAAAATAAAATATATTTAACCCATATAATAGTCTGTATAAATTGTATCATAAATTGTAAAACTTTCTATGGTGTATAGGTCTTGGGAATCAGTGTATTTTCTCAAGTATAAAATTGACCTAACAGGTCTTGAGATTCAGTTAGATCAAATATACACTAAAATCCTTTCAGACTGCCTGTCTAAATCACAATGACGGAGAGGGACCCTGCGATCATTTACCAAGACAGGCATAGGCGTGCGCACGGGGGGGTGCCGGGGGTGCACAGGCACCTTCTAATGACAGGCACCCTCCGCACGATTGCAGCACCTCCTAATCAGAGCCGGCTGGCTGGCTCAGGGTAACAGCGGGGACTAGTAGCAGACTAGGACGCAATTTACAATGGCAGCAGCGGTTCTGAGGACCGGAGCTGCCTGTGAACTGTGGTCACGCCCCCTCAGTGCATTCCTGGTCACGCTGCCTTGAATGACAATTAGACAACGTCAGTACGGCCGCAGATAATGGATGAAGAAGCGTGGGAGCGTGTCCAGCCCTTGCCCCTGTCTGCGCCGTGCTGCGCTTCCCTGGCCGCAATCAGATGGTGCCTGCCAGCCAAATTGATGTTGCGCTGTGCACAGAGTGTAGGACTCGGTGGGGAGACAGACTGAAGCCAATGCCGGCACCCGCTGTGAGTGTAAGAAAAAGTTTTCCTGAGTGTGTGTATTTGTCGAGGGGGGAAGGGGTGGGGGTTATTCTGTACTGGGGGGAGATGTTCTGTCTGTGGGGGAGGAGAACTATTTAGTGCTAAGGGGAGGAAGAGGCAATTGTATTACTAGATGTAATCAATATGTCTGAATAGGAGGGGACTATTCTATGCTAAGGGGAGATGATGAGCTATTAGTCGTTGCAGATAACTATCCAGCTTCACCATCATAATGCACCCCCCCTGCAGCTTACCCTAACCTTCCCTGCTAATTACTAACCCTCATACTGTCTCACTACTGCCTAACACTTCCTCCCTGTAGCCTATACCTACTGCCTAACCCTACCCCCTCCTCCCCTGCCTTATTGTCCCTATTTTACAAAAAGCCCTGGCATAATGTGTAATAAGCATTGCGGTGTTTGGCATAATGTGTAAAGGGCATTACTGTGTTTGCCATTATGTGGAATGGGCATTAAGGTGTTTGGCATTATGTGGAATGGGCATTATGTTGGGAGGTATTATGTGGAATTAGCATTACTGTGTGCGGCATTATGTGTGATAGGCATTATGTGTAATGGGCCTTACAGTGTGTGGCATTATGTGTAATGGGCATTACAGTGTAAAATTTTGTGCGCACTGCCAGTTTCTGGTGTGTGTGGTGGGGTATCATAAATTCTGAAGTGCATATACATAAATAAATCACCTTTTATTTAGTTTGCATTGTTACCCAGTAGGCAGTGATGGACACGCCCAGTAGGCAGTGATGGACACGCCCAGTAGGCGGTGATGGACATGCCCTTCCAATGGTGCACCCCCTAAGAAAATGGGCTGCGCACGCCTATGAAGACAGGGACAGCTAGTCTATGCTTGTGTAGTATCTGCTGTAAACAATATTCGGTACTTGTTTCTTAGCACGGCGCCCATCGCATGCCTTAATTAGTGGTATGCGATGGTGTGCGATGAACCCGATTTTTGGGTCCTAAGAGCTGCACTGTACAATTTTAAAATTGCATCGCATGCCATTAAAATGATTTAATTGTACATGCACCCTGATGGGTGATTAGTATGTTATATGCACCCCCATCGTTAATGCCACCGCCACTATTAACGCCAACCCGAAGCATGGCGAGCACAACGAGCCCGCGAGGGGCGGCGGTACGCCTCCCTTCGACCTTTTCATACCCCCACTATCCACGTCGGCGTGGAGTTGATTTTATAAAGTGTGTCGAGCGCACGCGTAATACATGTGAAGTTATCCACACTATATAAAATAATCTCCACGCCGACGTGGATAGTGGGGGTATAAAAAGGTCTGAGGACGGGTACCGCCACCCCTCGCGGGCTTGCTGCGCTCACCACGCTTCGGGTTGGCATTAATAGAGGCGGTGGCGTTAACAATAGGGGTGCATATAACATACTAATCACCCATCAGGGTGATTGTACAATGAAATCAACGTTTTGATTACAAAACTATGTAACAAGATTAAAATTGTGGGCGCCGTGCTAGGAAACAAGTACCCAATATTCTTCTCAGACACATGCAGTGAGAATTGGCCTACTAGAAATCTTGTCAAGCAGTTTCCCATCATTGATTCCTGAGGCAATTTTGAAACTTTGTACGAGGCATCCAAGCTACATGAAATTTAATCAAAGTGTCAGCCAAAGTTATAAGCGCAACAAAATACTTAATGCATCATAGTAAATGTGACGAAAGGTTCTATAAAGTCAAGAATATGTATATTTATTAGACAATGAAAGCAACAAAGGTCTGTATTTAAATCCATAACATTTGGTGAAGATTTGGGGAAGGAAAGAAATGAGAAAGAAACATTTTACACATTACTTACTATTGCAATATCACTTAACAATCTGTCAGTATTACTTGGATTGTGTTTATCATAGTATTTATACAACACATTAAATAAAAACTCCACCGTGTATTATTCCCACCAGGGATGTTATCCTGATTCCTGTCTAGCAGAAAAAAGGGTGCTTGACAGTTCCTTATATTGGCCCCTGATATATTTGTACATGTTGAGCATGTCCCCCCTTAAACGTCTCTTCTCTAGCGTCCTTAAAAGTGCCTCAATAGCTGCTATTGAGACACATTTCCTTCCCTTAGTGCAATAGGACACTTTGCACTTTAAAGAAGGCACAGGACACTTTTAAGGATGCACCAGCACTATTACTAAGGACCTTGATCCTGGTAAGCCAACTGCGGTGGTGCCGCAGACCTTCTTTTGAAGCATAGCCCACCGCAACCCCAAATTTTGGTGAGATCAAGACCTCCATGTTTTATTGTGAATTGAATGGTGTAACTTGTAGTTCTTTTTGGAAGTAATCATTTTACTCTTGTTCATTTATGTATGTCTAAATAAATCTACTTTTGTGTAAATTGAGGCTTGTTTAACATTTGTTTGAACATCTATTGAAAGGGTTTGCGCTGAACTAAAACATATTTTTTGTTCTCCATTGTTTGCTATTTGGAAGGTGGTGTACATTCTATTTTTTGTTTGAGTTAGCTGCACCCACTACATCAGGGGTGGCCAACCGGTCAGAGGTAAAGAGCCGAAAAATATCGGTAGTCAAGCCAAAGAGCCGACAACATGCGCGCGCCCCAAAAAGGGCGCGTGGTCTATTTTGACCCCTTGGGTGGGTGTGATACAAATATGCCTCCAATAGTGCAGTGCCAGATACAGATATGCCCCCCACGGTGCAGGGTATGCCCCCACGGTGCCAGAAAGCTGGTATGCCCCCACAGTACCAAAAAGCTGGTATGCCCTCACAGTGCCACAAACTGCTATGCCCCCACAGTGCAACAATCTGCTATGCCCCCACAGTGCAACAATCTGCTATGCTCCCACAGTGCAACATTTTGTTATGCCCCCACATTGCCACAAACTGCTATGCCCCACAGTGCCACAAACTACTATGCCCCCACAGTGCCACAATCTGCTATGCCCCCACAGTGCCACAATCTGCTATGCTCCCACAGTGCCACAATCTGCTATGCCCCACAGTGCCACAAACTACTATGCCCCCACAGTTCCACAAACTGCTATGCCCCCACAGTGCCACAATCTGCTATGCTCCCACAGTGCCACAATCTGCTATGCCCCCATAGTGCAAAATTCCCAGCAGCAGCACTTACCATTGTTGCACCATTGTTTAACCCCCTCGCCGCCTGGCACGCGCAGTGCGGTATCACTGCGGGGAAAGCTGACACTGCACGTTGCTGGCATGGAAGCCACGCTTCCCCTTCTCTCTCTCTCTCGTTCACTCCAGGTCTGCTTCCTGCTGCTCGGGTCCTGCAGAGAGCCTCAGTATCCCCCCAGGCAACATTCTTCCAACGAGGCAAGTTCAGCGGCCTCTCTCTGTGCAGACAGTTCCGTCTCCTTCCCCCCTCACTTCCCTGTGACTGGGCCATCCATCAATCAAAACTCGCGGGCCGGCTCCTGATTGGCTGCTGGCCCGCAAGCTCTAATTGGCGGATGACCCAGTCGCAAGGATGCACAGTAAGGGGTAGGAGAGATGCGCGATGCGCTCTCTCCTCCCCTCGGAAGAAATATGGATTCGTCAGTGGGTGGACGGGAACGGGGACGGAGACGGGCGGCGGGCAGCAGAGGGAGCGGGAGCCGCACATTACAAGGGGGCGAGCCGCATGCGGCTCGCGAGCCGCGGGTTGGCCACCCCTGCACTACATTAATTGCGCTTACCGGATTCACAAGATGTTCTTTTCTAGAAGAGATTTATTGACAGTGTCTGCTATGATTGTACAGCAGCAATCACAGCAGCCTCTGCAATTAGTTTCCAGAATTGCTGCTTTTATCCAGCTCTTCCATCATCTATCCCCTGTCCTGACTCCCTTCTCCTCAGCCATCTGTCCCTGTGCTCTGGCTCCCCTCTTCCCTGGTGTGCCCTTGGGGAGTATAATTTTTTCCTGGAGGGGGGGGGGGATTTGTATAGAATGACCATTTTTTTGCTTTTATATATTAGGTCAGGGGTGGCCAACCGGTCAGAGGTAAAGAGCCGAAAAATATCGGTAGTCAAGCCAAAGAGCCGACAACATGCGCGCACCCCAAAAAGGGCGCGTGGTCTATTTTGACCCCTTGGGTGGGTGTGATACAAATATGCCTCCAATAGTGCAGTGCCAGATACACATATGCCCCCCACGGTGCAGGGTATGCCCCCACGGTGCCAGAAAGCTGGTATGCCCCCACAGTACCAAAAAGCTGGTATGCCCTCACAGTGCCACAAACTGCTATGCCCCCACAGTGCAACAATCTGCTATGCCCCCACAGTGCAACAATCTGCTATGCTCCCACAGTGCAACATTTTGTTATGCCCCCACATTGCCACAAACTGCTATGCCCCACAGTGCCACAAACTACTATGCCCCCACAGTGCCACAATCTGCTATGCCCCCACAGTGCCACAATCTGCTATGCTCCCACAGTGCCACAATCTGCTATGCCCCACAGTGCCACAAACTACTATGCCCCCACAGTTCCACAAACTGCTATGCCCCCACAGTGCCACAATCTGCTATGCTCCCACAGTGCCACAATCTGCTATGCCCCCATAGTGAAAAATTCCCAGCAGCAGCACTTACCATTGTTGCACCATTGTTTAACCCCCTCGCCGCCTGGCACGCGCAGTGCGGTATCACTGCGGGGAAAGCTGACACTGCACGTTGCTGGCATGGAAGCCACGCTTCCCCTTCTCTCTCTCTCTGGTTCACTCCAGGTCTGCTTCCTGCTGCTCGGGTCCTGCAGAGAGCCTCAGTATCCCCCCAGGCAACATTCTTCCAATGAGGCAAGTTCAGCGGCCTCTCTCTGTGCAGACAGTTCCGTCTCCTTCCCCCCTCACTTCCCTGTGACTGGGCCATCCATCAATCAAAGCTCGCGGGCCGGCTCCTGATTGGCTGCCGGCCCGCAAGCTCTAATTGGCGGATGACCCAGTCGCAAGGATGCACAGTAAGGGGTAGGAGAGATGCGCGATGCGCGCTCTCCTCCCCTCTGAAGAAATATGGATTCGTCAGTGGGTGGACGGGAACGTGGACGGAGACGGGCGGCGGGCAGCAGAGGGAGCGGGAGCCGCACATTACAAGGGGGCGAGCCGCATGCGGCTCGTGAGCCGCGGGTTGGCCACCCCTGTATTAGGTAATTATTTGGTCCTTCAAACTTTGCTTTCATCAAAGAATGCTCCTTTTGCAGCAATTACAGCTTTGCAGACCTTAGGCATTGTAGCTGTTAATTTGTTGAGGTAATCTGAAGAAATTTAACCCCACACTTCCAGAAGCACCTCTCACAAGTTGTATTGGCTTGATGAGCACTTCATGTCCATATGGTCATGCTGCACCCACAACAGCTCAATAGGGTTGAGCTCTGGTAACTGCGCTGGCCACTCAGAATACCAATATTCACAGTGACCGGACCAGCCTATGAAAACTTTTGCCATAAGTTTAGTGTTATACATCCTCTTTAGTGGACTCTCCCTTCCATCACACTGGCTACAAACAGCAGGATGAATGCATCCATAAATCCTTCTAAACTTTTACAAGCCCGCAGGTAAATAATTTTATAATTATATTTAAGTAAATAGGTCTGCCGCCCACTACTTTAATGTTTAATTTGAAATAAGAAACAAAATATTTTTTAAACTATTTATGCGTTCACAATACATGGATCAATTGGATCATTAATCAATTATGTCAAGTGTAATTTCCTGTCCATAGGTATAAAAACACACACCTAAGAGAGGGTGCTATACTTTTGATGAAGTCGAAAAATGTGGTAGTAAGGTGCGCTTGCTAACAGCAGCTGGTTTAGGGATAGTCAGTCCCTAGAAAATAAACTACCGGTAAGTAAACAAAGAAATAACCAGTAACAAAACAAAGTATGAGTGCTAGGGGCTGGTTGTGGTGTGCCGTGTACAGAGGCTGCCCTGTGGTTGAGGGGTGCCGCCCTCAATACAAACAAGACAAGGAAAAAATACCACTAGGCGCCTTATGTACACTCAAGAGAACTTTTAATAACAATACAATAAATCACAATAAAAACAATTATTTGCATGCATGCAGATTAAACCTAAAAATCAGGGATATATAATCCCAAAAGTGCAACAAATTAATTGATTTTGTAGCAAACAAAGTAACTTGCTGTTAAACCCTGGTATAGGGAAAATGTCCCATCAGTGCGCAATCAGATGGTATAGCATCACATTGGGATGATTTGTATTCCACTTTTGAAACCCCCAGTGAGGTAACTGAAGTGCTCAGCTGTTTTTATGTATAGCGTCCCAGGTCTGGGGAAAGAATAACAGTCACAGATGCGGTACTTACTGCTTCCCGCAGTTGATTTTGGTCCGTGGCTTTATGACAGTGTCCAGCAGGGCGCCTCCTGTATGTTGTGCGGGGTCCGATGACACCTCGCGGCGCCCGCTTACTGCATGCCGGATTGCTGTATTGCAAGAGGGAAGCAGGTGGTAGATTAAGCTGATCACAGCTGCTGCGTCCTCTCCGGTATCCGGGATAATGGCCGGGCTGTGTGGCCACTCTGCCGATGTTGTCAAGGTGGGAATGGGACGTTTTAACAATTTGCTGAGTATTGATACGTCTCTCCAGTCCTCAATCCTCAGTAGTGGGGATATATCGAAGTCCTCAAAAACATGTCTCGCCGCGCTCAGTGCGGCTTTTTCAATTCAGAATGAGGAGTTATCTGCTGTGTCCTGCCTTATACCTATCTTGCAATCACCCACAGGTGTGGAGGTTTTAGACAGACCAATCAGAATCGGTTAGGTTAGTTGCTTGGGGAAATTTGTGCCTCCCATATCTTAAACTCAGCTACAGGTGCAATCACCTCATGCTGGGAGAATGCTCACCATAAGATCCAACGGCCAGCATATATGCATATACATTTACACAACTTTGATAAAAAGTATATATAACAAGATAAAACGAAAATAAAACGAAAATAAGAATAAAACATTGCTATACTGACAGACCTCTACAACAAATGTTAATATGTTTTTTTGCAATATGTATACCATTAAAAATTGATTTGCGACATTTAAAGCGATATACCACTATAAAATACCATGAAAAACTGCATAAAAAACTGTGACTCATTATTATAGTGAGCCCTCGAATATATGATATTCATTGTATATATGCAGTGATAGAAGTAAAACAGTTTTTTTCCCAAGGCATATTCCTTTTATATTATCTCATTCAAAATACAGATACATCAAGGGCAGATATACATGATTAAGAATGAGGAAAAATTACCAATAGCTCATATACAAGAAAAGACGGGGGGAAGGGGGGGGGGGGAGGGGGGAATGGAAGATCAAGACGAGGATAAGGAGGTTTTTATTCAATCCATAAATATACTAAGAGAGAGAGAGCAAAAAAAAAGGGAGCACAATGTACGTTTATAAGAATGGTGCAGAGAGGGTAAAATAATGCTAGATAAACTCAAGATCTATTGTTTCATTCAAGCCTTGTGGCTTGAGTGTTTCTAGCTTGAGGATCCACGCTGCCTCCTGTCGACATAAGTTCCTGAAGCGATCTCCTCCTTGGCTAGTTATGGCTATATGTTCTAAACCCACCACTCTCAAGCCTACGGGATCACTCCCATGGAACTCAGAGAAATGCCTTGGGATGCTGTGATTGGTGCATTTTTTAACAATATTTCTTCTATGTTCAAGCACTCTAACTTTAAGAGGACGAATAGTACGCCCTACGTAATATGTTTCACAAGGACATATAAGTAGATATATTACGTAATTAGTCGTACAGTTGATAAACGTGTCAATATTAAAACTCTTTTTTGAAGTTGTTGATATTACTTTTTGTGTCTTATTATTCACATGTTTACAAGTCATGCACTGATCATGGTTGCATCTAAAAAAGCCAACTATTTTGGGCCCTACTAGTGTGCTTTGAATGCATGAATTTATACCCTCCATATTTCTTTTAAAGAAACTAGGAGCCAATATATTTTTCAAATTGCGTGCTCTCTTAAATTTAATAGCCGGTTCTTTTTCTAAATTGGTCATGAGGATCGGATCAGTACTCAAGAGTCTGTAGTTCTTTTTGAATATATTTGAAATTTTGTTGGCAGCACTATTGTGTCGTGAAATGAAACAAACTTTTTTATTAGAGATTATATCTTTCGTTTTGTTCTGCTTTTGATCACTATTTTTATTTTTATTGATTATTTCTCTTCTATTAAGTGTCCCTGCATATTCAAGGGCCTCATCAAGGATGGATTGGGGATATTCACGTTCTTTGAATTCATCCAATAAATTGGCAGTCTGATCTGAAAACGTTAAATCTGAGGTGCAGTTACGCCTAATCCTATGTATCTGGCTCTTTGGGACATTGTTGAGCCAACTTTTCTTATGGTTACTTGAGTAGGGGATGAAATTGCAAACGTCAACTGGTTTTTTGAATCCTGTAACTGTTATGGCTCCCTCTACCACCTCCACAGTCACATCAAGGAAACTAAGTTGTGAAGGGTGGTGAGTGCACGTGAAGGATAAACCATAAGAATTAGTGTTAAGATACATAACAAAATCATTTATGGATTCAGTGTTACCGTGCCAAATGAAGAACAGGTCCTCGATATAGCGACAATATAGGACCAGATTCGCCGCCCAGTCGCCATTCCAAATATATTGATTTTCAAACTTCCCCATGTAAATGTTTGCGAAACTGGGCGCGAATCTGGTCCTCATCGCTGTACCGAGGACCTGTTGATAGTGACAGTGATTAAACAAAAAGTGATTGTGAGACAAAATGAATAGAATGGATGCCAAAATAAATAATAAAATAAATAACCAGCGGTGGCTTTGCTTCTCAAATAATTCAGAGAATGACGGTTTCTTAGCAATATAAAAAAAATGTTTTATTAAAATGATACACATACATATAAAAATATATAAGGGGACACACAAATTAATAAGGTTGAAATGTGATAAATGCCCTTTGTGACACTAATGGACTCCTATATCCAGGATAGTTCAGAAAACTAGAGGGATATCTCGGTACTTATGTAGTATCTGGGCTGCCGATTTTGTGATTGTATGCCTTACCTTAAGGCATACAATCAGATGCGATGCGATTCGATGCGATTTTGCATAGGATTCAATGTTAAGAAGGTCCTGTTCATTTCCCCACTATCCAAGTGGGCATAGAGTTGATTTTATATAGCGTGGCGAGTGCAGCGAGCCACCGAGCCCGAAGCATGGCGAGCGAAGCGAGCCCCGCGAGGGGACGCATATTTCTTAAAAAGTATTCTGTGTCCCCTCGCGGGGCTCGCTACGCTCGCCACGCTTCGGGCTCGGTGGCTCGCTACGCTCGCCACAGGTTTATATCCAACTCCATGCCCACTTGGATAGTGGGGAAAGGAAAAGGACCCCTTTTTCCCACTGAATTCTATGTTAAAATGGACTCAGACCATTTTAACATTGAATCCTATGGAAAAATCTTGACCATCGCATCGCATACGATTTGGTCGCATGCGATGCGATGCGATCCGATCCGATTTCTAAATCGGACGCCCAGATACTACATAAGTACCGATATCTCTATTTAGAGCAGCAATATATTACCAGGTGGCCGGTTCCAGATGCATGATGCAATATTGAATAAATGATTCTGGTAGCTTGTCCGGTAGACCTGGGTAGAATAATGGTGATCGCTGAATTGTTTGAGAAGCAAAGCCAGCACTGGTTATTTCTTTGTTTACCTTTGATAAAGTCGTCTGGCACGACGAAACATGTCAGGAAGCACCAGCACTTTTTTAAAAATACCTTGTTGGACTCTTAAGGTTGTATTGGACTACCTACTCCTAACCAGCCACCTGAGCTCACTCCCGGGCCACAGTCTGCACAAGATTTTGCACTGCAAGCACTTTATTGGGACTCCACCACCTGCATAATCTGGATACAAACACCGCAATATTGTGAGGATGCCTCTATCCAAATAACTGAGGACTGCCATTACCCTCCAGCGGCATACCCTGCAAGGTTTATGGACCCCCTGAGAAATTTCCATTTTATTAAGGATACCCAGTGGAAAAGTGAGCCAAAACAAGAAAATAAGAGCTGTAAAACTGGGAATCCAACTCAATAAGTATACAACCTTATTATACCGGAATTTGATTTCAATTAGTACACTTGCTATTGTCATTTTACCTTTTCTGTCAGTTTTTTACAGTGTTTTATTATATTTTATTTTAATTTAACAAAATAAAAAATATTATACAGTGCACATGGTTGCACCCCTGGTCTGATACGTTACACATCGGGCACCCCAGGAATTATACTGCACACATGCAATACTCCTGCAGTAAAAAAAACAACACCTTTTTTATTCTTGTAATAACAAAAGGACAGCCCCCCTGGACTGATATGGCAGACTTTGCAGCACCCTATGAATTATACGGCATACATGGGGTATCCCTAGCATTATACATGACACATGGCAGCACCCCTGGAATTATACATGACATATGGCAGAAACCCTGGAATTATATACAACACATGGTGCACCCCTGGACTGGTACGGCACACTGGACAGCACAGGAGAAGAATATATATATATATTATTTTATTTTTTTTGCTTTCAAATACACAGCAATCCCCATTTATTATCCCCAGCTTCCTCATTAGTGCCCCCATAATGGTACCCTTTTACTGTCTCCCCCTTAGTAGCTGTCCCCCAAGCAGTTTCCCCCTTAGTAGCTGTCCCCCATAGAAGTTTCTCCCTTAGTAGCTGTCCCCCATAGAAGTTTCCCCCTTAGTAGTTGTCCTCCATAGTAGTTTACTCAATAGTATATTTGTCACCCATTGTAGAAGCCCCCTCTTATCCCCTCAGCCTCCATTACAGCCCCTATTTAGCAGACAACCTGGGACACGTCCATTCTGTCTGCAATCAAGTGCGGGAATCAAGAAGTCAAGATGGCTCCAATGACCGAGACTTATATAAAGTTCGGATCTTGCTAGATGAAGCTGACAGTTGAGGACTTGTGAGGCATCTATTTTGCAAACTAGAAACTCTAATGTACTTGTCTCAGTTGTGCATCGGGACCTCCCACTTCTCTTTCTACTCTGGTTAAAGCCTGTTTGCGCTGTTCTCTGAAGGGTGTAGTACACACCGTTGTAGGAAATGTTCAGTTTCTTGGCAATTTTGTGCATGGAATAGCCTTCATTTCGAAGAAAACTTCTCACATGAAAGTTCTTTTTCTGGCCATTATTTGAGTATTATCTAACCCACAAATGTGATGCTCCAGATACTCAACTAGCTCAAAATAAGGCCAGTGTTATAGCTTCTCTAACGAGCAAACCTATTTTTAGCTGCACTAACATAATTGCACAAGGGTTTTCTAATCATCCATTAGTCTTCTAACACGATTATCAAACAGAATGTACTATTGAAACACTGTAGTGATGGTTGCTGGAAATGGGGCCCTATCTACACCTACTATATGCAGATATTCCTTTAAAAATCAGACATTTGCAGCTAGTATTGTCATTGACCACATTAACAATGTATAGAGTGTATTTCTGATTAATTTAATGTTATCGTCATTGAAAAAATACAGTGCTTTTCTTTAAACAATAAAAACTTTTGAATGGTAGTGTGTGTGTGTATGTGTATATACGGGATACAGTCATTGGGACTACAGCAAGTTGGTCGACAAGCATTGGGTTGACACCGTTAGGTCGACAGGTCATTAGGTCGACACAAGCATTAGGTCGACAGGGTCTAGGTCAACAGCCAAAGGGTCGACATGGGTTTTTCACTGTTTCTTGAGCTGACATGTGCCAAGAGGTGGTATTTCATGCCTTACCATCCACTAGGGCGTGGTGGGAGAATAAAATAGTGTGCCGAGTGCACAGTGCACTGGAAATCGTGTCCATGTCGACTGTGTCCACATTCGGAAAAACCCCATGTCAACCTTTTGACTTTCGACCTATTGCTTGTGTCGACCTATTGACCTGTCAACCTAAACCCATGTCGAATCTAGACCCATGTCGACCTTGACCCATGTCAACCTGACCCATGTCGACCTAACAGTTTAGATCTAACGCTTGTCAAGCAACTTGCTGTAGACCAGCGGTGGGGAACCTCTGGCCCCCGGGCCGTATACACCCCCCCAGAGCAAGTTTTTGTGGCCCGCCCACCCGCCCGACGGCTGTACAGAGAGTCAAGTACAGGGGAAATCTCGCAAAAGCTACCGACCTCTCCCGAGAGTTCCCCTGTATGAGACTCCCTGCACAGCCGCCGGACCACACAGACCGGCAACTCGTAACTGCGGCAGCCGCCGAAGCATGGGACGGCTGTCGCAGGACGATTTGTACTGAATGTGTGTGTGTATATATAGATATATAAATAGATATATAGATAGATATATATCTATATCTATCTATCTATAAATAGATAGATAGATAGATAGATAGATATAATGGGAGGTTTGTGGCGGCACTCAGGACAAGCGACACGGAGACATGCCACTTATAACCAACGTTTCAATGAGAAACACTCATTTTCATCAGGGCAATAAAATAATATAAAAAACTCACCATTTATAAGTGCAGCTCCTACTTACCAGTGCATCTGTGTCTACCACGTGGCCGTCCACCTGCTGCGGCACTTGAAGATGACATCACCACAAATGCCCCAGTCACAAAAACAAACTAAAAGAACTGTCTATCAAAAAAAAACAAAGATTTTTAATAGTGGACAAAGCTTCAAAAAAGTAATAAATACATATAATCATATAGGCAAATGTGAAAAAAACACATCATAAGGACAAATCATAGAAAGCAGAGCAGTTAAAGCCTAATGTTTCATTTAGGGAATTCAATGGGGAAAATTTACCAAGATGGGATGTTGCTATGGGCAACCAATCAGATCTTGTCTATTATCTTCTAGAGGGTGCTAAATAAATAATGAATAGATTCTGATTGGTTGCCCATAGGAACATCCCATATGAACTAGAACTTAGTAAAGCTCCCCCGATAAATCTAAAGCAAAGATCCATTTAGCTTCCCTTTGAAGAAGCAGTTTAGATCTGTTACCACCTCTCTCCAAAGGAGGTATGTGGTCTATGATATTTCGTTTAAATACAGTAGGAGAATGACCCATGGCTGCATAGTACTGGTACCTTTAAGCACTACTGTCCGAATGGCCTGCCTATGTTGCGCCATTCTTACCTTCAATTGGCAGTCTGTTTTGCCTAAGTAATATTTAGGTACTTGTTTCCTAGCACGGCCACAACGATCATAATCGCGGTCATCGGGGGTAAAATCGGGGCCATGGCGGGCATCGCATGCGCAAAAAAATCGGGTGCGATGGGCCAGACGCGATGCCCGCGATTTCCCCATAGAGAACAATGTTAAATGCCTCAATTTACCCGCGATGACCATGATTTCCCATAGGAAACAATGTGAAATGGCTCAATTTACCCAAATTATCATAGGAACAATGATAAATGGGCCAAAAACACCCCTGAACATTGAAATGTCCCCTCAAAAGTAGTTTACGCCACCACGTGATCAACGTGAACCCGAAGCGTGGCGAGCGCAGCGAGCCCGCGAGGGGCGGCGGTACGCGTCCTCCCACCTTTTCATACCCCTACTATCCACTAGGGCGTGGAGTGAGAATAGAATAGTGTGGCGAGCGCAGCGAGCCACCGAGCCCGAAGCGTGGCGAGCGGACGCGGATACCTGTGAAGCCCGCGAAGGGACGCGTTTACCTGTGAAGGTAGCCGCGTCCCCTCGCGGGGCTCGCTGCGCTCGCCACGCTTCGGGCTCGGTGGCTCGCTGCGCTCGCCACACTATTCTATTCTCACTCCACGCCCTAGTGGATAGTGGGGGTATGAAAAGGTCGGAGGACGCGTACCGCCGCCCCTCGCGGACTCGCTGCGCTCGCCACGCTTCGGGTTCACGTTCATCGCGGGGTGGCGTGAACTACTATTGGGGGGACATTTCACTGGTCAGGGGGGTTTTTTGGGCTTTCTGGCCCATTTACCATTCTTCCCTATGATGATTTGGGTAAATTGACCCATTTAACATTGTTTCCTATGGGAAATCGGGGTCATCGCGGGTAAATTGAGGCATTTAACATTGTTTCCTATGGGGAAATCGCGGCCATCGCGGGTGGACCATTTAAGCATTTTTAGGCGCACACGACGCGACCGACCCGATTTTTCACTGTTTTCAATGCATTTCAATGGAAAAATCGGGGGCATCGCGTCGGTCGCGTCGCAGGCCACTAAAATTACCCCCGATGGCCAAGATTTGTGGCCGTGCTAGGAAACAAGTACCAATATTTATTTCCCAACATGTGTGGAATGGGAAGCGGGACCCTGCATGTTCCTAAGGAACACGGACAAAATTTTGGGGGCATGATTTAGTGGCAAGAGGACATGACCTAAACTAGAACCCCCATTTTTACTGCTGTAGGGGCATGGCCAGTAGCTCTGAGTCGCCGCCCATGCTCCCAGCCCCTATGTTTCTGGGAATATTCACCGCAGAGCAGTGTCATGCAGAGGGGACTCCCAACTGCCCCCTACCACAGGACAGTCCCGTGAAAATCTAGACCGTTGCGAGGTTCAGTCACTTATGTAGCTTTTAATCCTTAGCTTTGAATTAACAATTGTTTGTGAAACAGAGCTTTCCTGGCTGTAAAATAACTGACTGTGAGGCCTTCTATAATATCATTTTTTCAAGTGTTTTGCTAGGAAAAAATTAGATGTAGACAGAATAATATCTTCGGCAGCAGTGACTTGTATTCTGACCATGTTATTTTACAGAACAATGCTGCAGAGTTCACTGCACATCTGGAGGGAACAAATGATGTGTCAGGCAGCCTGGGTTCCGTCTTATTGTTTGCTAGGCGTTTGCATGTAATACAGTTATTTCCATTTCCTCATTTTGTTTTTGCATACGTTATCATTTTTAATGTGCTATCTGCTCAAGCTGTGGGGAAATTGTATTGTTTCCCAAGACTACTATTACTCATGTTAGTGCTATTTGTATATTGAAATAATACAGGGAAATATTGGCATTATGATGGTTTTGGAATTGAAACATTGTTGTTTGGAGGAAATGCATTAGCAATAAATGGGGGAGGTTAGATCCGTTGATGGGTTAACTGATTGTGCGGTAGCTTTTTTTAGACTATTTTCTGCTCTCTATAATTTGACTTTCATGAATTCATGAATTTTACAAAAGGAGAACAATTGAAAATGATATCTACTTTACATAGCATTTAAAAGTATGCAAATGTAAAATAAGAATTCATTTTTATGGATTGGAGGTTGTAACCCACTTGGTGGTTTTAAACACAACGTGAATGTCAATGTTTTGTATAAAAGAAAAAAAATTAGATAAATGTGGAGTTATCCGAAAGCTTCACAAAGATGTGTAAGAATTCTGTAACATTTCTTCATCATTCTCCCCCAGTGAGATTCCGCTACCCCACCTCTAAATGCCTCTCTGCGTGTGGACTCTCCCCGCTGACTTTAATACACAGCAGTTGATTGCAAGTTTCTTTAAACTCTGAGATTCTATTGTGTAAAGCTCTTTCTTGGATCTCAGTACTCCTATAGTTGAATTAGCTCTTTTAGCACCATCTAGCGATCAGTGGTAGTTGACTTCTGTTATAAAATGTATAGTTTTGAGAACCATTTAAGATACTTGTTTCCTAGCACGGCACCCAATCTTTTATTCATAGTACATCTTATACAATCGCATCGCATTGCATGCAACATGTACACGTCACTGGCAGTATGATGGGTGGAGCACCTGTAAATTGCTGTTTACATCCACCCATCATACTGCCAGTGATGTGTCCATCACCCCATAGACGACCCTTAAAATGTATCTGGATACCAACACTTCTGGGATATCGCTTGATTCCTAATTATTTCCAGCAATCGAGGAGGACGTTCTTACCGGGTACCTTGAGTCCTTGAAAACATAGGACAACTCAGGACAGTATTGTCACAGACCCTGGATTCAAAAACAACCAGGCATAATGGGATGGTAATATATACAGCTCCTTTCATCTTTCTGTTTTTGAAACTGCTCAAAGCCAAAACCAAAAGCTGATTATCCCTGCAGTGAATAGAAAATAACTAGCGCTATGCGCGCGGCGGTGCGGGAAGCGCTAGTTATTTTCTATTCACTGCAGGGACCCCGCCGGCCACAGCCAGCTTTATACACAATGACAGCGCCGCAGGTACCCCCGCGGCACGGACACCCTTGCCCGCTCCAGTACTGCAGGGACGCCGGCGCCGAAGGTTTTTTACATCATCATGCTGGGGGTGAGGGGCGAACTGCCACCCTCCAGGTGCCGGCGCCCTAGGCAAATGCCTAGAGCTGCCTAGTGGTGGCGCCGGCCCTGAGTGCCGGTCCTTCTGGTCTATATATATAGAGAGAAAGAGAGAGACATACGCACATAAATACTAAATGGAAAAAATACAGCGGCGCTCACGGTCTGAAGAAAAATTTTATGTGACCACTATATTCACCTTTCTTTCTTCAAACCTGTGATATATATATATATATATATATATATAGAGAGAGAGAGAGAGAGAGAGAGAGAGAGAAAGAGAGAGAGAGAGAGCTGTGTTTTGAGCTGTGTTTGTTACAGTTATTAGGTACTTGTTTCCTAGCACGGCCACAAGCTTATGGATCGTGTACCTTTAAGTTAAGGTACACGATCCATACGATGGACCCGATTTCCTTTGAAATCAGGTCCATTTGGCCGGCTAGGACACAATATCGGGGGCATCGCGTCGGTCGGGACCATTAACATTGGTCCCGACGCGACCGACGCGATGCCCCCGATTTCCCCATAGGCTTCAATGTTAAAAAATATTTTAACATTGAAATCGTGTCGGGAAAGGTAAAATATCGGGGGCATCGCGTCGGTTGGGACCATTAACATTGGTCCCGACGCGATGCCCCCGATTTTTCCATAGGCTTCAATGTTAAAATATTTTTTAACATTGAAATAGTGAGAAAATGTGAAAAATGTGAAATGGGCCAATATGACCCATTTCACATTATAGATGTCCCCGTCGTCACCCCACGATAGACGCCAACCCGAAGCGTGGCGAGCGCAGCGAGCCCGCGAGGGGCGGCGGTGCGCGTCCTCCGACCTTTTCATTCCCCTACTATCCACGTCGGCGTGGAGTTGAGAATAGAATAGTGTGGCGAGCGCAGCGAGCCACCGAGCCCGAAGCGTGGCGAGCGGACGCGTATAACTTCACAGGTATACGCGTCCGCTCGCCACGCTTCGGGCTCGGTGGCTCGCTGCGCTCGCCACACTATTCTATTCTCAACTCCACGCCGACGTGGATAGTAGGGGAATGAAAAGGTCGGAGGACGCGCACCGCCGCCCCTCGCGGGCTCGCTGCGCTCGCCACGCTTCGGGTTGGCGTCTATCGTGGGGTGGGGTTTACGGCGTTAAATTTGGGGGGGTTGGGAATATTTTACATTGAATCCAATGTAAAATCGGGTCCCAGGGACCCGATTTACATTTCATTCAATAAAAAAATCGGGTCGAAAATCGGTCGGTCGCGTCGATCGCATGCAACCAAATCGCATGCGATGGACCCGATTTTTCCGACACGACCACCCCGATGTAAATCGGTGTGGCCGTGCTAGGAAACAAGTACCAGTTATTAAAAAAAAAAAAGTGTCCCGCAGCCATGCTGGCAGTTAGCAGGACTGACACCTCACCTCAGGGGGATTAGGGCCAGATGTATCAAGCTTCAAAAAGTGATAAAATGGAGAGTGAAAAACAGACAGCCAATCAGCTCCTACTTGTTATTTTTCAAACCCAGCCTGTGACATGGCAGGTAGGAGCTGATTGGCTGGCTGTTTATCACTCTTCATTTTATCACTTTTGAAGCTTGATACATCTGGCCCTTAGTCAGCCTGCCAGATCCAGGCTGCTTTCACGGAGCGGTCTTCTTGCGTTGGTGACTGGGCATCATATTTACGGCGTCAGTCACTAGTTCCTAAGGTCATGCGGCGGTCACTGCATATGCGCTGCAGGGAGGGCTAGTGCAGCCTTCTGCTGTGGTGAGTTATCAAGGGGCGCTAAATATGAGGCTGTTGAGCCAAGCAGCAGTACAAAAGGGTGGGGGGTCAAGCCCACATACGTAAGCAGACAAGGAAAGAGGGGGTGTTGCTGCATTGAAAGAACAGTGTGCAGTGAGGATAATGAAATGTAATACATTGACATAATACTAAACAATTATAAAAGATCTAAAAAGCATATATATAACATTAAGAGAAAATGTTTAAGGTGTGCATTGGCCTTAATTGATAGTCACCCTTAGTCCAAGCTTGTGGGTAGGAGTAGTGTCTATTCCAAATGTCCCTTAATTGATGGTAAAAATGATGACTCAACTTTGGAGGATAGAGTACCTGAATGGTGTCTGGTTTTTAAAGAGGGGGCATTCCTCCTAGAAAGCGTGAGCTTGTCCAGATTATGGTCACTTGGTTTAATACAGACTTATTGACTGTCCTCCTGTGGGTTCATTGGGCGACTGGTTTGGTCACAATGCTGCAGATTCCTGGTATAATAGTAGGTCCATGTGTAACTCCTAATGACCACCGACGCATTTCGCTGGTCCTCAGCTTTATCAAGCTTGAAGTAATTTTATGAGCAGGCAGCCAGATCTCTAAAGGACAGTGGTATATGTAAAGAATATACTTCATTTATTTGTCTTTTGCACAAATATAATGTGTGAGGAGATCACAAAAACGACCTTGTCTATCATCCACACAGCCTCTAATTGATTGGTGAGAAAGGATGTCAAAAGAGCATGCAATGAGCTCCTCCAATCAGAGCTCAGATGCTTGATGCAGAAAGAGCCTCCTGGGATTGCAACTGCTTCCTATAGTGAGAGAACATCAGGACAGTCCTTCCCTGCTGCTCTGCATATGTGAGAGTAGCGACAGTGTAGATGTTATATGCGCAGATATCTTTTTACCCCATAACACACTTTCATACATCTACCCCTGAGGCACCAGAATAATGCAAATGTAAAAAACTTAAATGTGGGCCTTTAAATATTTAATCTGCATATACAGTATTTAAGGAAACCACACATACAAGTGCTTGTTATAAACAAATTCATTGCAATTTGATACACTCCTATTGAGATAAATAAAAATATGCACTAAGATACACTGACATGGAACATACAGATTGAGAGAAAGGCACTGTGATAAAATAGGAAGGAAAATATCATAAAAACACAAATATATAGTCTTATTTGGTACAGGACAGAATTAAAAGTGATAAAATGGAGAGTGATTAACAACCAACCAATCAGCTTCTATCTGTCATTTTTTTGAAACCCAGCCCGTAACATGACAGACAGGAGCTGATTGGCTGGTTGTTTATTAACCTCCATTTTATCACTTTTTGAAGCTTAGTACATCTTGCACAATGACTTTTATTGTTACAGAGGTTTGCTTGTGCTTAACTGGCACTAAAAACACATCTTAAACACAGACTTGTTATGCCCCTGTGCTCTGATGTTGTATTCTTCTACTGGTTGTCTCATTAGAATAGAGTTGTCTGCAATATTTGAACCTATTTTTAGTTCACTTTACATTCCAAAATCTTTTTTTCTTTTTCATTCACATAGAAATACCGTAGTTGTAGAAAGCTTGATTCGTTCATCCAGTCTAAATTATGAACATGTGAAACAGATACATTTTGAGCTATTCTTTGTTGATATGAAAGAGGCTCTCTTACTGTCACCCATTCCTAAGTGTTTGCACTGTAATATGCTTTGCCGCCTTTCTCTCATTTCCAATCCCAAGAGACAGCTGGTGTTATGCTGTACAAGTAAAATGTAGAAATGTCAGCATATATCATTTACTAGCAACAAACAATACTGAAATACAAAGTTGGAAAGCCGTCATAAACGAATGACAATTCTGTAAAAATACACACTTTTAACAGATACAGTACATTGGGGGAGATTCTCTAAGACAGAAATGCGGTAAAAACCCTGTTATCTGTGTTTTTACCGCATTTCTGTATGCTCTGATACCCCTCCGCAGTGGCAGCGCTGCGGAGGGAATCGCCAGCAAAAGCTGGCGATTCCCTGCAGAAGCCTATGGGCTTCTTACCGCAGCGCTGTTTGAGGGATCCATCACGGATCCCTTCCAGCCGCATCGCAAGGGACAGCTGTTATCCCAAGAGCTGCCCCTTGCGTTAATAACCGCATATGTTAGAACATATGCCATTATTAATAATGCGGTGGCCGGCAAAGAGGGGGGCGAACAGGGCTGCGGATGTTACAACATCCCGCCCAATATGCTTAATTGTGTGTGCATAGTGCATATTTTATATTAGATACATACATATAGTACTGTGCAAACATTTTAGGCATATGTGGAAAAAATGCTGCAGAGTAACAAAGCTTTCAAACATGGAAGTGTTAATCGTTAATTTTTTTAGAAATTAAATGTAAGGTGAAAAGAGAAATCAAATCAATGTTTGGTGTGACCACCCTTTGCATTTAAAACATCATCAATTTTTCTAGGTACACTTGCACACAGTTTCTAAAGAAACTTGGCAAGGAGGATGTTCCAATAACAACTTGGAAAATGAATGACATATTTTCTGTGTATGTAGGCTTGCGCAGATCCTTATACTGTATATAAATCGCCAGTGCAATGTCGCTCTCAGCCTAGGCTGTATGCTTGTAAATGTGCTCCCTGGGATATTTGTCTGGAGTTATTCTCTGCGAGTCGTTCTTTCCGGTCTGGTTTAGCCAGGTCTATTTAAGTTCAGCCCTGTCTGGTTAGTCCAGTATCAAGTCTAGTCCGGTCACTGTTGGGCAGGTAAGCTCCTTTTAACCAAGCCACTTCAGAATCAGTCCACCTTTCTGCAGCTTGAACTTGCACAGATCAGCCACATTGTGCTCAGGAAGTAACTGAACTGTGTTCCACAGTGCATGTATTCCAGAATGCTTATTGCACAGTGTGTGCAATCCTACAACCCATTACTAAGCCCTGCATTGCCCATAGTGTACTCCCACACCTCCCACCTTGTAACCTTTCTAACCTTTGTAGTGCACCTAACATGGCTGCCTCATCTGTACACTTGTGGATGGGATAAAAAATACATGGAACTGACTGTCTTGTTGGGACCCTACTCTACACTGCAGTCATCCCATTTTGTGTCCTTTGTTTTAAGAGTAAACTATTCCACCCTGGGTAATTCTACATAGTGTGCTCAAGATGGCTGCCTCACATGCTACCTTGTTCGGGTGGAATATACAACTCGTGGAATTTATTATCTAAAATGCCTTCACCAATGCTGCAATTTGTTTACTGTGCTCTCAAGGTTTTCTCTTATATCTGTGACTTGTCTATTGCTGTACTACCTAAATCTTATGTATTATGTGCATTGTTTTAATGTCCATAAAGAGCCTTGAGCCCTGTTGGAGAAAATCCACTATATAAATAACACTTACTGTTATGCGATCCCTTCTGCAGCATGTACATCATGAAATACATAAGATACTATCTTACAGTTGCCTTGTAAATTATTAAGTTAAAAGTTAAATTATAAATGATTGCAAAGTAGTGGATGGTAAATTATACATGAAAAATGATGATAATAATAAATTAAACTATATCAGGTGTGATCCATTAGTTTGTTACCTTATTTGCAAACATGTCTATCATTTTTTTGGGGGCAAGTATAAAGTTAAAAGTAGAAAAGAAGTTTGTGAAGGCAGTAGTATGTGTACTTTTTAATATGGCTAATCCTGATAGGCGAGATGGTCAGAATCATGCACAGACTAGTAAGATCCATGCATGCTTCTGTGTGTAAAAGATAGGAAAAAAATGTAAAAAATCGCCTAAAAGCATATACAGTCCCCCATATTTTTAGACCCAGCACCAGACTGCACTAGCAGTAGGGTAAGGCCAGAGCCAGGGAACACAGCTCCTCACTCTGTCTTGTTTAGGGGTTCAGTTTTTTAACCCCCTGGTTGCCTACATGCAGCAAACCGGACGTGATCTACTTACATGTTGAGTGAGTATGGAATTTGTTTTTACAGCTAGTGTGGATTGTAGATTGAAGAGAACACACCAGCATAGGCGAATCTAGGGGGTGGTCCGGGGGTGCACAGGACCACCCATTAGCCCATTTTGTAGCTGAGGGATGGGGCTTTCCAACGAGCCCAGCCCCATGTCTCTAGCCCTCTGGGAACCAGAGATATACGGCCAGGCAAAGCTGGAACGTTTTCCCTATAGGATAACATGGGACCCGCTAATTCCGACCCCCACCCAGTTCAATGGCTGCCAGTTCCCCCTTCGGCGTCACTGAAGCTCGAGGTTGATCTCAGTCGAAACCAAATCGCTGGGCCTTCAATCTGATACCAGGCTGGATCCATATGGGTTAATTGGTTTCAGGGATATTGAGGTTAAACCGTTTTTTTTTTTTTTTCATTTCTTAAATGTAATTTCATGACTGTTTATGTTCTTTGAGGGCAGATTTCTCTGGAACCAAACAGCCCAGTTTCACGGGACCAAAATCATTCGAAGCCCACTCAAAAGTTCTTCAATATGATATTACTCATGTAAATGGGTCAGTTGGTTCTGAAGATATAGCTGGTTGGTTAAAGGGGGGTAGGGAGAGGGGAGTGGTTGTCTCTCCCCCTCACACCAGAAAATGCAGGGACTAGGCTGGTGTATAAGGGGTCAGCCTGGGAATGTCCCTGCATGACCATATTCCTGGGTAAATCCCTGCATTTTCTGTTGTGAAAGGGGTATTATTTCAAACAGCCATGACCTGCAGTGCTCTGAATACAGCCGGGCAACCCCCTGCTCTCTGCCCAGCTGTCAATGACTGTCACCCCTGCAGCTTCCGCTCCAATTCTTCATGCCGCTTTCACCTCAGCCCGCCCCCCCTTTAATCATGTGATGCTGGTGCCCGGCGTGCTCCCCCGACGTCATGCACAACAATAGCGCGCACAATATTTAAAATGTCCACTCGGCTAGAGGGGACACCAGGAGGGGAGTGGAAGCGTGCTCTGCGCTGCACTCTGCTCCTCTCCCCATAGAAGCAGCTGCACCGCTCTCCATCTCTCCCTGCAGCAGCAGCGAAGGCTCATATAAAGATTTACAGTAAGTGGCACTTTTGGGGGCATTGCTTAAGGGACGCTACAAGTGGCGGTATGTGGGGGCATTACGCATAATGTGTCGCTTAATGTGTAAGGGGCATTACGGTGTGTAGCATCATGTGTAAGCGGCATTATGTGTGCAGAATCATGTGTAATGGGTACTATGGTGTGCGGCATCATGTGTAATGGGTACTATGGTAAGCAGCATCATGTGTAATGGGTACTATGGTATGCGGCATCATGTGTAATGGGTACTATGGTGCCATCAAGCAAGAACCCCCTAGCAATGAGCACGTAGGTAAGCAACACTTATGTGGCAAATATGTAATGGGCATTACAGTTTGTTATATAGTACGTAATGGGCATCATGATGTGTGGCGCAATGTGTAATGGGCATTAAGGTGTGTGGCCTTATGTGTAATTGGCATTACGGTGTGTGGCTTTATGTGTAATGGGTATTACGGAGTTTGCTAAAATGTGTAATGGGCATTACTGTGTATGGTCTAAAGTGTAATACCACACCCCTTTTTGTGATGCCACGCCTCCTTCCCATGAGGCCACGCCCCTTTTTGGCGCGCGGCTATGCCACGCAAAGTTCCCCCAGCTGTTGTGTCTAGATCTGGGACCACCCATTACCATAATTCTAGATTCGCCTATGCACACCAGGGATAGGTTAGTATATGTGTGAGTGTGAGGCTATGTATTAAAGATCTACTTTCTACATTGCGTGTGTCCTGTTATTATTTATTTATTGTTTACAGGGTACCATAGGAACTAGCAGGCCCTTCAATTACCTGTATGCAGATACTTTAAGTACAAACACACAGAGGAATGCTGGATCCTGCAGTCCTCATGTAAAACACATTCATATTTTACAACACTCAAATTTAATTGTTATCAATAGCATCCACAGCCCAGGGGTGCCAGGGATAGCCAGAGATCTCATTCTCCCTGATCTGTATATGCTTCTGTGAAACGAGCACCTTGTAAATGAGATTTATTCTTTAGGGTTCCTGATTCCAGAGGTATAACATCATGGTTGTAGGCAGATCCAGGGGACCAGGCACTAATTTCCAAAGCTTTTGAGCTTCCCAGCATGCCTGGCTCCTCTCCCCTATAACTCCGCCTAGCACAGGACCCTCAAATTTTTTGTTGGTGCCTACAGGAAGCAGGTGCACCTGTTTTTTAAGAGTGACCGCTCCTCCAGGACAGCATGGTCGGAGATAGGGGATGGGTGAGTGACGCTCTCACTGGAGAGTTGAGCAATCGCTGTCCTCTAGCTGTGGCACTCGGGAGGCAATTCACAGCACTGGCGTGCACTGCCCCCTGAGGCAGGGACTCCACTATACCACCAGGGCACTGAGTGCAGGAGGAGATCAATCCCCATTAGTCAGGGGATTGGTCTCCATTGAAAACGCTGTCCTTGGAGTGACAGCGAAACGCGTTGGTGATTTATTGGGACCTGTCTTGGATATTCACCTTCACCTGCTTATTGATCTGGACTTTGCCTTTTATTCCCAACACTCGGAGCACTTTATTCTCAAGCACTAGTGCAATTTATAGAGGATCCCCCACAATATTGTAAGTTCACCCAGGACTGGGACACCGACAGGGAGATCCTTGTGACTACAAATCGGAGCAATCTTCCCACCGCACAAAACGCACTTTAGAGAGGATCCCCATAAGCTAGCAAGTCCTCTTCAGGACCGGGACACCTCCAGCTGCATTCTGGGATTACAAAAATTGGACTCCGGCGACCCCTTGGTCTCACTCCTCCAATCGTGTTGGGATTCTGATTGACCAGAACAGGTTTTATCATCATCATATTGACAGGTCCCCATTGTTATATTGCTTTTAAATAACACACAGCAATTTATGTGTCATTTATTTATTTACCTATTAAATATGTTTTAAATTATATTTGGTTGAATCATTAAAACGAGCGCTGCAATACCTCCTTTGCTTTCTGAATCAATTAGGGACCTGACTAGTCCCTCTTGCAGCTGATCTCTTTGAGGAACCAGCCATGACAAGTGCTCTAAACAGTTTTCTGTATTTTTTTGGATATAATGCCTGGCCTGAAGATACATAAAGAATTCCCTATGAGGTAGGGAAAACTTTTCAGCTAAATCCTGGGACAGGGGCAGGGATCCCCCTGGGTCAAAAATGTTTCGAATCGCTAATATCCCTTTTGACCACCACCTCGTGAACCCTGAATTGAGTATTCCGGGTGTAAATTTGTCGTTTCCCCAAAAAGGTGTGTATTTCTTACTCCAGTGGTTTCTACCAAGATTCCTATTAATGGCTAGCCATGAGAGATATGTGTCAGCAAATAATAGATTCTCCAGCACTTCCTGGGGCAGGTCATACCGTGGAACATGCAAGAGGGCCTTGGGTGAATAGGGGGCAAAGACATTCTCCTCTAATGCCTTATGGGTATATAGTTCTGTACCGTGGAACCAATCTAGTATGTATCTCATAAACACTGAGTGTGTGAATTCCTAAATATTGGGAATCCCCAGACCATCCTCCGCTTTCCTAGAATACAGTTTATGGTGAGCTATGCATGGCTTTTTTCCTTGCCACAAGAATGCGAAAAACCCTTTAGTAATTTTGGCTATGTCCGACCTTGAGAGACACAAAGGGATCATTTGGATACAATAGGATAATTTTGGGGAAATGAGGGATTGCAATATTGCTGCCCTGCCCAGTAATGACAGAGCTAGGGTGGCACCGGTGGAGCTCGTGCTCCGTGCGCCAAAGGTTTGCAGGGCGCCATCATGTGTAGAGTGCCAGTCAGTGCCAGTCAGAGAGAGCATGGCATGGGAATTGGGTGAAAACCAGACTACCGGACTGGACCAGCTGTGTTCGTCTCCCTTACCCGTAGCTGCTACCAGACTCAGATCTGTTTACAGACTAGTTCTGCCTTCTGCTGCTGCTCCCGGACTGAGTGACTGTTAGACGGCAACAGGCTGCAGGATGACAGACACAGCTGATCCGGTCCGGTTTTCACCCAATTCCCATGGACTGAGTCATCTCTGCTCACTCTGTACATCGCCCGCCGCAGTCGCCCATCTGTCTGTTCAGCCTCAGCTCTGGGGTGCTGAGGAGGAGCTGGTGACAGGCTGCACAGTAAGGGGTTTCAGGTATGGGAGCTACAGTATATATAGAGTGTATTTTATATATTTATTTGTGAGGAGGGCCTCTATTAATGTTTGTTTGTGTATATATGGGGGGGGGGCACCGTACCATGAGCTTGCTCTGGGTGCATTGGCTGCACCCTACACCACTGAATACACCTAAATATTGTAAGGATTGGGTTTTAATTTTAAATTGACTCAATAATGGGGAGGTATTTGAGGACAATTGTCCCCCTGCAACCTGGAGGATCTCTGATTTTTGTGCATTAATTTTGTATCCAGCTAATGACCCAAATTTCTGCAGCATATCTGACATTTATTAGAGATCGATGTTGGGTTTTTGGCGATTTTTATCGCAAAAACTGCCGTTTTCGCATTTTTTCCCGAATTCGCATAATTAATGAGATGCGAAAATCTATCTATATCGCACTTTATATGCCGGAATACTCACCTCATTAAATATGCGTTTGCAGATATTCTACGTCTGTCCGTGGCTCCACCATTTTGGCTGCCTCTATGACAGGATCTTCTCAGTCAGGACCCTTGTGTCTCGACTGGTTGGCTTTGATGGCGTGGCTCTGGAGACAGCCATCTAAAGAAACAAGGTTTTCTCAGACAAAGCATCCAGAACTATGATTCGGGGTCGAAATCCATCATCAGCACGGGTCTATTATAGGGTATGGCAGCTCTAAGGGATACAATACTAAAGTGTTCAAACTCACAAGAGTTCTGTCCTTTCTGCAATGTGGTTTGGGTATAGACTTGCGCCTAGAATCACTGAGATTGAGGTTTAAGGGACAAATTGCATTTTTACCCAATGTGTGCACCTTTTTTCAGGGGGTACTTTGGGTTCAACCACTATACACACCTTTGATTGCTCCTTGGATTCTTTCTATAGTGCTGACGGCACTTTCTGAATCTCCTTTTGAACCTTCTGTAGAGTTGTAATGGATGACGGCTTTCATGGTTTTCCTCCTCGCAATTGCCTCTCCAGGAGGGTATCGGATTTTGGGGCGTTATCCTGCCAATCCCCGTTCTTAGTGTTTCACCAGGACAGAGCTGTCCTTCATATGAAACCACCTCACTTACCCAAGATTGTATCCAAATTCCGCATAAATCAGGAAATTGTGGTTCTGGCCTTTAACTATTCAAACCTGGCTTCAACAGAGAAGTCTCTGGATGTGGTGTGGGCTCTTCAGATCTATAGTATGTCACATTCTGATTCTCTGTTTGTCTGTTATGGGTTTCACAAACCTGGGTGGCCAGCTCACAAGCATACTATAGCTCACTGGATTTAACTGGTCATTGCTCACACTTATGAGAAGGCTGCCTTTGCCTTCTTCGATTTCGGCACATTCCACCAGATCTGTTGGTCCCTCGTGGGCTGCGTATCCTGGAGTTTCAGCTGAACAGTTGTGCAAGGCAGCAACGTGGTCCTCAGTTCATACATTTCTGAAGTTGTATGCCTTTGACACATTTGCTTCTCAAGATGCTGTATTTGGTTGCCAGGTTCTTCTGGCCCCCCAGGCATCATCCCTCCTTTAATTATACTGCTTTTGCACATCCCTGATGTCATCCCTAAAATACTTGCACTGACATGTGTAATAGTCTCAAACTCAAAACTTAGAATTAGTAATTATAATAGTCATGGGATAAAAATGGACCTTAAAACTGTATGAGAAGGTGTGATTTTGTAACTGCAAAAAACCTTGCACCCCATTACATTTGCCCAAAGAATGAATAAGTTCCACAAGGTTTCTGTACTAAGACTTGGATGGAGATAAAGTGGATGGAGACAAAGTACAAGCCAACCAGATCCTGTAATTTTTGAAACACAGCCAGCAAAATGGCAGTTAGGAGTTGATTGGCTGGTACTTTTTCTACATCTCAAGTCAGCTGTTTACACACTGGTAGATATATCTGCAGATCAATTGATCTTCAGATATATCTACAGACTGATTGGGCAGCATGTTCTCCATACACACTGCCCAATCCGCCGGGACTGACACACCTGGGTTAGCTAATATGAATGCACCCGCCCATTGAGCTGTCAATCACCAGCCGCTCAAGCAGCGGGTGTAAAGGTGGTCAGCGTATCACCTGTACACACAGAATGATGGGGTATCGGCTGTGTTACATCACTCATACACACTGGCCGATGGTGCATCGATATATAGCAAAAAGGGTGTACGCACATTTAGTACATAGACCCCTCAGCCTCGAAATTGCATGACATTCCACCACAGCTTTCAATCAAACTAATATTACATTTCTCCCTTAATCTATTATTGCAGTGTGTTTATCCTATACAGCAGTTTACCTTGTATTAATTATATTGTTATACTTTGTTTTATGACTAAAATTGAAAGGAACTGTATATTAATTATGTACCACTTTGGCAAGTATTTTAATATTATGTACTTTTAAATAAATAACTTGTACGCACTGAGGTTCTTAAATAATGTTTTTTCCTATTTAATTAACTACAAAAGAGCCCACAATGATGCCACATTTAAGCGATAAAACAGTACCTGCTTATTACAGGATATTACTTAAATACTTAATTGTTGAAGCTGTGAGCCCTTTAATACACTGAGGTATGTATATACAAAGCTAGAATATAAACTACCTTCCCAACAGCTTCTGTAATACAATCTACCATTTCATATTTGCAGGGTTAGGGCCCCATGGGAATTATAATAATATAAAAGACATTGTCGAAATTATGATTATCTGTGTTTTCAATTTCTCCCACACATACCCCTTGCTGTGTTTTGTCGGGGTTATATCTATGCGTAGTTTTCGTGTTTTCTTGCCATTACAATGTGTTTATAATACAAATATTAATACAGAAGGAATATCACATGATAGTAACAAACCAAAAAACATTCAACATTAGTATTCCGTTTGGTTTACTACAATATATCCAGAAATATTCAGTTTGGTCCATCTTAATATATGGTATACTGCATAAGTAATCCAAACTGATGCTGTAAAAAGAATTGGTTTTCTAAGCCGCCGTTACTTGAAATATGATTTGACAGGACTGATGTTTTATGTTGTAGAGTGCACTGCAATTTTGTTTGGCTCACTGCAGCTGCAGACATATATTTCATTATTTCTACTAGAGGACTACAGTGCTTATTTATGGCTTATTACTTTTCATAGAATAGAGAAAGATTTTAAAACAATCTGATTTGCCATTCTGGTAATTCTTTCAGAAACATATCTACAGGACACCAATCATATATAGGTATATATAGGACCTTATTCTAGTTGATGCAATCCCATGCAAATTCGCACAAGAGCGCAATGTATTGTGCATGTGCTGTGGGCGAGCGGCCATGGACGAAAAGAATGTTCACCGGGCGCTCGCACACATCAGTGTGGGCGTGGGCCGGTGGGCCAGGGGATGCGTCCATTGGAACGCCCAGCATTCCATGGGTGTTCCCATAAAAATGCTTGGTGTTTTCATAGGAATACCCCAATGAAGCGGGTTTAGGGGGCAGGCAGTTGATATCACCCGATGTCAGCTACCTGCCCTGCCCTCCTACAGGACACATGCAAAGCTAAGATACCTGAGAGCGTCTTCGTTTTGCATGTACGCTCCACATCATTCCATGGTTGGTGACCATGGAATGATGTGGTCCTCGAACCCTAGGCTGCCAATGAATGTTTAGGCAAAACATCCATTCGCAGCCGTGAGGGTGAATTCGCCATTCGAAGGGGGGCGGGCGGCAATGCAAGTGGCGGGCAGACTTAAGAAGACACTCAGCGCTACGTGTCAACCACAGTAAGGGCCATAGGGCATTGTCTTTGTGTCTTTATAGCACTGGGGTCTTCTTGAAATCATACTCCATTTTTGTAATGCTAATAGAATGTATTTATTTATTTTGATTCAAAGTTTGTTTTATTGAACTTTGGGCCCCATTCATGTTTGCATGCAACTGTGCAGATGCAAGGAAGTGGCTATGCCATTCTGTATAATTAAAAATCTATTGCAGCAGGAGTCTTCACAATATACTGTAGATGCTTCTTGTTAGGATGTTGACCATTACAATAACCCTTGATCCATCATATCTTCCAGGTGACCCCTCCCCCATTTCCATCATGCTGTGTATCACAATTCCAGATGCGGCAATTCCGCAGATACGTCAATGTGAGAATATCTGCCAGTGACATATTTACTGATAACCTCAGCACGTGCTGTAAATCAACGCTTTTACTGCAGCCAGCCAGAGTACCAAGTTTAGGGTGGCGCTCAGGGCCAGCTCTGACACTTACCCACACCAGGTTATTAATGCTTAAAAGAAAATGGTAACAAGACTTTCGCTTTGGCTGTGAAAACACAGAATACCCGAGATAACATTAAGACTTTTAATCTAATGCCTGTGCACGTGGGGCGACGGGAGATTTGTGCTGTAGTTAAGCACAGTTCACTCAGCATAGATCGCTCAGTACACAGCGCTGCACCAGCAATGTGTGCTGAGTGATCTGTCACTAGCCATGTCCTCAATACAGAGAACACAGGCGATGACTAGATATTTGAAGCATGCTTGAAATATCGAGCCCAGCGATAGCAACGTGCGGGGCCGTGGATCACTCTTGCTATGGGGCTATGGGGCAAATACACACAGTGATTTGTGCTAAATTTCTAAGTGATCTAGTCAAATCATCTAGAAATGGGGCTTAAATTGCCCCGTGTGTATGACCCGTAAGGCACAAACTTCAACTCTTAAGATTACAGAAAAAGAACATTGCAAGAATATAATAGTTTAAAAAGTCGCTCACGTCAAGTAAATAAAAATAGGGAAATAAAACCTACCGAACACATGCAGAGTGGCGCGATGGTTTAAAGTTGAAGCCGCTTCAGATATTGGGTATCATCGTAGAGTCCAAGGGTGCTCCTTGTCTTGCTTCAAAGATAATTAACCATTTGCAGTCTGTGTTTATCATATTGAAAAGCCCAGACTGCTCTAACTCTTGGCCCTCTCCCTCAGGATTCTTTAATCCTCTCCAGATCAGAATTAATGTTTGGATGACAGCAACACAGGGTCTCCTGGTCACATGAGTAGGAGTGCTGTAACACTTTTATAGATAGCTGACCAGAAAAATCTACTACCTTTGCCCTCTCTGACCTATAAGGATAATGTTCTCTTTACAATGATCCAGAACCATCGATGTTGATGTTGCAACATTTTAAAGAAAAATCAAAATTGATGTTGATTTTTGAGTGTTCCTCTGTAACTAATTGAAGTGGAAATCAGTAAGCTGTAACCTAGAAGTAGTGTTGTGTATACTGTATTAGTTTTGATTCACCATAAATGAGCATGTCAAAAACCACACACAAATGCACTTCATTCACCTACACACACACATACGCGCACACACACACACACACACACACACACACACACACAAAGACACACATTGGGGGTTATTCTAGTTCACTCTGACAAATTCCAGATATAACCTGTGCAGATAGAATGAGATTTGGGTGGGGTTTTACTTCAAAGTGAGATCTATATTGCAGTGCAAAAATAAAACAGTCAGTATTTTCCCTGCACAGAAACAAAATAACTCACCCAAATCTAATTCTCTCTGCACATGTTACATCTGCCCCCCTGCAGTGCACATTGTTTTGTCCATCTAAGAAGGAATTTGTCAGAAAGAGTGAACTAGAATAACCTTCATTGTGAGAATGGCAGTAACAGGAATGTTACAGCACCTTCTTATTCCAATGAACTCCTGCAACATTGCTTTTGCTTGAAGTTGAGGACTACAAGTGTCCATAGCAAAAAAGAGACGTTCCATAAGCACCTTTCTCATACAATTATGAATGTCAGCAGTGGCGTAAGTTTGTCCCGGTTGCCCGGAGGCAAGATATATATTGGTGCCCCCGCCTCCTCCACACACACACCCCCAACCTTAAATAATATATGAAATATATGTGTTCTATATATATATGTATAGCTATATATATTTAGAGAGAGAGAGAGAACATATATTTCAGAACTCAGCTACAAAGGCCATATTGACGGTTTTCAATTAACTGATTTAGCAGGGTAGGAGAGGTGCCCCCTTGGGAGAAGGAGCCTGGCGGCAGATGACTCCATTGCCTCCCAGAGTTCTGCCACTGAATGTCAGAATAGATGATAATAGCATATCTAGATGGAACAACACAGAGATGTTGATTGTAAAATAGCCCATCCCCATTGATTGGAGTCATTGAACAGCACATCAGCACCTCTTAGAAAACCACAAAGAACACAGTCATACCACAATGTTGGCTCTACCATAACTACTAGAATGTCTGGGGTAGATGTATGAAGCAGTGATAAGGAAGGAGAAGTGATAAAGTGCCTGGTACTTTATCACCGGCCAATCAGCCCCTCCCCTTCAGCCCCTCTGATTCGATTGCCAGCCCCAGCCTGAATGAGAGGAGCTCCATCTGTAAGTTACAGGCTGGGTTTAAAAAAGAACACTAAACCTAAATAGGGACCTGACTCCTACAAAAATCCATTTATAGGTGCAATCCAGTGATCCAAGGTGTCACAGCAAGAGCCAACCTCCTCAATATAAGGTGTTTTGGTTAATGTCATTTTGTCTCTATTATACTTTTATATACATTTGGCTAATTGTCATAACTATTAATGTGAGTTTCTGCTCGTTTTGATCCTTACTTTTACAAAATAAAATGTTCTATTTACATTGTTTTATCATTGTTCTAATTGTATTCAGTGGCAAAACTCCCAGAAGCAGTGAAAGCAGTGGCACCAGCTGGCAGTAGGCACCAGGAGGTTAGAAAAGAGCAGTGGTAAATCTTTGAGGGGGCTGCTGAGCAATAACAGATCTCTCTCCACACATTTCAGAAGTGATTTGCTGCAGTAACTGATGTTATTAATCAGCTGCCTCCCTCTGTGGCCCCTCAGCAAAGCCTGTAGCCTGAGTCCTGCAATGGGCAAGCAGCAGCAGAGCACAGAGAGTATTATCTCTGCTGTGTGTAATTGTATACAATTTGCTTTTATAGGGTCTGCAACTGTGTCTTATGTAATGAAAGAAAAGAAAGCAGGAATTGTTTTAAGGTAGCGCACTAATTGTTAAAATATAACTTTTCAGCCTCTATTTATTATAATTTGTATCCAGTCCCTGAAAATGAAAATTCCTTAAAAAAGGAATACCGCTGCAATAAAGATTCTTTATTCCCACAGATGTACTATTGGTGGTGAGTCTCCCCCGAGTTGTCCTATTGTGCATATATTCATGGCATTGGCACAGTTGCACATTTGTACCACTAAAGGGGGCAACAACATCTATTTTGCAGGCATGTGATATAAACTTACTCTTCCTGCAGCATGGCATATAGCATAATGTGCCAGTGAGCCATGTGTGTGAAGAAGGAGCCAGTCAAATGTTGCGCCTGTAGAGCTGCTGAGTCTTAGTATCCAGCAGCTATTGGCCACCAGAACACACAGGTAGATCTGGCAGGGTGACTGCGTTTGCACTGCCATTCCAATGCACACCGGGCAATAGCCCTGCCAGACTGCACCTTAAGCTGCCCTTGGGCCAAACCTCCTACTGTATCCTTGTCTATATGACATTAGAAGCACTGATAAACATACACATCAGTGGAATGGCTGCCTGAAATGGGAACTGTACAAAAATACCTAAGGCTTACCCCACTGAATGGTGATCCAAGATATCCAGAGGCTACTGAGTTGCTGCTACAGCAGTGTGAGGCATCAAAGACAGAATCATGCATGCTGGGTTTGGTAAGGTCAAGCCAAATCCTAGGATAAGTGCCTTTTATACAAAGACAGGCTGCCAGGCAGTTGGGATCCAAACAGACAGAATAACAACAGCACGATCCTAATGGTCAGAATTCATATGGATTGCAGTTTTCCCAGCCCTACGCCTTAATACTACCCACAACCCTAACCTACCCCTCCCGCATCCTAATCACCTCCCCTTCAGCCTAACCCTAGAAGCAGCCCTACCCTAACCTACCCCACACTGCAGCCTAAATCTCCCCCAAATGCCTACCCTTTAACCCAATGCCAATATTGGCAATAACAGTGAAAAAAGGGAACTAATAATAGTGCCCACACACGCACCGATCACGGCGGTGTGATGCTATGCGATGGGGTGCGCGCTCCCGCGGCACCTCATCGCACAGTACAAAAAGTATGTGCTGCACATACTTTTTGTACTAGCTTTTTATCGCATAGCATCGCATCGCATGCACATCGCATGCACAAGGCATACGATGCGATGCTATGTGTGCTAGTTAAGCACAGAACGCACGCCGGGATCGATGCATCTGTGGGCACCTTTAAATGAAAATGTATGGGAGAATATTTCTCCTGAGGGTAAGAACAAGGAGCAACAACCATACAAAAACTGGTAAAATGGACGTAACCCTTAGATATGCCAAGACCATAGCATGCCGCAGTTTCTCCATCCATCCCCACGGAATCACCCCACTATTGATTCCCCTCCGTAGAATGCAAGGGGATGTGTAATGAAAACACATCCCCTTGCATACCTCCACTGCAGGAGAAATCATTTGATGGTTGCCGACCATCAAATGATTTCTCTTGCATCCGCAAATAGAAGACAGTGGAAACTGACATTTATTTGAATGCGGCTGGCCGAAGACAGGACAGGCAGCTGACAACCTGTGACATCAGCCACCTACCCCTGGCAGGCATCTATGTCAGGCATTCCATGGGCGATCCCCGCCACCGCCTTCCCCAATGTTTGCAAATGGCTTGGGACAATGTAAGTCGCCGAAGCCATTCGCAAAGGGAGGCTGAACATGTGCATAATAGACCATGAGCATGCACAATCCCCAAAATATAGGGATGGGACCGAACTCACTATAATGCGAGTGAACCAGAATGACTCCCTTTGTTTTGACCGTGTCAAGTTTTAGTTACTATAACAGACCATTTTTTTATATATGCGCAATTATGCTATATTGCTATATAATAGAATACATATGCAGATGTACAAAACAAAACAAATTTTGAATAAATATACTTAGCAATTTTTGTGTTTTTTTTATAATTACAGGTGAAATTAATGTTGCTTTTACAACAGATGAATCTTCAACTGCAGAAATTGATTTTATCAGTACTATTAAGACATTGCCTGCCTACATAGATCCAAGTCTATCATTAACGTCCACAGCACAAGAATTTGAATCAAACCTATGGGCAGTATCACCTTCGGAGCATCCCTTTATATATGAAGAAACAGAATCATCTACATCTAGCACTAATCTACTTGAAGTAGAACAAGTGCATGAAGAAACTACACCAGTAGATATAGACATAATTGAAGAAACAACTCCAGTACTAGGTGAAGAAACTTACTCAATAGAATTTGGCATTCTTGAAAGCATGACCCCAGAAGAAGTACTTGAAAGAACTACTCCAGTACAAATAGACATGGTTGAAGGAACAACTCTGACAGTAGTAGGAGTACCTGAAGACATTACCCCAACAGTAGATGTAAAAAGTGAAGAGAGTACTCCAAAACCAAAATCACTTCAAGAAACTACTCCAGAAGTAAATAAAATATTTACAACAACAATAACTCAAATTTTCTTATCAACAGAACAACTAATCACATCTGAAAGCATTCAGACATATGATCAGAGTATGTTGGATGATGCCACAACAACAGCTTTGATCCTGGAATCAGGGATTACTGAGACAAGTACCACTCTGAGCGAAATTAATGCAAGTGATAGAGAAGAAATGGGCAATTCAGATGTAGTAAGTACAACAGGATGGGAAGAGATCACAGATTCTACATCAAGTCAAGCCTCTCTCTCCAATAAAACTGCTGAATTATCTACATTAGAAAATTCTACATCTACCACTGCTCCTTCTGCTGATAAAGGAAAAGAGCTTGTAGTGTTCTTTAGCCTACGGGTGACTAACATGCCATTTTCTGATGACCTATTCAATAAAAGTTCCCCAGAATACAAAGCACTTGAGCAGCAATTCCTACACCTGGTATGTAAATATTTATTACTTGGATGAGTAAATCCATTTATAGTAGGATACAATGAATTTATTTTTTCCAACCAGGAAAGGCATGATTCTTTTAGATATTTTATTTATTAAATTATTGCTGGAATATAATTAAAAGGTTTGTTAATGTAAAAAGCTAAAAATAAAATTCAATTTAATTACAATAGCTGATATACAAGTGATAATAATACCTGTGAATTGTTAGTGTACATGCATGCATTTGGCATACAAGAGGACGTGGCTGCATTTATTAAATAAATGTATGTATTTGAACTTATATGTACAAACGGTATATTACATATTAATATTAATATTACATATTACATATTACTGTATTGCTGTAGATACAATGCGCACTGCCCTAGAAATTTATAGAGAGAAATTTAAAGAGAGAGAGAGAAAGATCAATTCATATTTAAAATATATATGAAGAAATTTATTGTGTTTTCACAAATTGTTCAGACTTACGTTTATGATACATTGTAGTAATCTTGGGGGAAATTTACTAAAGGAAATTTGTAAAAAATAGGTGTATTTGTATCCAGAAATACACTTATTTTTGACATTTACTATCCCGAAAATACCGCAATTCGTATTCGTATTGATAGCACATCAATACGAATACGAATTGCCGAATTTTTGGGATAGTAAATGTCAAAAATAAGTGTATTTCTAAATACAAAGACACCTATTTTTACACCTATTTTTTTACAAATTTCCTTTAGTAAATTTCCCCCATTATATCTAATCTAATATCTAGCATTTATACAAATGTGAAACAACTGATTGAGCTCCTTATCCTATTAAAGAACGAACCTCCATTTGTGTTGCTTATGTCCTCTTTCACTTTGGACTCCGCACCTACGGATAGTCCATCAGGCAGAGCACAATATAGAATATACAAATGGTGGGCATAAGATTAGACGTAAGGATGAGGAATGAGGATAAGGAAGAGGGGATGGTAATAAATCAGGATATAAAGATGAGGGGCATGTAGAATGGCTGATGGGCGTTATAAGGTGACCATGAGAAATACTTGCACTTCGGTGCCCATAGATGTGCACAGAACATTTTATTAGGGGGTGCACTGTCAAAGGTGTGAGCCTAGCACCACCTATTGGGAGTATCTAACATTGCTCTTTGGGTGTGTCTAACGCCGCCAATCAGGCATGTTTATCATCATCTATTGGCACTCACTGCAATATAAAGCATCTCTCAGTCTCCTGCCTATTTCAGTTTTAATCTTCTAATTACTCTGTGTAACAGTACATGCAAATGAAGTCAAAACATATATGGATGACGCAGGAATGTAGTGATATGACAATGGTCTAGTACAAGTAACAATGCAAAAGGCACATAATTGATTGATGGGGGCTTCTTTTAATGGAATACAGTCTAAAAAGTAAAAGTCTTTGGTAAAAAGTATTGCTGTATTGCTAGCGGCAGGGAGGTTTTCTTAAGGGTGGACACAGCATTAGGGGGTGCCTGTGCACACCTATGTCGGTGCCTAATTTTTCATATTCACTCACCCTTATGTCAGAAGCTGGCTGGCTATGCCACTGTCTAAATGGTAATTAACTATGTCTACTATAATCACATTGTTCAACAAATAAACTGGGAAAATGGATTTTTAGGGGCACGTGTTATCGGTTATCTCCAATATACTTATACATTACCAAATGTTGACCCAGACTACTTCTTTTTTTTAATACAAATAGGAGGTAAAAAGCCATATATCAAACTCTTTATTTTTCTGCAACAACGTCTATTATACTTTCCTAATAAATGTTATGACCACAATATCAATAGCAGGTGCAGAAAAGTAAACAAGCAAAAAAAATAAGAATTAAAAAAAAAAATCAGATTTATACAAAGATATTTTTCTTGATAAAAATTTAATATAACTCAAGAATTGTATTTTCGTATTATTTTTGACTGAGACAAGGATGATTACATTTACAACGATGATTAATAGTTCATAATGTAGAAGGTGGTGGTGGTGGTGGTGATGGTGATGATGATGATAATAAAAATATAGCAATAAACCAAAGATGCTTATAAAAATACGTATTCATCTTACTGCCTCCTTTTCCACCCTGCTAGAAAAAACATTTGTGCTTAGCACCATTACAGAGTACACTATACACTATGGCCCTTATTCTAGTTGATTCGGACAGATGCGTATTTAGGACAGGACCCAAGTGTTCTTAACCCCGCCTACCGTACGGTTCGCTCACACCATCCGAATATGGTAAGACGCAGAGCAAACGGACCGCGAGTGGATGTGTCATGTGAACATTTCCTCCATCAATGGGATCCTCCCCCATCCTCTGATGGTCGCCGACCATCGAATGATGGACCGAGCGGTCAGCCAGCACCGAGTGCTTTAGACCACTCGGACATTTTTCCGTATCTAAGCAGGGATATGGATGGGCAGCTGACCTCCGGCTACTGTATGTCAGCTGTCCGCCACCCACACATGCGTCATGGCTGCATTACCATACGTACGCCCAGCGTTTTCATGGGAACGCCCATGAAACGTGGGGCGTACGCATATGGTAATGAGCCAAAACAGCCCTTAACGCCCCTCTCCACCCCCTGCTCAGATGGGTCTGACCAATCATTTTCTGCACGGAATTCACACCGTCAGGGCCGGTGCAAGGCACCGGAGCGCCCCAGGCGAGTCGGGGTGGGGGCGCCCCGGTGCCGGGGGAGGGGGGGTACCTGTTCTGCGGCGCTGTCCAGTGCCGGGGGAGGGGGGTACCTGTCCTGCGGCGCTGTGTATTTAAAGCTGGCGGCGGAGGCAGCGAGGGGTCCCTGCAGTCAATTAGAAATAACGAGCGCTATCCGCCGGGCTATGTGGAAGCGCTTCTGTTGTGAAAACACTGGCCGCACGCTGATTGGCTGAGATCAGCGTGCGCCGTGCTGCCAGTGTTTTCACAACAGAAGCGCTTCCGCATAGCCCGGCGGATAGCGCTCGTTATTTCTAATTGACTGCAGGGACCCCTCGCTGCCTCCGCCGCCAGCTTTAAATACACAGCGCCGCAGGACAGGTACCCCCGCGGCACGGGGGGGGGCAAAATGCCGCCCTCCAGTGGCCGGCGCCCTAGGCAAACGCCTAGATTTGCCTCGTGGTGGCGCCGGCCCTGCACACCGTGTTCGGACGTGCGAGGCGTTCACACATGCGCAGAAACGCCTCTCCACATGCACAAACACCAACCAAACATCGACAGAGGTCCGACTAATTCAACATGCCCCACAGAAGTGTGATAATTGCTGCCAGACAATTTTCATACTTATTCTAAGCATGCGTAGTGATCACAGCATGCATGCGCTAAGTGTCACATTGAGACGTGGGGGTGGGGTGGATTTTGGGCATAAACTAAAGTAAAAATGGCAACTGTGCATGTGTCAAATCAGGCATAAACATCTGGGCAGTAATTTGCAGGTGACCGTGGAATTCTTCATTGGGGTAGAGTGTATTTAAGCCATGAAAACTGAATGACTGTTTCAGATGGATATTTTGGGTTGGGGGGAGTCCAGATACTAGTGATGCTGCCTGTGAACATAGAAACAGTGGGTAGGAGAGGCTTCCACATGCAGGCACAATGATCTATGGCATACCTGTGAAGATTCCTGCACTAGCATATGAAAGTAAGTAGCCTGCTGCAGCCATACAGAAGAGAGAAGGTGGATGTGCGACACAAACTTTCTATACCACCTATCAAATAGGACAAATCAATACACTATAGTTTCCTACAGATAGCAGAAGTAGTTGATGACAATTCGCTCAGGCTCTTGGATGGCTTCATAATGAGAAATGCCCCAAATTGTGGTCAAACAGAATAATCATCCAAATGTCTGCGTCTCATCCGTGGACTCAACATGGCTGTTTAGTACGCCATTGAGTGGTATGTTTAAGATCCTCTATATATATATATATATATTCATTGATTTTTGTACTTTTATTTTATACTTTTATTGTTATACAAATCTTGAGGGCCGTCCAAAGGATGGGAGAAAGTTTATACTTAAGCAATTCTCAAAAGTTTTGATGTGAAGTGAAGATGTTTTTCATTTAATGGACCCTTATAGGCCTTTAACCACTTCAGTGGTATGGTCGGAAATTTCAGCTGCGCTGCAGGAGTGGGTTCTCCCGGGAAATTGCCAGGCAAGCCACTGTAAAGAAAGGGTGTGCCAGTGGTGCCTCCAGCGGGGAACCGCATCCAGCCTGTCGCTGATCATCCATGTGCACCACATCCAGCCTGTCGATGATTCTCCTTCCCCTCCCCATTGCTGATCCTTCTGATCACTGATGGGGGAGGATCGGGGCTGCTTGGGGAGGTTCGGCCATATGTGTGTTCAGGCGTCCAAACTCAAGAATGCACGAAAAGATAAACAGCTGAGCAGCTGAAAACCTGAGCTTTCCCGATCCCCCCCCCCCCCCCCCCCCCCAAGTGGCCCTGAACTTCTCTAAGCAAATAGCCAAAGTCGGTAGCAGCAGGGACTGCTACAAAAGGCAGCAGCTTCCCCTTTTAGGGTGAGTATTTCTGGGGCATGACAAACCTGCCCTGGTAGATTGCCCCAGGAAAACCCACCAATCAATGGCTTAAGATATTGGAATGAAGTGTGCAGACATTTCTGCAATACACTTTCAAGCCCTTATAGATTTAAACAGGCAACTACCGCAAAGATTAAACATTACAAGGCTAGTTACTGTTCTGTACTGTTACTACAATTTCTCAGACAGAGAAAAATATTAAAAACAATACCGTAAAATGTATTGTACTATAATTAAAAATTGTACTTATCAAAAATGTAAATATGCTAGAAACAGAATACACTGTTCAAATAACTACATGGTTTTTCTTGCAGCTGCTTCCCTATCTTCAATCCAATCTCACTGGATTTAGGCACCTTGAAATCCTTAACTTCAGGAAAGGGAGCGTGATTGTGAACAGCAAACTGAAATTTGCTAAGTCTTTGCCGTATAACGTCACAGAAGCTGTACACTGTGTGTTGGAAGATTTTTGCAATGCTGCAGCACAGAGCCTCAATTTGGAGATTGAAAGCTATTCACTTGAAATCAAGCCAGGTAAGAATGCAAATGCACCCCTTAATTTTACATTAAAAAAGAAGAACTGTACACTATACATTTTAATTGATTATATGTAATACATATGTAACCATCTTTTGTCCATATGGATTTTATATTTTGAGGTTCTTTACTCAATGACATGCAGTCTAGCAAACAGCTGCAGCAATAGTGATCTAGGATAGCCTGGCAACAGTTTGTGAGCCAGATTCTCTAAGCTTCAAGAGTGATAAAATGGAGAGTGATAAACAGCCAGCCAATCAGCTCCTACTTGCCATGTCACAGACTGTGTTTGAAAACCATCAGGCAGGAGCTGATTGGTTGTTTATCACTCTCCATTTTATCACTTTTATAGCTTAGTGAATCCTAGATATTTTTATGACTTTTTAGATTCTTTTTATATATTATTACTTGGAGTTTAGATTTTAAAAGATTGAACTCGGTGCTCCATTTGTAGTTTTTTTTTTTTTTTTTGGGGGGGGGGGGGGATTTGGGAGATTTGTAATACATTAAAAACAGTAATATACAGGTTATACTTTAAATTTTAATAGGGATAAACTTTTTAGATAAACTTTCTGTATCATTTATGCATTTTTTATATTAATTACACAATTGGTTTAACAACCTTAAATAAACTTTCTGTATCATTTATGCATTTTTTATATTAATTACACAATTGGCTTAACAACCTTAAATAAACCTTCACAAACAGGAACAACCTAAAGTCAGTGCACATTTTAACGTTTTCTAACTAATAAAAATGAAGATTAGGAGAATGGGGCATTGCTTCACCTGCACTTGGGTATTCCCACTCTGTACCCTGTGTTTTTTTTAAATAAATTTCACCAGATTGAAAATTGTTGGCTGTTATTAATTTTATAGAAAAGGACTTTTTAAAATCTTTGAACTGTGAAAAATTGTATGTTCTGTTATGTAATATAGGGGCAGATGTATTAAGCCTTAACAAAAGATAAATGCAAGGGTGATAAAGAGAGATAAACGTCCAGCCAATCACCTGCTAACTGCCATGTTACAGGCTGTGTTTGAAAAAAGTCAGTAAGGAGCTGATTGGCTGCGTTTATCTCTCTTTATCACCCTTGCATTTATCTCTTGTTAAGGCTTAATACATCTGCCCCACTGCTAGTAACCATCTGAGCAGCCTGTTGATATTGGGAGTCAAAGAACCTCTACTAATGAGAGTTAATACCAAGTATGCTCACTATATTATTAAACACAAAAAAGTTAAGTAATTTACAAATATAGTATATACCCAATATTAATGATCTCGCAAAGTCCCTCTGGGTGTTCTAGTTCAATGTAGCTCACCAGATATATACAAAGAAAAAGAAAAAAACTGCGCAATGGGAAACACTAATATTAAATAGATTTTATTCTATACAATAATAAAGGTACATAAGGTATGTGGCCACAACCGATATAAAATCAGGACATAATATACATCCACAAAAAAGTAAAAAATGAAGATATAAAATATATGTAAAATATATGAATAGCACCAATCACACACAATAACATGAATTAGTAAGTGCCTCTGCTAATTAGTAATGCAGGTTAGTGGATTAGTTTAAAAATTTGTATGGTTAGATCCAGAAAGTCCATATACTCAAACTGATGTAGTTTTACTTAGATGTTATTAGTATAATTGTATCATGCAAAAGTTGTTATCAGCATACCACCAGAATGGGTTATATACGTTGCCTGGCCAGACAAAAAAAGATTTGGTACAAAAAATTAGGTATATACCTTTGGAGACAGGTTTACAGTCTCTGATGCCTCCCAGTTGCTAGAACTGAATTTCCATATTGGGTGCAACTATATCCGGAGTTCGTGACACCAGTGGCTGTAGGAATGAAACTGCAGGTCTCCTCAGTGCAGAGTGCCAAAATCTTCAGTGATCAGGAGAGATGGAGGTAAGTCTCTAACGCGTTTCCCCGCCTGCTGTGAGCGTCAGCGGCTTCCTCAGAGAGAGAGAGAGTATATCGTGCATAAATTACATGCTGCTCCTTTGGGTGTATTTATACCCCAGTGTCTCGGCGTGTATGCGGCGCGTATCACCGCCGCGCGCTTCCGCCTACGTCATGCGTTCCATTCAGATTTCAGTAGTTGTCATTGGATCTGCTTAGCGGTCGCGCACTTCCGCATAGCGTCATGCGGGTCACTCATGTTGTTATCGTGTTCCACCTATTGCAGACCCGTTTCCGGGTGTCATGTTTCTTATGCTTTGTTTATTTGTTACGTCTGGACTGTTCACCGCTTTATTCCAGTATCCAGTATCAAGACAGAGTTCTTAATCGCCATTTTAGGTAAGGGCAATGATGTATATATGCCCTTACTACTCGGTTTATTTTTACAGAGCGCATAAGTTTTGTGTGCATGATTTATATTAGATACAATAGCCTGCATTACATATTTAACTTTCGATTTTATTATTAGATTTTCTCAGAGATCATTCATACTTTACAGCAGCTGAATTTTTTGGAAGTAATCCGTACTAACATTAAAAAATACATATATATCTCTTCAGATACATATAAATACATATTTCTAACTCTTCGCTTAGAAGGAGTCTGTATTATTAGGAGTGCATACAATAAATTTAAAAATTAATTTTAATTATAAATCCTTTCTTGGATTCAAATACATCTATTTAGTCAAATATAGATATCTTTTGGGGTGAATTTTTTTTTTTTTTTTTATTATTATTAATTTTTAGTTATTAAATATAGTCTGACATGCATAGGGTAGAGCATTAAAAAACGCACATTGCAAAAGGTATGGAGGTCTCACTTTAATGTGACCGCCATGATTAGATATTTTGTCCAATATAATAATCATTAGACTTTTTTCTAAAGGTACAGGCTATATAGTGATATATTCACTTAGACATTTATCGGATGTTTATTCTATATCTATTACTAAGCCATTTTAATTTGTCGAGAGACATAATACACCCTATTTGGTGTGTCATGCAAAGTTATGTAAATCCAAGAACAACAATATTCATGTACATGTAGCCACATAATCGGGTACAGATATATATATACACATATAGGTAGTCAGGAGCATCTGGCTCAGTGGTCCAGATGGACCTCCGGTCCCCCCGGGCCATATAATGCCCCCCATTTTCCAATTCAATGTGTACAAATAAGTAGCTACATCGTTAAACAAAGGTATAGCCAGGATCATTCTATTCAGTGGACCAGATGGACCTCTGGTTCCACTGAATCATACGAGTCCCCAATACTGGTGTGACCCTATAATAGCCATTCGTTCACCAATACGCACATATATAGATATACATGTTCATATCTAAATATCTCACCAGATATATCACACAGCTTTCAACCACTTTTGTATATAGTGGAATGGCTCCTCTTTATATTCAGTCCTTAATCTCCCTTCTCATGGTATTCCTGCTTTATTCTGGCATACTGTACATATATTCTCTAGCTAAATATAGATGAGTGAACCTCAGAAATTGGATGGTGATTCAGACTTGATACCTGCTCCACTAAATTGCAGAGCCCTTCTAGCATATATAAGTCACCAGCCAGAGTGAAAGCCTGCAAATTGTTCAGTACAAAATTAGCTGGATCGGCAATTAGCTTGCAAATCCTTTCACAAGCCACTTACCATCTTGTTTCCTGGGTGTGCAGTCTGTGCGTATCCCAGGACTTATCCAGTGGCTGCAATAGAAACAATCGGATCGGGGCTGGAACTGACGTCAAGCCTTCCCTTCAAACGCCTGGGCAAACCTGTGTTTTCCCAGACACTCCCAGAAAACGTCAAGCTACCACCCACAAACGCCGACTTTCAGAAAAGTAGCAGGATTTTATAGCAGGATGGCCTTGTGCATATGTACTATGATACATATGCATGCACAGTCTACCGATTATCGCGCCGTCTGCGAATTTTCAGCCGCGTGATCGGGTCGGAATAACGCCCCTAGATCCTCACAGAATTTCCTCCATTATAAAGCCAAAATTGAACATCACTGTATATCACATTTAGATATATATACAATTGACTCAATCATTGGCTCAAGTCAGTGAATCAAACTTCATCTCGCCCAGTTTTAAAAAATTTGTTTTTTCGTGGAATGGAAATAGCTGTGCATCACTGCAAAAAGCACACACTATCCATACAATGTGCATTTCCTTTAGAATGTAGTGAATTAAGCCCTAAAGAAAGAATACCCCAGGGCATTTGTGGGATCTATACTGAAAAGGTATTTCTTAAATATCTGATAAATTCGCTAAATCATTTCTGCACTTATGATCAAGCTTAATAATTGCTGTTACCAAGCATACGCTAAAGCTGGATCAAGTTTTCTCCACACCAGGGAAATTCTTAAAATCTCAAGGTTCCTGAAATAATTTATCTATGGCGATTTCTTAAAGCTCAGATACACTGTAATTGTAAGGAATATGGGAAAAAGTCTCTCAAAATGAGTTTAATATTCCCATATTTACATTTTAGATCTTTGGCTTTATTCATTTTTTTACAAGATGTATAATAGTATTATATTATTAATGGACTATGAATACGATGCCATTCCCAGTCCAGCTACTATGTCAGGACTCGTGGATTTTGTGAGTCAGTTTGCTGAACAGGAGCTAGGGGGCACTTTGAGGGTTGGAAGGTAGCAGGCTTAATATAAGGACAAGATGAATAATACCTTTTATTAAAGTATCACAGTCTCAGAGGTATTAATATTAGAAACATAGACAAATCCAAGGAAACAGAAGTACACACTGGGAGATCACTGGAGCAACAGACTTGAAGATACAAGGGTGCAGCAAGGCTGGTACAGGTACACACTGGGAGATCACCGGAGTAAACACACTGGGAGATCAGTGGATCAGCAGGGCTTGGAGATACACGGATGCGGCAGTCCCGGTGCAGGTACACACTAGGAGATCAGCGGAACAGCAGAGCTGGAGACACACGGATGCGGCAGCGCCGGTGCAGGTACACACTGGGAGATCAGCGGAACAGCAGAGCTGGAGACACATGGATGTGGCAGCGCCGGTGCAGGTACACACTGGGAGGTCAGCGGAACAGCAGAGCTGGAGACACACGGATGCGGCAGCGCCGGTACAGGTACACACTGGGAGGTCAGCGGAACAGCAGAGCTGGAGACACACAGATGCGGCAGCGCCGGTGCAGGTACACACTGGGAGATCACTGGAGCAGCAGCCTTGGAGACACACGGGGGTAGTAACGCTGGTGCAGGTACACACTGGGAGATCTGGGAAGCAGCAGACTTGGAGGCACGCAGGTATGGGAACACTGGTGCAGGTACACACTGGGAGATCACGAGAGCACAGTCTTGGAAGCACACAGGTGTGGAGACTCTGGTGCAGGTACTCACTGGGAGGCACGCTGGTATGGAGACGCTGGTGCCGGTACACACTGGGAGATCCTGGGAGCAGTAGACTTGGAAGCATGCAGGTATGGAAACACAGGTGCAGGTACACACTGGGAGATCACGAGAGCACAGTCTTGGAAGCACACAGGTGTGGAAACTCTGGTGCAGGTACTCACTGGGAGATCACGAGAGCACAGTCTTGGAAGCACACAGTTGTGGAAACTCTGGTGCCGGTACACACTGGGAGATCCTGGGAGCAGTAGACTTGGAAGCACGCAGGTATGGAAACGCTGGTGCCAGTACACACTGGGAGATCTTGGGAGCTAAGGTCGCAGGTTACCTCCTGGGAAGAGATAGCGAAGCACTGCCGTCTGCTGAGTGTCAGGTGAGGGATTAAAACCCCCGGGCTTGCTCCTGATTGGACGAGCGAGGAAGACAGGCAGAAAGCCATTGGGCAGCCACGGAAAGATGGCGGCACACTGTGGGACACAGGGCCAAGCCAACATGGCGCCCGGGAATGGAGACCCACAATACTACGCAGGAGATGACAGGCACGGCCGCTGGGACACACCAGCAGAACTCCTCCGGCCGGTACCAACATGAAGGGACCTAAGGCCCCGACGGTGGACCCGAACCGGCAGCCTTCCCTCCTCCTCTGTACGATCTCCTCCTCCTTGACCAAGATCCGCTTCTCCACGCTGCCACCATTGAATTGTAAGCTGCCTGCCTGGACCCGCTCTCCTTCCATGCAGTCCCTGCTTTCTGATCTGGCTTCAGGCTTCCCCATGGCATCATTAAGGTCCCCAACGTGTACTCTTTTTTTCAGTATTCGCTCCATAAGACGCACACACTTTCCCCCCCCCCACACTTTTTGGGGGAGAAAAAGTGCGTCCTATGGAGCGAAAAGTAAGATAATTAAAATGTTGGAGATATTTTGGAGATAAACAGGAGAGGACACCCATCTACCTTCTAACATCACCCAAACATACTGCTATTAACATTCAACAGTGAGTTAAGGACTTCACCACCTCCAACACATAATGAATGCCCAGCCTGGACAGTACTCACTGAGCTCTCTGCCTGCAGGTCTCTAAGACCTATGCTCATAGCCATTGCTATCACTAGTCACATTTTCTCCAATAACTTCAGTGTACCAGATTCCGCATCAGTTCTCTCTGCAGTGTATATGTCCATCTACACCTGCTTCTCTCACTGCACTGTATACCGTATGTCCCTCTACATCTGCTTCTCACACTAATTAACTCTGTATTTATTTTTCTTCTCTCCTTTTTGACACTATCTTTCTGAACTACACTATTGTACAGGAGCCATGGTTCCTTGATCCTGCGCTATACATATTCATTCTGCATGTTCTCTGTCTAATAGCAGGGTGTGTTGTGGCATGGGCCACAGTTCAGGGCTGTTAGGGGTTAAGGGGTAGATTTATGAACGGTCGATCAGGGGAATCTGCACTATCCCCATGCGCTAAAGCAGTGTCTTACGGGCAGCAGTTTGGGATCAGGAGGCATAGCGCCTGCTTCCTGCCTGATTTATGAATGGTCAGCATTGCATCGCTGACCGTTCCGCATCGCTGACCATTCCGCGGCCTGCAGCTATCGACTTCGACAGTTGCAGGCGGCGATGCCCTATGCCTACAGCAAGGACACCGCTGTCCCTGCTGCTGGCTCTGAGCTGCGCTGGGGATCTTGCTTGATCCCATGCATGCGCAATCCAGCTGGCCGGGGAGAAGCAGACAGCGCGTCAGTGTTAACTGACGCGCTGTCAGCTGGAGGAAGCATCGCCGGAGGGGGGAGTTAGTGCTCCCCCACTTCGGCGGGCAAGTTCTTAGGAGATCTTGTAGCTCTCCCCTCCTGCTTCGCCGCTATAATAAATCTACCCCTGAGGGTGCAGGCGGAGGGAGGAGAGGAGGAGAGGATGAGGGAGAGCAGTTCTTTTACTGTCCACTCTCTCTACCTGCCACCTCATGTCCTGACCATTCCTACCATGCTCACTTCTTGCCTTCAGGTCTCCTTACCCGGTCAGTGTGTTTTGGGGGGCTACATCCTCAGCAGCTGCAGCTTGTGGGGGAGGGTGCTGCGGCAGCGGCCGCTCTCACCTGCAGGGAGGGGCAGCAGTGAGTTTTGGGGCAGACATTCACTGGGTGCAGGGGTGCTCGGTGAAGTGATAAAGTGTGTTTTTTATCTCCGGCCAATCAGCTCCTAACTGTGAATTTACAGGCTTGGTTTGCAAAATGACAGTTAGGAGCAGATTGGCCGGTGATAAAAAAAACAGACACTTTATCAATTCACCAAGCTAAATCAACTCCTGAATAAGTTATGTAAAATGTTAAATTCTGTAACTCGGTGATATAACAATATAACCATTTGCACTAATGAATACATGTAATATGCCTATTGTGTCATTGCAGCTGACCAGGCCGACTCTTGTAAGTTTATGGCATGTGATGAACTTTCAGAATGTTTAGTAAACTCATGGACAAAAGAAGCAGCCTGTGTTTGTAAGCCTGGCTTTATCAGTACTGATGGACTGCCCTGCCACAGTATCTGTGATCTGGAACCCAATCATTGTTCTGAAGGTGAAACATGTGAAATCGTAGCTGGCAAAGGAGCAGTTTGCAGGTAACAATCATCTGAAGGCTTTCTCTTTTTCATCCTGCTACTGGATGTGTTATGATATGTGCTTCTGTAAAGATATATAATAGCTTCCACTAAACAGTATAAACTCCTAACACCAGACATATAAAGGTCTTCACCTATAACAAACTTACTTTCTTTCACATAGACTTTGATATGCTCTCCAGTATTTCAGGACTCAGAGTAGTAGGCACAGCTAGTGTAGACCAGGGCGGATTTAGGGGGGGGGGGGGGGGGGGCTCATGGGGGTCAGTACCCCTGGGACCCCTCTATATAGGGCCACCCTGTGGATAGCACCCTGTGGATGGCATTTTTTTGTGTTTTTTTGCTAAAGGTTGTGTGCATGGGAGTGGGGTACTGTTGCATCTTCACCTATCTGCCAATGTGACAATAATTAATGGTGCTGAGCATTGGGAGCTGAAGCACAATGAGTGCACAAGTGTGCAGTGCATTACTGGGAGTTGACAAAGTCCCATGAGACTTTGCACAAGAGGTCAGAGGCTGAGAGGTTTGTGCTGAGCTCTGATCTCGTTACTGGAGGGACTTTAATCAGAGCCGGTGCTGAGTCTGTGAGGTCTCCTACAGAGCAAGGTACAGAGAGGCAAAAACAGGCTTTTCATGTAGTGTGTGTGTGTGTGTCAGGGGCGGATTGGGATGTATAGAAGCAGCCCTGGAGGCGGGGTCTGCAAAGGGGGTGGAGTCTGTCAAGAGAGGGAGCATCCCTACTAATAGAATCTGATTCAGAGTTGCATGCAATTGCGGCCTTTCTTGTATTTTTTTATGCAGTTGCATATACAACTTTATGCTGTTACACTGCCACCATCGGATGCATTATTGAAACTTTCACCAGCCCTATCCTAGGTGCAGATTATCCGTCTTAGTATGGCCTTCAAAGAGAGCAAATCATCTTCCCTGTACGCAACCATATTCAGCAACTCCGATAACACGTCCATACTGTGAATAGCTGACCCCCTTGTAACCCCAAGGAAAGCATTACACATTTACTATCACAATTACATTGGCCCCCAAAGAAATGAATAAAAAGCATTGACCCCACAGGAAAAAAAGTTGACTCCAACAGGTAACAAACATACAGACCCCCTATAGGGGAAAAAACCCAAAGTAAACAAAAACATATGCCCCCACATGAATAGACACACTGGCCCCCATAGTATAAACAAAAAAACATTTGCCCAAACAGAAATCAATACACATTGGTGGCCACAAAAGGGGAAAAAACACACTGACACCAGTCCAAAAAAAAAAAAATTATCATTAGCACCCACAGGAATAAAATAAAAACACATTGGGCTCCACAATAGCAAAAATTGGGTGGTAAGTTTATGTCACTAGGTTTGCGGTAATGTGTCTAGAAGGCCGTGGGCTTGCATGGACCATATTTGTACCTGAGGGCAAGGGTATGTATTTCCCTGGGGCAGGGACACTGTATATCTAGGAAGGATGGGTATATTTTGGAGGCCGGGGTTAGATTGGATGGCGGCTATGTGCTGGGGTACAGTATGGTGAGGCCTGGAGGAAAGCAGGGGGTAGGCTTGAGTAGTGGCAGTGCAGATAAGGGCACAGGCTGAAAGTGGTAGTGGTGAGCAGGAAGCAGGCAAGTAGAGGAAGTGCAGATAAGGGGACAGTAATATTGTGGGAAGCAGGAGACTGTCTGAAGTAGTGGGAGGGGAATAGTAATATGCTGTGAGGGGGTATGGTTAGAGTTAGGCTGTGGAGGGTGTAATGGTTAGGGCTAAGTTGCGATGGTGTGTGTATGGCTACGGCTAGGCTGCAGGGGGTGTATGGTTAAGGATAGGCTACAGGCGGTGTATGACTAGGGATAGGTTGCAGGGGGTGTATGGCTAAGGAGAGGCTACAGGGGGTGTATGGCTAAGTAGAGGCTACAGGGGGTGTATGACTAAGGAAAGGCTGCAGTGGGTATATGGATTGGGGTAGGCTGCAGGGGGGGTCTAAGTCTGGGGGTAGGCTGCAGGGGGGGTGTAAGGCTAGGGGTAGGCTGCAGGGGGGTGTATGTCTAGGGGTGGGCTAAAGGGGGGTCTAAGGCTAGGTCAGGAGTCATGGGAGTCAAGCAGCCACAGCTAGAGGTTGCCCCGGGTGGGAGATATGGGGGGGGGGGATATGGGGGAACGCATACCTGCTGGTGGGTGACAGCCCTGGGTGGGATTTGGGGGGTGGGATATGGAGGGGAGAGGGTATGGGGGAACAGATACCTGCTGAAGCATGAGCAGAGGGAAAGTATGCTATACTGTGTGTGTGTGTGTGTGTGTGTGTGTGTGTGTGTGTGTGTGTGTGTGTGTGTGTGTGTGTGTGTGTGTGTGTGTGTGTGTGTGTGTGTGTGTGTGTGTGTGTGTTAAAAAAAAAAATGGAAACACACTTACACCTCACTGGAAAAAACCAGGCTATGAAGGGTTAACCTTTCAGCATTGAGATTGTCCAGCTCCGCGCATCAGCATGTAGAAGGGGGGGAGGGGGGGGGGGGGGCTTAGTAACCGGAGTGCATGGGAAGAGTGTCTTCATGTATAAGAGGTAGTCACAGATCATCAGAACATAGCTGGGGGGATTGCAGTGCCACTGCCAGCCTGTGGGGATGGAGATACAGGCTGAGTATGCACTGTGCACAGAAACCCCCTGTGACTGTGCTGCTGGGAGGTAGGGACAGTCACAGGATATCAGCTGCTGGACGGAGGGGATTCAGACAGCCAGTGCTGGTGCCTGTGAGGTAGTATGACAGGCACAATGGCAGTCAGCAGCAGTGCACAGTAGCAGGGTACAGAGCAGGGAGTGCGCATCTACAGCCTCCTTGCACCGCATCCTCTGCCCAGCCACGCAAAAGCTCTGTCCTGCGCTGCCTGCTCTGCTGGGGTTACTTAACTTAAGCAGCACACCACACACTACAAGAGCTGCGTGTTGCCGCATTTGCGCAGCAGCTCTCCCGCGGCCATCTTCAAAACTGTCAAAGCTGCACCCAGCCGTGGCCATTTTTGTTTTGGGAAAACAAAAGAAAAACATCATATCCAGAGGACATATTTAAGGCAGCACTCCTTGTAAAAATGCAAAAAAGATTTATTTCATATGGCAAAAGTTCATAGCCAAACTGGACTGGGATTCAACTGATGGCACATCGATGGACATATTCACCAAAGCACAGCATAATCACACAGTCGGCAGCAGTCGACGGAACTGTTTTTCCTTATCCAGCCTTCATCCTGGACTGACCCACAAACAATGAGTACATCAGTTCTGTATATAAGGCTTCTACCAAATTGAACAAATATAAAACACCAGTGTTAATTAAGGACACTGAAAGATCATAGGGCTTGCTATTCACAGGGAACACCCACCGGATCTCCATCTCCATATATGGAGCACGTACCGGAACATGTACCAATCAGAGTAATGGTTAATGACACACCTCTGTGAGCACCTCAATTGCACCTAATGTGGACTTACAGTATGCTATAAAGCACCGCTGTGTGATCAGTTGCTACAGGGTACCAGGACACGATTTTGCATGACTACGGCACACCTTGGTGCTGATATTTATTGCATCCCCGACAAGGTTGTTGACTAGGCCTTTCTTTCATATATATACCCTGACGGGACCCGGCTCTAGTGACAGTGCAGGTGTGTGCTGTATTTTAGTTGCCGCGGGTTACAGGGGCAGATGGCTAAAAGCTGCTGAAGAAGAAAAAAAGTCCATACATAACAATCAAACCTGTATACAAACTGCTAGCGAGGAGAAATAGAAAAAGGATACAATTATATGTTTATAGACAAGTGAAACACAATTGTCAAAGCAAGCTTGCCTATCGTCCCGGAATGACCAGGAGGCTGCCAAAAATTTAGTGGCCCTCCAGCCCCCCAAGTCCCTTGTGTCCCCTGCTATGCCCACCTTCCTGCCAGTCACACTCCCAATACGCTGACCAGCAGGGCCAGTGTAAGGCTAGAAAAGAAACAGAAAAGGATTGTCTTTGTTGCTGGCGCACTGAAGAGAAGAATGAATTTAATTAAAAATTAACTTTTAATGAGTTCGATAAAATAAGGCCATTAGAGTGAAATATAAGCTACATACATGACTGACAAAAACATTGAACAATTATTAAAAATGCACGTGCTATGTGTGTATCTGTTTTAGGTATGTTAGTGATGTTTGATTTGTCCTTATTACTACAACAATTCGTAAATTATATTGGTTTTTGTTATTGATATTGCGTTCAAATGCTTTTCAGGGACAATTGGATGGGTAATCCGATCATATGTATATGGTCAGAGCCTCTATTGTATTCCAATTGATTCTTGGTTATGTACCCTGAAGCTGTGATGGTTCAAGTGTGTTCTTAAGTGAAGAATTGGATGGGTGATCTGGTCATGTGTACGGCCAGACACCTCTATTTAATTCCAATTGATCCTGGATCGTATATCCTTAGGGTTGTTATGCACTAGTGTGAAGGGTAGGTATATGCGTAACACTCTGTTGCACTATAGAAACATCTGTATGAGCGGGCACAATTATTGTAATGTGTCGAGGTTCCGTCGTGTGCTGTACACCAGTAATTACAGGGAGGATTGCATGGGTGATCCGGTACTGTTGGTGGTCAGATCCCTCTATTCAAAATTGCGTGGGTGATCTGACGGTGTGTACAGTCAGGTCCCTCTATTTATAAAGCAATTAGTCCTTTCCTGAAGCCGGAGCTGTTCTGGTATATGCTCCAATGAGGTGTTTTTATAGAAAAAGGTGGGGTGGGTAACCTGATCGTGTGTACGGTCTGGCACCTCTATTTGATTCTGGATCGTATGTCCTCAGAGTGTTTCTATAGAAAAAGTAGGATGGGTAACCTGATCGTGTGTACGGTCTGGCACCTCTATTTAATTCTAGATCGTATGTCCTCAGAGTGTTTTGTTATTTAGGCATCATTTCAGAAAATAAGGGTAGTGTGCATACAACACTCTGTTGTGGTAAAGAAACACATAGTTTTCATGAATGACGCAATAATTACTACGATTAGTTGGTATACAATTGTTGTAGTTATGTGTGAATGTCACACTGTTAATTAGGAGTATGTACCGTGCGAGTGTTTATTCATAAGCTTGTTTATATTACACTCACTCGTTTATTAGGGGTACATGTAGAGAGGTCTCAGGAGAAAATCTTCTGTTAAATTACAGATTTTGGTTGCCGAGGCAGAATTATTCAATTTCAGACCTCATTCCCTGTTAAATAACAGGTAAATGGGGACGGTGTGTGGTACAGTACGCCTCTGGGTTCAGCATGCACTTTATTAGTGTTAGGTAGTGTAATCTAGTGTGCTTAGACCAGCCAATTGTATATGCGGTTTGTACACCTATCAAAAATTATTATCACCATAAACGGTATATTGTACACATTAAGATAGTACACGTTTGAATTGGATAGATGTAGGAATCTCCGCTGGGCAATATTGTACTGATTCTGCTCTGTGCAGCAGATCGCGAAATATGTAATGCTAATTATAGCTTGCACGGTGCGTGTCTAGGTTAGACAATTATTAAACCCCGCAAGTAGTGTGTCTGCACTGTATGGGTAATTTTACCACTAGTGCAGGTACATATATTAGTTTGAATGATTAGGGCTCCGTTGAAGTGGTATCTCGCTGTGCACAATGCTTATACTGATAGTAGCTCTCTTGTATAGGGCTGTGCGAGTATCCGCTGAGCGGTATATTCTTCTAAGCAGTATGGTGCTAATTGTATTCTGTGCGACAGGTCGCAAGGTGTGTCACTAGTTTATCCCGCTATTCAGCACCCTAGGCAAAACTCCCCCCCCCCCCCCAAAAAAAAATCACGTGGTCTTCCCAGGGCAAGTCCTCTGCTTTCCCTGGAGGCCCTCTGCACCCTCCCCTTTGCCACCCACAAAAGAGTACAAGGAGGAGGGTAGAAGCAATGTAGGCAAGTATGTCTCAGGGGAAAGGGAAAAGTATGGCGGTGTGAGGTCTTAAAAGTTCCAGTCGCCACCTGCATTAAGTACAAGGATCCTCATAGACATCCTTGATTTTTTGATTTGCTGACTTGGTGGCGCCCCTAAAGTTTCCTAATGGTAGAACACTAGAAGCTTGTCTCTAATGTTCCCAGAACCAGAGATATCAGCCTTCCAGCAGCTGGTTACTGCTCCAGCTCCACACACCTGGTATGTAGTTTTATATACTCGTTGGCAGATTGCTCTGCCTCCCGAACTCTGATCCCCTAGTCCCAAGTATTGGTAGGTGGGATTCTCTAGTTTTTAATTCCATTAAAATCTAAGAAATCTATTTCCGGGAACTGGAGATATCTGCAGTCAAGCAAGCTGTTCTCCCACCAGAAAATTATGAATAATAAGCCCACTCCACTATACACCCTGGAAGTTTTGTATCAGGACCCCTTCATTCAGCTCAATGCCCCCTTCTCCCACCATCTGTGCGGTTGAGATACCCCCTACCACCCGCGGGACATCAAAGCCTCCGCTCATAGCACCCTCCACCCCTACCGCTGGAGGATCGGTAGGGCCCCAATACATTGCTATGCCCAGGGGTCTACACTGCTGTATGTGTGTGTATATATATATTTTTTTTTAAATTGTTATTATTATTATTATTATTACACATTTGGTCTATCTATAATACTTTAACTGACTCGGCATATACTTTGTCACCTAAGTGTCCATCTCTGTGCTTTGCTCCGCCCATCTGGAAACCCCCTTCTGAAAATCCTGCGTTTGCCCCTGTGTAGGATCACCAGATGTCCTGGGCTGGTGCAGGCTGGCGGACAGGATCACCATCTGATGGGGATGCCCCATCAGCAAGGCGATGGGGGCCCTGAAGCAGAGACAGGCAGGGAGTGGGGGCAGCTAACGGGGAGGTGCAGGGGATGGGCAGAGGGCTCTGATGAAATGGGGTGCGTGCACACCCCTTCATGTCGGCTGCCGCAGGCTGGCGGTTGGCGATTCTATCGCCAGGAGCAGCTCCATTGAAAGCTGCTCCATCTGTAGTTACAGCCCTGCTATATCTCATCATAAATAAACTGCCTTACATGAGCCACCCATGTATTCAGAAATACGTAAAGAGTTTATAAGATAACTGTCAACTGATTTATATAAAAATATGTAACAACAGTAATAAATAAAATTAGCAAATCTTTTTACGTGTTTGTAAAAATGTATAAAGCGTTTCAGGTATTCCCTATGTAATTATTCTGTACAAGGATTAAGTTACTTAATGTATTCTTCAAACTTATCTTTTATTCAACATAGAATCCAGTTCAACAACATAACAGCTTAATTTGCCCTTTACGGAAAACTGTACTGCGTCCATCTTTAAATAAGGCCGTTGGTCCATACTTAAAGATAATATCTTGTGTTGATACAATTTCAGATCTCTAGTACTTTATCAAAATTGAAAGCAGCATTTAGGTCTAGTAAGTAGTGGGCTGATACAGGAAGAGATCAAAAAATAAATCTTAAGGTCTGGTACAACCATGTTTTGTTGACCATCCATCCCTGTATTTATATTGTAGCTTCTCTGAAACTCTGGAGAACCTGAGTCCTCCTAGGCAAATGGTGTGTACTATTCATTTAGGAGATCACATGCTCTGAAAAACTGCCTGTAATAGATGTGTTGGTGCATAACAAAATGTCTACTTCCTTGATGAAACATTTTTATATGATTAAACTGTATTTGTAAACTTGATAGACAAGTGTACCATGTCTTTCCTGTCCCATGCCCCATGCATATCTCCATGCCCACTGTGTCTTTGGCTCGACTCCCCTTGTGTCTCCTCAGCTCGGGCCTACAACATTACTCAATCTCCAGCCCACAGTCATTTACTTGGGGCCTAATTCAGACCCAATCAGAAGGGGCCAAATTGGACCCTTTTCCAATGGTGGGTCTCTGCGCATGTGCAAAAGCGTATTTGCGCATCTGCAGACACCCTGTGCAAATGCATTTGGTGAGTATCACACTTGCCTAGGTATTCGCACAGGTAGGGGAGAGGGGGTGCAGGCAGGAGGCAGCATCAGGGGAACGCCCAGCATATTATGGGCGTCCCCATGAAAACGCTGGACATTCCTCCTGGGAACGCAGGAGGAAGAAGGTGGCTTACGTCACATGATGTCAGTGCCCGCCCCCAATTGGGCGATCTCCGACGGCAATAAAAGTCAGTTATGACTTATTATCGAAGGGGAGAAATCATTCAGTGGTTGGCAACCATGGAATAATTTCTCTTTCCTTCTTGTTCACATCCCCTCGCATGCTAGCAATGGATGCAGCTGGTGCTGGCAACAGGGGGGGGGGAGCAGGTCTGAATCAGACCCATTGTACTGTGTCCTCTGGCTCTACCTCCTTGTGTGTTGTCTCTTCTGACTTTGAGCAGCTTGGGACTATGCAGGTTATTCTGGTTCACTCGCAAAGGCAAATTCCTTCTCAAATGGACAAAACCATGTGCACTGCAGGGGGGGGAGATGTAACATTTGCAGAGAGAATTAGATATGGGTGAGTTATTTTGTTTCTCTGCAGGGAAAATAATGACTGCTTTATGTTTACACTGCAATATAGATCTGCAATATAAAACCCCACCCAAATCTAACTATCTGCACAAGTTACATCTGCCCCACCTGCAGTGCACATGGTTTTATCCATTTGAGAAGGAATTTGTCTTTCCTTCTCCTCTTTCTGGCTTTATGACATATAAACGTCATAAAGCCAGAATGCGCAGGTCCCTGCCTATGCGTACCTCCGTGGTTTCTGTTGTCCCTTTACAGTCTATCATTTTGAGCCTGATGATCAGGGCCGTTTCTAGAGGCGGACAAGCCGTGCAGCAGCCCGGGGCGCAGCACGGCTTGTCCGCCTCTGTTGAATAGCCGGGGCGCCCGGCAGCTCCCCCCACGCCGCTGCCCCCACCTTACTCCGCCTCTCCCCGGCTTCCGACACTGTTGGATAGCCGGGGCGCCCGGCAGCTCCCCCCACGCCGCTGCCCCCCCCCCTTCCTCCGCCTCTCCCCGGCGTACGTACGCCGCGGCCACACCAGCAACAGATGATTTGAAAGGGGAGGACGGAGAGGAGCGCATAGCGCGTCTCTGCCTTCCCCTGTCTGTGTCACTGGGCTGTTAGCGAATCATCTCGCGGGCCGGCAGCCAATTAGGAGCCAGCCCGCGAGTTATGATTGGCATAGTGAAGGGGAAGGAGAGATGCGCTAGAATGCGCTCCCCTGATCCCCTCCCCTCCCCTGGGAACTGATGAAGCAGCAACAGCAGCAGCAGGAGACCCGGACTCTGCTTTCCCCAGCAGCAGCAATGGTGAGTTGTGCTGCTGCTGGGATATAATATTCTAGCACTGTGGGGGCATATAGGTCTTGCACTGAGGGGGGCATATGTGTGGCACTGTGGTGGCATATATGGCACTGTGTGGGCATATGTGTAGCACTGTGGGGGCATATGTGCGGCACTGTGGGGGCATATATGTGGCACTGTTCGGGCATATTTGGCACTGTGGGGGCATATATGTGTGGCATTGTGGGGGCATAGCTGTCACTGTGGGGGCATAGCTGTCACTGTGGGGGCATGTTTGGCACTGTGGGGGCATATTTGGCATTGTGGGGGCATATATGTGTGGCACTGTGCGGGCATAGCTGTCACTGTGGGGGCATATATGTATGGCACTGTAGGGGCATATATGTGTGGCACTGAGGGGGCATATCTGCCACTGTGGGGGCATATATATGTGGCACTGTGGGGGCATATATGTGGCACTGTGGGGACATATTTTGCACTGTGAGGGCATATATGTATGGCATTGTGGGGGCATATATATGTGGCACTGTGGGGGCATATATATGTGGCACTGTGGGGGCATATATGTATGGCACTGTGGGGGCATAGCTGTCACTGTGGGGGCATATATGTATGGCACTGTGGGGGCATATCTGCCACTGTGGGGGCATATTAGTAAACAGCATCAGTTGTATGGCAGCGGCGTGTGGGGCATAATGTGTAATAGGCATTACGTTGTGGGGAGTATTGTGTAATTGCCATCATGGTGTGCGGCATAATATGTAATTGTCATCACAGTGTGCGTAATGTGTAATTGTCATCACAGTGTGCGTAATGTGTAATTGTCATCACAGTGTGCGGCGTAATGTGTGATTGTCATCACAGTGTGCGACATAATGTGTAATTGTCATCATGGTGTGCGGCGTAATATGTCATTGTCATCACAGTGTGCGGCGTAATGTGTAATTGGCATCACGGGTAAAAAGTGTATAATGAATTAAGTAGCCAGTCATTGTTTGGCCTTGATCTGTGAGGCGTACTAGGTAACTGTGTGGGCCTTTATATTTTTATGTCACTGTGTGGCCTTCAGCCCGCCAACTTAAGTGCGGGAGGACAATGTCTAGACGTGCAGGTTGCAAAAGTGAGATGTAAGGTAATTGTTTCCTGATAGACCACGCCCTTATATTAAGCCACGCCCCCTTTAAAATAAACCACGCCCCCTATTTCGGCGCGCGCCGAAGGCGCGCGCAATTTCTTCTATACCATGTTATGTGTTGGGGGGGGGCGCATTTTTATTTCTTTGCCCTGGGAGCTAAATTGTCTAGAAACGGCCCTGCTGATGATAGTTACTTTAGGATTACATTTATTTATTTATTAATTAACAGTTATTTATATAGCACACATATTGCACTCCACCCAAATAAAAAGCAATATGCTCATGGAACAATCCATGTTGCATTTCAAGGGGTGCAAATACTGTCACTTTTTTTTTCAACTGATATTTTGAATTAATGAGCAGACTTGTCCTACTACATGTTGTGAATGCATCACTGTTAAATCCCATCCAATCACATACACACCTGCTCCCAGACCCATTCAAGTCTTTGGTATGGTAGCAGCGTGCGATCGCATGTGTCCCCCGCTATACTGTGCTGTCCTTGCTGCAATGCGTGAACAGCAAGGATGTATGACGCAACACATCTCTTCACAACTAACACTGGTTTGCAGGAATCTATGACCTGCAAACCAGATTTGTTCTAGGGAACAGGATTGCCACGTAGCAACAGCAGGTGGGTTAGGCAGCAAGCCTCCCGAAGTTGCTGAGGGAGAGGAAATGAAAAAAAAAATTCACTTACCTCTCCCTATACAGCTACAGCGCCGCCGGGGGGGGGGGGTGTCATGTCACGCGCACATCATGTCACGTGCAGGTGCAAATGGTTTTTTTATTTGTTCCTCACTCAAAATCAGACCCTGCGCTGCTGTCTGTCCAAATGGCAGATTATATGCTTTTTTTATACTGCTTTCCTGTTTATATTTTTGTTTTTATTATCTGCTATTAGGATTCTTATTATTGTTTTTATGAATAATAATGTCTCACAGCATTTTTCCTCGTATAATATTTTATCTGAACTTGATCATGACAGCATACAGTAGGTAAGTATATACCGACAATGCAAACATTAGTACTGTATGCCATTGCCATTTTAATATATTAAAATGATTCCTATTGGCTTATTATCTGTTTTATTACCGTAGGAAGAACAAGCAAACCCTCATATCCTGCTTTATATTATTTCTTTGCACTGGCACTCCTGCCCTGACCTTTCCCCACAGCTGTCCTTTTTCATTTCAAAATTCCTAGTTATCTCTGGAATAAAACTACAACAAATGGCATATACAGCTCTTTAAACATTAATTGCAATGACTGTCACAGGTAAACAGGCTTGATTCACAGAGAAAAGTCAACAGAAAATACCATAACAATCTATTTAATTAATTTCTAGTTTCTCTCTTTTTCTTTTTATTCCTACCGGAGCACTAAATGCATCTGGAAAAAAATAGTTCAATGTATTTTATTTTTTCCTGAATGTTGAGACTCAATACGTGTTTCTCAGACATAATGTGCAATGTTAATAAGCAACAAGGGTTATCCTATTTAATTCATTTAGTATATGTACTTGACAGTAAAAGCAGAACCACTTTTCCCCTTGAAGCATTGTGCTTTATTGTATAGATAAAAATAATTATATTTATAATCACACTGGGACAGCAGTGGGGGTTTTTTTTTTTTCGTTCAGCGTTTTTGTTTTTTTTGCTTTATTAATTTAGAGATTAATTCAACTGCATTTGCAATGCCTAAATATACATTTTATGCTACTTATGCACACTATTGTAGACTGAAGTAAATTGCACTTGGAGCATAGATCAGAAGTATTCACAGGGCCATAAATACAGGAGTCTGTGGAGGCAGTTTGCCTCTGGGCACTAATAACCCTAAAAGGCAGGGGCTTAACTAAAAATTTGTGGGCCCTATATCAAAATCTTGAAAGGGCCCCACTTCCCCCAGCCCATACTTGCCTACTTTTTGAGTTTCCACTCCAGGATAAGTCCAGAGAAGAGATGCTTTGCAGCACTTCTGGGGGGTGGTGGGCAGAGCTTGATGTCTTTATGCCCACCCCCATCATGGTAAATGCCCTGATTCGCAGCTCTTCAGGGAGTGGCTAAATGGTGTGTCATTTAGCCCTCCCTAAAGAGCTGCAAGTGGCAGTATTTTACTGGCAGAGGAGGGGGCTGCGGGTGGGGATGATGCGATAGGCAGGAATGCAGAATGCTTGCCTACCCTTCCGGGGGGCCGGGAGGGGTATCAGATTTTTGGGACCCTCCTGGCCATTCCGGTAGGGCAGGTAAGTAAAGTATGCCCCAGCCTTTGTCACTACAGTACCCTATAAGGAAAGGAAAGAGAGGGGTGTGAGAGAGAAAGAGCTTGTAAGGCGAAGAGAGAGAATGAGTGACAGAAATGAGTTAGAGAGGGAAAGGGAAAAAAAGAAAAAGGTTTGCATGGAAAAATTGGAAATAAGAGAAAAAGAGAGACCGTGCCAAGGAGAGAGAGGGAGAAGAAGCAAGCATGTCACACCCCTTCATTAATGCACAGGATGGGAGTGGAGACATAGACAGATGGATGGGGGGAATGGATATATATAACGTTATAAAATATTAAAGATAATATATTTATGAGCCAGGGTCCATCAGTGATATGGTTAATTTTGTGCTGGGGGGGGGGGGGGTTAACTAAAAGGGGATACACAGAATGTAATGGAGGGCAGTGTGAGGGAGCCGCACTGGCAGGCTCCAACAGCACAGAGAGCGGAATGCCATAGAAAACAAGGGCATTTACTTGACTTTAGTCCCCAGCGGTTACAGTTAAGGAAGTGCCATGCAGTGGGGAAAGTAACAGTGCCGGTCAGTAGTGGCGAGCAGGGATAGCCATCGACCATCGATGTTTTAAAATCATCGATGGTTTATGGCCAATGTTGAATACTTTTGCCATCGATGTGGAAGAACCAGATGGTTTCCCTACATCGATGGCAAAAGAGAACCGATGTTTCTTTTTTTTTTATGCATAGGGAAGCCCCACCCACACATTTCGATTGATGTTTGGACCTGTTAGTCAAAGATGATGGATAACCATTGATAGCTAAAACCATCGATGGTTATCCATCACATAGTTTATGACTATCGATGGCTTGGTGCAGAGTTGCCATCGATGGCGACTGCACCAATGGCCATCCCTGTTGGCGAGCAGTTTACTTACAGCGGGGTGGGAGGCAAAGCCCTTCTTGTACAGGAATCCGAAAGCAGCGCCAGTGGTGCGTGGCTTGCCAGAGCGATTGATTATATTTTGTGCAGTCTGGCTTCCTGTAAAAGAAGCAGCTTCACCTCCCACCTTATTCCCTCCTAGTAAGTACACTATAGAGAGTGCAGTGGTATTGCATCAGCTACCACCCCCACACCCCCCCCCCCCCCCCAAGCCGCCAGACACCATAGCAGCCGCATCCCCTGCACCCTCCATAGTTACATCACTGCTGAAAGGAGCACCCTTATCTTCTCTATTGCTCCAGTTTCAGCTTTATGCACCACAGAGCTGGAATAAGCAAGGAGCCCATGGGGGGCATGTGCTGCAGTCTTCCCTATGCCATGGTCTCCACCCAAGAAACCACCCCAGTCTAGAGACAGTACTCTAGGAACAAAACATAAAAGAGGAGGACAACAGATGAAATGCATGACCCCTCCTTTACCAGCTCTTCTCGCTTACAAATGCAGTACCTGCTGCCTGTGCTGTTGCTGAGGAAGCAGCAAATAGCAAAATTGGAAGACCCTGATAAGTAACAGGAAGCGTTTAGGTGCTGAGGTGTTGCTACATAATTTGGGGGAGGAGTGTGTCTGGGTGCTGCTGTAGTGTTGGAAGTGAAAGCATGGGAGGAGAATGTGTGCCTAGGTACTGCTGGGGCGTAAACAGGATGTAGTGGAAAAAAGTGAGTTCTGAGGAGTTCTACTTTGCCTTAGCTATAAATCACTTCACCCTCGATGCTCAACGGAGAGGTACCGCAGGTCTTTTCTACCTGCTGCAATCAGAATGTACAACGGTCATGGTCTGTAGAGACCTACATGTTCTTAGATTCTAGATTTATATTGTTTGGACTTCTTATCTTATTTGCTATTTTCACCCTTATCTGTACTTGAACCTTGCTGTAACAATTGTAAATTTCTCCATTGTGAGACGAATAAAGGAATTCTATTATATTCTATTCTTAAAAAATTAAAATACAGTACTAAGAGGTGCCATACCCATTCCTCCATTTCATGTACAGTATTTCCATCCTAGAACAATGATCATCTGTATTCTAAGATTTGTAGGCACAAATACAATAGGAGAGTCAAAATCCAGGATCACAGGTCAGTACAGCATCCTGGAAACTTCTAGTCAGGGAAGATTTGCATTAATCAAGAAAAGATTACTTGGTAGTTCCTAAATAAGGGAAATTGATGAACTTGCAAACATCAGACAAGAGCCACCAAAGGGTCTGTCTTCGCACTGCAGGTCAATGACTTCAGAAATGGGTGGGGCTTCTAATGCCACCTGTAAGTGGTAATGGGGGTGGACCAGAGCACTATAATGCCATGATCTGGATGTCTAAAGTAGTCCTCTATTTCAGAAGCTGGGTCCCTAGAACTCCACAGCAAGGTGCACTAGTTGTGAGCATTAGTTGTGGATCGACATTGACACAAAAAAAATGTGAAAAACTAATATCAAACTTTTCACGTGTTGAACGTTTGCGTGTGTCAACCTTGTGTAAGTCTACATTTGGTGTTGACCCAGACAGTGTTGACCTATTATACCACACCCAAGGTCATTTACATCAGTGTTAATATGAAATTGCTATGAAGAGATTATTTTAATCAACCCAGCATGCCCTGTTATGAATTGAACAATGCATCACAAATTTCTCTGTCCTTTACTGTAACACTTAGCGTGCGATCCACGGCCAGGGGTGCCGTGAAATTTAACAAGTACCATCACATGCGACTGCATGCGATGCGATCTCCACGCCGGCGTACGTAGGCAAATTGGGCGCCCTTATAATACACAAGTATCGTCAAAAGTTTTCAAATGACTAGTATAGGAATTGTGGCTGGAGAATTAATTTGGTAGCAGGTATTGGACACACTGCACTTAAAAAAGGGTTAGGGAAGTCAAGAGATGGCTCATTAAATGGTGCCTGAGTTCGTAATGGTGACAAAGCTCTCTGGCTGCCATAAATGGCTATTGGGCTTATTGGACTGTGCTTGTTTTCAATTAAATCAGGGACCATAATAATTATTATTTTTACAACTTTTCTCTTGCACCAAAAAATAGGTAAACTTCAGGGCATAGTCTTGAGAAATTGACAGGGAACATATTGATACACACAAAAATGATAGGAAATGTAATAATTTGCAATTGATACAGTACATAATCACAGCAGGTGCTATCAAGATTCTATGGACTGACCAATGCCATGAACTTTGAATTCATCACTGTGCGTATAGAGCCCCAAAAGCTTATTGCACATTTGATGTTTGGGAACAATGACTGGTGAGACAGAGATGACGCAAAACACGTCAGTTTGTCTTCAAACCAGTAGTGGGCTAAGGGAACTACTGGTGGGGGACAGAGTTGGAGCAACAGAGAGTTGGAGCATGAACACAGGAATTACAAGAATAGGAGCTCCCACAAGTCTCAGACAGAAAAAAAAGGCATTCACATTTTTTTACTGGCCAGTATTAAGGAGCATATTGTGCAAATTGCTTCTGAAGAGGTCTTGCACTCCAATATAATATAATATATTGACATAGTCAGGGCCGGTGCTACCACTAGGCAGCTTTATGAAGCCACCTATGGCGCTAGCCACTAGAGCAGTGGTCAGGGAACTCGGTCCTCATTACCCCACACAGTGCATGTTTTGCTGGTAACCCAGCAGGTGCACTAATTACTCACAGATACATTTTATAAGGTCCGCAGGTGGAGTTAATTATTTCACTTGTGATTCTGTGAGGAGACCAGCAAAACGTGGGGTAATGAGGACCGAGTTCCCTGACCACTGCACTAGAGGGCGCCCCTTTACTCTGATCATGTAAATGTAGCTATTTTAGTGGCCTTAGCGGGTCTGACTCTTATGAGAGCCTGATACTTTCCCCCCATCATATTTTGCACATCTGAATGATCCTGGGAGCAGATACTGTGGTGATTTCTGGGCTCAGCATTCAGCAGCAGCACCCAGCAGTCATGAGGCTTGTGTCCCTGCTTTTCTAATTCCTGGTAGGAATGACAATCGATCATCGATGCTTGGAAATCATCAATGGTTTTTTGGCCAATGTCAACTACTTTAGCCATTGATGTGGGAGAACCAGATGGTTTCCCTACATCGATGGCAAAGGAGAACCGATGCAGTGGCGTAACTATAGGGCCGCAGCCCCCGCAGTGGTGGGGAGGCGCTAGGGGTCTGTGGGCGCTATTGTTTCTCCCCCCAGCTCCCCACTCCTTGTGGGTGCAGCAGGGAGCTGGCAGGGGGGTCCGTGCGGCACAGGGGTACCACTTCCTGCGGTCAGGAAGAGGCTGGAATCTGGAGGTCCCTGCGGCTCTGAGAGTATGACGTTGCCCGGGTCCCTGCAGTAAAGTGGAAATAACGCGCTACCGCTACCGCCATGCGGCGGCGCGGGAAGCGCTTCTGACTTTGAAAACACTGGGTGCATGCTGATTGGCTGAATCTCAGCCAATCAGTGTGCGGCCAGTGTTTTCAAAGTTAGAACCGCTTCCCGCGCGTTATTTCCACTTCACTGCAGGGACCCCGGCAACATCATACTCAGCGCCTCAGGGACCTCCAGGCTCTCCCTGACCATAGGTACCCCACTGCCAGCTCCCCAGGGGGGTCTTGTCTTGTAAAGAGGGGTGGGGCGGCGAAATTGTCCCGGTGGGGGGGAGCAAAAGTTTTAGTTATGCCACTGAACCGATTCTGTCCTGTTTCCTTTTTTTCAAGGTGCCAGGACACGTAGCATAGCTCCACCGGAAGTTCCACCCCCAAGTTCTGATTGGCCCATGGACCATTCAGTCACATATAATGGATGATCATCGATAGCTAAAACTATTGATGGTTATCTATTAAATAGTTTGATGGCTGGGTACAGAATCTCCATTGATGGTAACCATCGATGGCGTATGCACAGATGGCCATCCTTACTTCTTGCTGCTGCTATTCACAGTTCACACAGAGATCGACTGGTAGCTCCGCCCCCTCCAGCACAAGCTCCTAAAGAGACCCTGCCAGCAGCCAGACATACAGAAAAGGTGACTGGGACTGTATGTATTTTAGGGAGGTGGCTGGGTGCAGGGTTGGTTTTATCTACAGTATATGTTGGGGAAAGTGCAGAGCTGGGGAACATGTGTGTTGGGGAGAGTGCAGGGCTGGGGAACAAGTGTGTTGAGGAGAGAATGCAGAACTGGGGAACATGTGTATTGGGGAGAGAGTGCAGAACTGGGGAACATGTGAGTTGGGGAGAATGCAGGGCTGGGGTTACATGTGTGTGAGCTGATGAGGCTGGGTGCAGGGATGGTGTTACACATGTGTAAGGGGGGTGGCTGGGTGCAGGGTAGAGGTACAGGTGTGTGAGGGATACTGCTGGATGCAGGGTAAGGGTACAATACTTTACTTTATAATGATAGTGTGGTAACTGGGGGTGGGGGAGCGCAGTATTAGAAGTTTTGCCTAGGGTGCTAAACACCTTGCACCGGCACTGGACATAATGAGCAGGTCACCTTAATACTGTAGCATAGCTCAGTATGCCCACTTAGTGGGTGATTCAATTTTGCAATTCCAGGTAATCACATATCTCTGTCCCACACACTGCATTGCACAGTATTGATACAGGTTAAAGAGCGCTTAAATGTTATATTAGGTAGTTACTATACATATATGGTAGACAGTAAGAATAGTGAAAGTAGAGGAAATTTTAATTACTAAAATAAACAAAATAAATAAAAGGCACAAATGGAATGTGGGTGATCAAGCCCACAACGCAATCTAAAGCACAGTCACAGATCCCCGCTGCAGGGGGAAATCACAGCGGACTTCCAGACCCTATATGTACCAACTGACCCAGGTATCTTTCTTTTTCTGCGTGTAGGGAAACCAGCCAGTGGCAGATTTCAGTCCTGCAATGCTCCGGCATCAGGACTGATCTAACACCGCAAATGGCCAGTGTCCCCTGCATGCTCTATCCTTCTCCTCCACCAGCTCCTGGTCTCACTATCACCTGCTAAGGCTGACAATGGCAGGCAGTTGAAGGGACTAGGATTACACACGCTGTACTTCTTTCTCGCCTAATTGCACCTTAGCAACCAATCTCAGACGCTAAAGAATTGTGACATGCCTATGCAATACTGATACCTATGTGAATTATCACGCTAATTAGCATTAGCCTATAATATTATTAACCACTTCCTTCCCATCCTTTTCTGTGCTTAAGGGAAACTATCTGGTAGTGCATCTCAACCCTGCAATACCTTGGCACCAGGGTTGACCTAACACCACATACTGTACAGTTTGTGTCCCCTGTACTTTTGGTTTCTCCATCAGCGAGCCCAGTCTTCTCTCACCTTTGAAGACGTTAGGCTGCAGAAAGAGCGGGGAGTCAAAACACTGTACTATTTCTTTCATCTTTACCTGATGCACAATTTGTATCAATGTTCTCGATGATCTCACTTATTGCCAAATTGTCCTGGAAGGAACGTTACATTGTGATACAATCAGAGTGAATACTACACAATCAGTGGTTACTAGTTTCATTTATGGTCTATATATTTGACGACATTATCTTGCCACAGAAGCATGTTAGAATAAACATAGGAGGTTGCTATATATCCATTTGAGGAAATTGCTTCATTATGTCGGATACTTTAAAAGTACACCATTATTCCTACAGCAATATTTGCACACTTGTTGCAATTTATTGTACTTTGTATACAGTACCTCTGTAATACAAGTTTGTTGAATTTCTGCACAAGATTGTTTAAGAATTCCAGGTATTTGACCATCATTATAACTGTGCTATTGTGATAACAGAATATACAAAAATTGACATATTTGTGTTTGTTTAATATGTGTGTATATGCATTTGAGCTACCCCAGAGGTTCCTAAACTGTGTGCTGTGGTACCCTGGGGTGTTTAATGACACTTCCCAGGGTGCCTTGGGTTGGTGATCCAGGACTAACTCAAATTATTTATGGTCAATGTGATAGGCGAAACCAGTTCTTGTGGTTTCCAATCATAATTTATGTGGACAAACAGAAGTGAATCCTGTCACTTACCACATAAGTGAACCTAAGAAAGACATATAAACACAAATTACTTAAATTAATATTGTATTCAAAATTCCACAATAAGAAACTTTTGGCCTAGGGTTGCCATGAAAAAAATCAGATTCTCTAGGGCAGTGGTTCCCAACCCTGGTCCTCAAGTATCCCCAACAGTGCACGTTTTCCAGGTCACCCAGCAGGTGCACTCATTATTCAGACACATTTTAAAAGATCCAAAGGTGGAGCTAATTGTCACCTGTGATTCTGTGTGGAGACCTGCAAAACATGCACTGTTGGGGGTACTTGAGGACCAGGGTTGGGAACCACTGCTCTAGGGTGCCATGATTCATAAAGTTTCGGAATCACGGAGCTACCCTTATTTTTTTATTTAAAAGCAAATTAAAGTGTGACTCAAAAAAGAAATCTTTTTGTAAATGTAGGATTGCTTCTTACAACTATCCATTTTTTCTATGAATATTATATTATTCGATTTATGGGGGCACCTCCAGCACTAAAGTTCATATTTAACTATCAAAAGGTATCTGTACTTATTGCTGGTTTCTATTCAACTATTTTAATACACATCTATCCTGTGATTTCCAGGATACTATAAGGGGGATCTGCCTGGCGTAATGTGTATTAGAGGGATTAACCTGGTGTTATAATGTCACATGGAGGATCTTCCTGGTTAAATGTATAAAAGGGGCTCTACCTGGTGCTTTGTGTATAAGGGGCTCGCATTTTACCTTGCATAATGCGTAATGGGAGCTTTACCTGCCGTAATGTGTAACCGGGCACTGCCTGGCGGGTACTTATGTAATATCTGGACTCCCGTTTTTCTTATGAGACCGCGTCCGCTCGCCACGCTTCGGGCACGGTGGCTCGCTGCGCTCGCCACACTATATAAAATCAACTCCATGCGTAGTTGGATAGTAGGGGTATGAAAAAATGGGGTGCATTTAACATGGGAGTCCAGATAATACATGTAACGGGGCTCTGACTGGCGTATTGTATATAAGGGGACACTACCTGGCATCATATGTAAAAGTGAGCTCTACCGGATGTATTATATAAAAGTGGTCTCTAGCCGGAGTAACGTAACTGGTGCTCTACCTGGTGTAATGTGTAATGGGGACTGGGGCTCTACCCTGCGTAGTGTGTAGAAGAGGTTTCTACATGGTGTATCATGTAAAAGAGGGTTCTACATGGAGTAATGTGTAAAAGGGGCTCTACGTAGTATAATGTATATGAGTGGCTCTACCTGGTGTAATATGTAAATGTGACATTACACATTAGTAAAAGGGTGATCTACCTGGCTAATGTATGGAAACGGTCATCTGTCAGACCACACTTAGGTCAACAGTCATTAGGTCGACCCGGAAGGTCGACTGGCCCCCAGGTCGACAGGGTTAAAGGTCGACATGACTTAAGGTCGACATGGGTTTAGGTCCACAGTCATTAGGTCGACATGAGTTTTTCACGGTTTTCTTAGTCGACAAGTGCCAACAGGCGGTATTTCATGCCCTACCATCCACTAAGGCGTGGTGGGAGAATAAAATAGTGTGCCCGAAGCATTGCGAGCGAAGCGAGCGATGCGAGCGATGCGAGGGGCTGCGGTTCACCTCCAACTGTGTCCATGTCGACTGTGTCGACATTCGGGTAAAAAAAACAGTGAAAAACTCATGTCTACCTAATGACTGTCGACATAAACCCATGTTGACCTTGGCCCATGTCGACCTTAACTCATGTCGACCTTGACCCATGTCGACCTTGGGGCCAGTCGACCTTCTGGGGTCGACCTAATGACTGTCGACCTAAGTGTGGTCTAACAGACGTACCGATTCCATAATGTACACGAAGGGCTCTATCTGGTGTATTGTGTAAATGGGTCTCTACCTGGCGTAATGTGTAATGGGTGCGCTAACTAATGTATTGTGTATAAGGGAATCTATTATTGCATAATGTGTAATGGGGGTTCTGCCTTCCATAATGTAAATAAGGGGGCTCTGCCTGGAATAACATGTAAAAAGGGTGTACTACCTGGCAAAATGTGTAAAGTAATGTCTGTCTACATGGCGTACCATATAAATGGGGTCTCCACCTAGATTTATATGTAACAGGGGATTTGCTATGGGGCCAACAAAGTTCTAGTTACACCCCTGATTTAATATTTAATGCACCTTTTATTATGTTCCAGACTGTCAATCTCACAAACCAGATACATTTTCTGGCAGTTTTTACAGTGATTTCAAATGGCCGGTGTGTAGGACTCCTAGCTGTTTTTGCTATATGGTCAGCAAATTAAATATTTTATAGTTATTTGTAAACATGTAAGAGTGCTACTTAAATTTTTATCAAATGGGAAAAACAAAAATTCATATTGTTTAAATTCCCGCTATGGGATATTAAATAAGATAAATGTGAATTTTATCACATAAAACCTCCCCATAGATGGCTGTGATATGGTACATTTATATTAAATTCAGATTTTAGGAAATGTAAACATTTTTTACAGCTGTTATGCAATAACTAAACAATGTACCGTTACATATGACTTATTGACAGGTCTTGTCCATTTTAGTTGTTTTAAAGGTAAATCCTGGTTTCACAGTGGAAAACATTGTTCCAAAGCTGCTGCTGAGAATGTAAACCTTATTATTGTAGCGGCTTCAATCATTGCCCTATTCCTTGCATTTATTCTTCTAAAACTTGGGAAAATGCACGGAGGCCACAACCACAAGACACAATCTGAGTAAGCTTGCCAATATATTTTTCTTTTTAATAAGCATATTAGAAAATTAGACGGTTGCAAATACCATACATCAGGAATTGGGAACCTTCGGCCCTCCAGCTGTTGTTGAACTACACATTCCAGCATGCTTTGCTACAGATTTGCTATTTGACCATGCTAAATCTGTTGCAGGGCATGCTAGGATGTGTGGTTCAACAACAGCTGGAGGGCCAAAGGTTCCCCATCCCTGCCATACATGCTCACCAAGAGTAAAATATATTGTTATAGAGTTAATGTGACATGCTTCAATCTACACAGTTTTGGGAAAATTAAACCTGTATTTTACCATGATGAAAGTGTGAAAAGTTCCAACATCTCTACATGTCCTACAGGTGTCTGCAGTGTGCCGAGGTAATAGCGTATAGAATAAAGGCCCCTTGCCAGAGCTTCCTATCACTATATTCTGTCAACATATAATTGCATGAAGTAGCTTAGCCATCATTGCTGCTATTTTTCCTCACCATTCAACATCGCTAACATAAGAGTAATTTGCCTCCCACATGTGTGCTACCAGAAAGGTTTCCTTACAGGAACCCTGAAGCTTTCTATGCCTGGCTTTTGAAGACACATTTCTTTTCACTACCACTTGGTCTATTTGAAATTGCTCTTAAGATTTTCTTTTTCTTTTGCATCTCACTTCATTTTGCAGATTGCCAGTCCCTGTTATGCAGGGAAATCTCAAGAGCAGACAATAAAAGGGATTTTTGTAAGAACTTACCGTTCGAATCCCTTTCTCTGATATGGTCCTGGTGACACAGCTCAACACTGGGATGTAGGAGGGTCCGAAGGAGCCAGGCACCTATCCTAAAGCTTTAGAGGGTAGGCTCCTCCCCTACTGCATCCCTGGACTCTTCAGTTCAACTTTCAAAGCCACTGGAATACATTAACTCAGTACAAACGCCTGCACATATTATATGCACATTTTATAACAGAAACTGTTAACTTTTAACCATTTTAACATGAACATCATGAAATTCTGGCATACTTACTGAGCGTAAGGGAGGGATCGCTGTGTCACCAGGACCATATCAGAGAAAGGGATTCGAACGGTAAGTTCTTACAAAAATCCCTTTTTCTCTTTCAATGGTCCTGGTGACACAGCTCAACACTGGGACGTTCCAGAGCCGGTCCTTTGGGAGGGTACGCTCAGGTCTGCAGCTCTCAGCACTGCTCGCCCGAATGATGCGTCCTCCGACGCGAACTCATGGAACCTATAGAATTTGGCAAATGTGTGAACAGATGACCAAGTGGCAGCTCTGCAAACCTGCTCCGCTGTGGCCCCATGTCGGACCGCCCAAGAGGTAGCAACTGACCTGGTGGTATGCGCATTAATTCTGGCCGGTACAGGCCTACCCACTTTGGTGTATGCAAAAGCTATCACAGATCGCAACCACCTAGCAATGGTCTGCTTAGATGCAGGCCAACCAATTTTATGTACGTCATACAATACCAATAAAGTGTCAGTCTTTCTAACACTCTTCACTCTGTCCACATATATGCGTAAGGCACGCACAACATCCAAAGTCTTCAACTTGTCCCTTTTCTTGGAACCCTCTGGGGGTTGAAACACAGGTAGAACTATCTCCTGATTTAAATGGAAGGCAGAGACTACCTTCGGTAAAAATTGCGGCACTGTTCTCAGAACAGCCCTGTCATCGTGAAAGATTAAGAAGGGAGATTTGCATGACAAGGCTCCCAACTCAGACACCCTCTTAGCAGATGCTACTGCTAACAAAAACACTAACTTCCACGTGAGAAACTTAAAGTCAGCCGACCTCAAAGGCTCAAAAGGTGCCTTCTGAAGGCAATCCAAAACCAGTGACAGGTCCCAAGGTGCTACTGGTTGCTTGTAAGGGGGTTTCAGTTTGGATACCCCTTGTAAAAAAGTTTGAATCTCCGGTAAAATGGCAATTCTTTTTTGAAAATAGATGGACAAGGCCGAAATCTGCACCTTCAACGACTGAAGGCTTAGGCCCGAAGAAAATCCATCTTGTAAAAAATCCAACATTTTTGATAATTTGAAGTGAGATGTGTGAGCTTTTTGCCTCTCACACCATCTAATATAAGTCTTCCAGACTCTATAATAATTTGCAGAAGAAACAGCCTTTCTGGCTTTTATCATAGTCTGCACTACTGCGTCAGAAAATCCTTTCTTTTTCAAAATGGCGGTTTCAATAACCAAGCCGTCAAAATCAATCGATCGGAATCCAGATGATTGAATGGGCCTTGTCTTAACAAGTCTGGTCTCAGAGGTAGACGCCATGAATCCACTGATAACCTCTGAAGCCTCGAATACCAAGACCTCCTTGGCCAATCTGGAGCCACAAGGATCACCGGGACCTTCTGGTCCTGTACCCTCTTTAACAGTCTTGCTAACATCGGAATAGGAGGGAATGCATAAAGAAGATCTCCCTGCCAATGGGTAGTCATGGCATCCACTGCCTCTGCTAGCGGATCTCTCGTTCTGGCATAGAACCTGGGCACCTGATGGTTGAACCTGGATGCCATTAGGTCCAAATCCGGAGTTCCCCACATTGCAGTGATCTGGTGAAACACCTGAGGGTGTAGGCTCCATTCTCCTTCCTTGAGCTCCTCCCTGCTCAGGAAGTCTGCTTCTATATTCTCCACTCCTGGAATGAATATAGCCGATACTGCAGGAACATTCTGTTCCGCCCATAGAAAGATTCTGGACACCTCCCACATGGCCAATCTGCTGCGTGTACCTCCCTGGTGATTCAGATACGCCACAGCTGTGGCATTGTCGGTCTGAATCCTCAAGGGGGAGTTCCTTAACCTGTCTCCCGCCAAGGAAATCACTTTCCAGACAGCTCTCAGCTCCAAGATGTTGATTGGCAACGCTGATTCCTCTGCCGTCCACAGGCCCTGCAGCCTGAGATCCAGGGCTACTGCCCCCCAGCCCCTGAGACTGGCATCGGTAGTTACTATCAACCAGTCCCAGGTCTGTAATGACCGACCCCACTGAAGGGAATCTACCTCTGTCCACCATTTCAAGGAGTCCCGAGTGTCTGCGGACAGCACTATCAACTCCGTCTTCATGGTCAAAGTGTTTCCTGACCAGGCTGACAAAATGTTCCATTGGAATACTCGAGAGTGGAACCTGGCAAATTGAAGCGTTTCGAATGACGCCACCATTTTCCCCAGGAGTTTGAGGCACCTCCATACTGACAAGCTCGGAGCACTGAGGATCTCCTGAACTAGATTGACCAGGTCCCTGGCCTTTATCTCCGGGAGGAATACCCGATGGAGATGGGTATCCAGTATGACTCCCAAGAACTGGATCCTCTGTGATGGTACCAACTGAGATTTTTGTAAGTTTAAAATCCAGCCGTGAGCCTGCAAAAAACTGATGGCCTCTTTTAAATGACTTTGAAGCAGTGTTGCTGATTCTGCTTTGAACAGGAGATCGTCCAAATAGGGTATTACTGTGATTCCCCTGAGCCTCAGCACTGCCGCCATCACAGACATTATTTTTGTAAATACCCTTGGCGCGGTTGCTAGGCCAAAGGGTAACGCCCGGAACTGTAAATGCAGGTCTCCTATGGCAAATCTCAACAGCATCTGATGTTCCGGGTGAATGGGAACGTGCAGATATGCGTCCTGGACATCCATGGACGCCAGAAATTCTCCCTGGTCCAGACTCAGGAGTACAGTTCTCAAAGACTCCATTTTGAAATGGTCTACCCAAAGGTGAACATTTAAGGACTTCAAATTTAGTATTGGTCTGAAAGACCCGTCTGGTTTGGGCACCAGGAACAGCGTGGAGTAAAATCCTTTCTTCCACTCTGCCCTGGGAACCGGGACTACCACCCCTTTTTCCAAAAGGGAATGAGCCGCTCTCATAAGAGCTGTGCGCAGGAGCGCCTGCTTTGGTATGGGTGTGGGGATGAACCTCTTTGGAGTCCGCCCTCTGAAAGGGATTTTGTAACCCTGGGTAATAATCTCTAAGACCCAGGTATCCTGGTCTAGAGAAGCCCAAGCGTCTCTGAAGTGTGTAAGACGCCCCCCCACCTTTATCCCTGCCGGGCTGATCCCCTGGCAGTCATGCGGAGGGTTTTTCCTCTCCTTTAGAGGCAGGCTTCTTATTGAAAGAGCCAAACTTGGACCTTTGGGATTTGCCCCTGGAGTTCTGGAACTTTCCCCTGAACGATTGTCCCCGAAAGGACGCACCACCTCTAGGGGAGGGCCGAAAGGACGGCCTAAAAGCAGCAAATCTGGATGACTGCTTTGTTGAGGAGGCCGGCAGAAACGTACTCTTGCCGCCTGTGGCTTGTTTTATAATCTCCTCAAGCTCAGAACCAAAAAGTAACTTTCCCTTGAAAGCTAACATTTCTAAGGCCTTTTTGGACTCATTGTCCGCTTCCCAGGCCTTAAGCCAGAGTACCCTCCTGGCATTTATGGAGACTGTGGATACTCTGGTAGCCATTTTAAGAGCTTCCTCCTCTGCTTCCACCGCATATTCTGCAGCGGCCTTAATCTTTTCTGCTACCAGCAAAGCACCGTGGTCAGCCTGCAGCATGGTGCATAGCTCACCAGCCCACTCTATAATGGCCTTAGAGACCCAGGCTGAAGCAATAAGGGGACGCAGGGTAAACCCCACCCCTTCAAAAATAGCCTTGAGGTTTCCCTCTAGCTTTTTATCCACAGCATCTTTAAAAGCTGCACCACCCTGTACAGGTAATACCGTAGCTTTTGATAAGCGTGCCACAGAAGCATCCACAACAGGCACCTTTTCCCAGAGTTCAGAATGAGACTCCGGCATGGGGTACAGACTAAGGAATCTTTTAGGCATCTGTAGCCTCTTATCTGAGGGAAAAGTAACAGCCTCCTTTCGCTGTCGCTTAAAAACACCCTTAACAGGGGTCTTATCCTCAACAGACAGTTTTAACGCCTGTTTTACAGCCACAATAAGATCCTCTATACCAGCAGCAGAGGTCTCTTCAAAATCATCACCCTGGTCCCAGGGTGTGTCAGTATACTCTCCTTCCTCTTCCTCTAACACATTAGGCATAAGACCTTTTAGGGGTCCCTGTAACCTCATCCATTTTGTCCAGTATTTCACTGAATCTGTTGATCCCCTTAGCAGTATCCTGCATCACCTGAATAAGTGCAGGATCTGCCTGGGTAAGAGGTAAGGAGCCAGACGACTGCTGAGATGATGGCATAGGTCTCTGTGATTCTACCAGCACATCACTCTGCCTGTCCAGAAGCTGCACCAAAGCGTTTACCGACCTGCCTAGGGCACTGGCCCACGCAGGTTCACTCTGCTCTCCCCTATGGTGTTCACTGCCCATGGGTCTCACATCAGCGCAAGTAATACATAAGCCCCCCTTGGCCATCTGCTCAGGGACAAACTTTTGTGTGCAAACATTGCACGCGCTCAGTGCACTAAGGACTCCCTCCCCCAAAACCACAGCCTGATGCTCAGACATGATGCAAGTGAAGCGTATATATATATATCTCAATATACACAGTGCAAACAATTGTACAAGCGTCTATACAAAGTCAATGCACCCAATCACTTAGCTGTCTGTAGGTTTCAACTGCGGGGAAGCGATGCCCAGGAAATCCAAGTCACTCTGCCAGGATCAATAAGCCAGCTCAGCTCCGCTGCAAGCGTTCTGAAAGGCGCCAAAGTCAGAGTGAAGGAAGAGACCAAAGTCCCTGCTGCTGCGGGGTCCGTGACCTTTTGGCGCCAACCACCCCCAGCTAGCCGCTCCTTAGGTAGGATTTCCTTGTTCCAGTATCTCCCCCTCAAATGGGGACCACTTGGAACATGCCTGTCACAGCGCTGCTGTCCTCTCAGTCAGGAGCTCAGCGTGTAAGCTCCGCATAAAATGGCCGCCGCCATCACGGAGCGCCTGTCCCCCATGATCCCCACCTAAATGTGGAGCCGGTTTCAGGCTACTCCGGAGCCCAGGCAGCCTCTTAATAGAGGCTGTAAGCGCAGCACAGGGAGACCAGACAGAGTCTACCCTGTGCACAGAGAGCTGACAGGACGCGCTTCTGTCAGCTCCTGCTGCGCTAGCAGTGTGAGGATTCACTATGAAAATCCTCACACTGTGCCTACCTAGCTAGGGTAATAGTTAATAAAATAATAAAAAAACCCTAACTACTCTAATTCTTCGGCTGCTCCTGCAGCCCTTTAGAATAGCACCCACTCCAGTGGGCACCTAACACGAACTGAAGAGTCCAGGGATGCAGTAGGGGAGGAGCCTACCCTCTAAAGCTTTAGGATAGGTGCCTGGCTCCTTCGGACCCTCCTACATCCCAGTGTTGAGCTGTGTCACCAGGACCATTGAAAGAGAAAGAGCAGTTTCCCAGCAATGTTTGCAGTACAGAAAGGTTTGCTTTTTTATTATTCTGTAAATGTATTCCAGATTCATTTATACCAGCACCCAAATTTAGAAGTATGGGACAAAAATAGAGAAACAAAAGCAGGTGGTGGGGAGGGGGGGGGGGGGGGGTATTTTCAGCAATGTCATATACACTGCATTGTTTACCATGTTTTTTTTTTATTTTAAGCTTTAGGATCTTTAATATATTTTCTTAATCACTACTTCATGGCAGCCATTACTCTGGGATTATGTCCCATTCCCTCATTGTAAACAGGAATCTTTTTTCAAGGATTGCCCACCTAGAGTATTTATTTTATTTATTTATTAACAGTTTCTTATATAGCGCAGCATATTCCATTGCACTTTACAATAGGAGACAATGATAAAACAAACAGGGTATTTACAGACAGTCAAAGGTATGAGGGCCCTGCTCGAAAGCTTACACTTCATAGGGAAATAGGCATTGATAAAAAAGGATTGACAGTCTTCATTACAGAAAGTTCACCAGAATGCAAATGTTCCTGGTGTGCTGTATAATATGGTGACCCAGCAGCTTGGCCAGGGGTCAGGAGAATGGAAAATGTGAAAAGGTAAGAGGATGTGTGTTGTCTGTAAAGTGGGCATGTGTTTGGATAGCAACGGTATATGAAGGTTAAGTGATTGGTTTTGGAATTTGATAAGCTTGTCTGAAGAGGTGACTTTCCACGGAACACTTGTAGGTTTGGACACTGAAGGATAGTCTTATTGTGTGTGGGAGAGCATTCAACAGAGCAGCCTGAAGAAAGTCCTGCAGTTGGGAATGGGAGCAAGTGATGAGTATAGATAAGAGACGTAGATCTTGTGAGGAGCGAAGAGGTCAGGTTGGAAGATATTTTGAGAGAAAAGAAGAGATGTAAGTTGTTGTAGTTTGGTTTATGGCCTTGTGTGCTAGTAAAATAATTTTGTATCGATGACGGTAGAATGCAGGTAACCAATGAAGTGACTGACCATAGCTTTGCAGACAATGAACGTCTGCCTAGACAAATTAGCCTCACAGCTGCATTCATGATGGACTGTTGTTGAGAGAGTCTGTTTTGGGGAAAGCCAATAAGGAGACACTTGCAATAATCAATGCTTGAGATGATGAGAGCATGGATTACAGTTTTAGCAGTGTCTTGTGTAAGTTAAGGGTAAATTTTGAGTATATTTTTTAGGTGCATGTGGCATGATATCAAGACAGAATTAAAGTTCAGAGTTAAGGATGACCGCTAGACAGCAAGCTTGAGTGGTAGGAGTGATTGTCATATTTTCAACAGAAATAGAGATATCTGGTTGGTAACTACTATTTATTGGTGGAAATTAATTCTGTTTTTGAAATATTCAGTTTGAGAGGAAATCCAAGATGAAACAGCAGAAAGGCATTCAGAGACATGGCCCAATACAGATGGAGACAGGTCTGGGGAAGATAGATAGAGTTAAGTATCATCCGTAAACAGATGATGCTGAAATCTAAAAGAGCGGATTCGTTTGCCAAGAGAGGAGGTATAGTTTGAGAAAAGCAGAGGACTTAAGACTGAGCCTTGTGGTACTCCAACTGATAAAAGTAGTGAAGAGGAGGTGGGGTCAGGGAAACGAACACTGAAGGAGCGGTTAGATAGGTGGGATGAGAACCAAGAAAGGGCTGTGTCTTTAAGACCTAGGGATTGTAGTGTTTGTATGAGAAGTGTATGGTCAACAGTGTCAAAAGCAGCAGAGAGATCTAGAAGAATAAGTAGTGAGTAATGGCCTTTAGACTTAGCAGTGACCAGATCATTCACAACTTAGTCAGTGCTGTCTCGGTGGAGTGTTGGGAACAAAAGCGTGACTGAAGTGGGTCCAATAAGTTGTGTGAGTTAAGAAAGTGTGCGAGGTGAGTGTAGGCAAGTCTCTCATGTAGTTAAGAGGTGCATGGATGCTGAGTCCCTCCTCCATCAGCAGCGTCATCACTCCTTCCCAAGCGTATAACGCTGGTTGTGTCAAATGAGTTGGAGAAGTCTGACTGACTGCTGCTGGCTGCCTGTCTGTGTCAAGACTTAAGTCTTGACACAGGCAGGGGGTGGGGGGGACATGCCCTTGCTCCAGGCACCATGGCACCTAGCTACACCTCTGGGGAAATGATGTATAAGGAATGGCAGAGTTTAGGCAAGCAACTGGGCAATCTGAAAATAATTGTTTGTGTGTATCCAATGATGAACAGTTTCTCAGTTGGTATGCAGTGCCCAAAGTGGATGCTGCAATAGAAGAAATAACGTTGAGAACAACTATGCTGTTTGAAGATGGTGCTGTCACTGCTGTGTTACAGGTACCATGGATAAAAAGATAGAGCTTTCTTTTAAAAAAAGTTACATATCTCTATGGTTGTTTCTTTGAAATCTGGTGTTGCTATAGCTTCAGTTTCACAGGCCTTGAGACTGTGGAATTCTGTTATGCAGACAGATGCGGAAGAAAAGATCTTGAGTCATTATTTGCAGAGCAGTCTCGGTACAGTATAATGCAGAAGGCTATAGAAGCATCTCGTGAAATTCTAGATTTCTGTGTGAAATCTATGCGGCCAAGAGAACATTGTGGTTGTGGACTGCAGCACATACGAAAAAAATAGACTGGTTACTATTCCATATAAGGGTTCTCTGTTATTTGTTAATAAATTGGAAGTAATAATTTAGAAATTATGGGAGATAAATCTGATAGACAAAGCAGGTACTTTGTACTGATTATTGGGAGAAATAATCAGTATGCTAGCTACAATCTTAATGGGGTAGAGTTAGGAACATCAGAAATGGTTTAGGACCTACTGTAGGAGTGCAAATTGATTATAAGCTTGGGAGCAATAATCAATGCCACGTACCAGCAAATAAGGCCAATAGGATACTAGCATGTATTAAGGGTATAGAATCTAGGGACGACACTGTTATTGTGCCACTTTTTAAAGCACTTGGTAGGCCTCATCTTGAGCTTGGAGTACAGTTCTGGGCCCCTCACTACAAAAATGACATTATTGAACTTGAGAAAATTCAGCATAGCGCAACTTAGTTAATAAAAGGAATGGAGAACATGGGTAACGAAGACAGATTAGCCAAACTAGGAAGATTTACACCAAAAAAAAAAAAATCGTGTTTAAGAGGAGACATGCTCAACATGTATAAATATATAAAGGGGCAATATAAGAAACTATCACACACCCTCTTTACCCTAAGGACATCCACTTAAACTAGAGAGGTGGTGTCATACTTTTAGGAGGAGGGGGTTCTTTATGGTGAGAGCAGTAAAGGTGTGGAACTCACTGCCAACTGAGGTGGTGATGGCAGATACATAAAATACATTTAAGATCAGACTTGATGGATAATAACATTCAGGGCTATAATCAGCATGCTTTGGTCTAGTGGGTAGATCAGTGGGTTAAAAAAGACTACATCCAACAAGCTGGTTATACTGAGGAAAGTGTTCAAGGTTTTTTGGTAGTCTGCGCACTGTCCTCTCTTGTGCGGTGCTAGCTGCTTCACTGCCCGGTTGACTGTTCCGGGTTGGTTAATGAATTGCAAAAAAAGGGGGGGGTTTTTAGTGTAGCGCTCCGCTCCTTGAGTGTGGGGTGTGTGGCTGATCCCGATTTGAAAGAATGTGCAGTGGGTTGGTTAAAAACAATTTTACTTCAAATGGTGCAGTCACATAAACAATTAATTACACATGAAACATTTGTTGTTACAGTTATTGCAGTTAATTGATACATACACTGTTAAAATAATTGTGCAATAAAACAGTAACACAATGAGTGTTGCGGGAGTGGGGGGGGGGAATAGTGGGGGTTTGAGGGTTTTCCCTCTGGTGCGGACGGGTTCTGGGGGGGGGGGGGTTTACAGTACAGTCCTGGTGTTCCCACGGCTGCGGCGTCCCGCTGTGCCGTTCCTTAAGTTAACTGTGCTGGTGCCCGGCTGCCGGAGGCTGCCCGTCAGTTGTTCTAGGCTCGGAGGGTGGTGGGGAGTTCTATCTCCTCGGCGTGAGCGGTGTTCTGGCTTGCTTGGGTTGCCGTGTGTACCCTCTCCCTATCCAGCCGGCAGCCAAAGGTGTCCGGTGTTAAACCGTATCCCCCGGCCGTCTGTCGCTGTGGGTATGGGACGTGGAGCGTCTGGCAGGGGCCGTTGGCAGGGGGAGCTTTTGATCACTCCTTCCCGCCCCGGTGCCTTGCCTATGGATCCACAAACTCACCTGCTCCCGTTCCCTGCGCCGCTTGTTGTTGCCCGTCCTGTAGCGCTGGCTGGATGGTGTCTTGTGCCGCGGTCTACTTGCTGACGTCACCGCTCCGTGCCAGGCTTTGTCCTTCCTACGGCAGTCTTCTCCCTGGTTCCTCCGCTCGGTTCTTACTCGCTCGGGTATGGGTTGTGTGGATCGCTGTAGCTTCTCCAACGCGTTTCGGCCTTGTGCTGGCCTTCTTCTAGGGAGTTTGTGGTATGTTTCCTTCCACTCCTATTTATAGGCAGTGGGCGGGTTCTTGGGTGGGCTGCGTGCTGATTTTGCTGCGTGTTGATTGGTGGTCTGGTTCCCTTCCAAGTTAGGTTGTGGCTGCATGTTAGTGGGTGATACGCTGGGTGCTGAAGTGTTTTTACAGGTTTGGTTGAGGTTTTTTGCTTGCTGTTGTGTCCAGTCTCCATGTTGCCATGGTTACGCTGGTTCAATGTCAATCTTTTTCAGTGATCCTCTGTTACAGGTATATGGCTGGTGAAATGCCATCCTTTTCTGTGATGTTCTTTTATGGCCGGGCACGGAGCGGTGAGGTCAGCAAGTAGACCGCGGCACAAGACACCATCCAGCCAGCGCTACAGGACGGGCAACAACAAGCGACGCAGGAAACGGGAGCAGGTGAGTTGGTGGATCCGTAGGCAAGGCACCGGGGCGGGAAGGAGTGATCAAAAGCTCCCCCTGCCAACGGCCCCTGCCAGACGCTCCACGTCCCATACCCACAGCGACAGACGGCCGGGGGATACGGTTTAACACCGGACACCTTTGGCTGCCTGCTGGATAGGGAGAGGGTACACACGGAGCGCCCAGACCCACCACCACAGCCCCCTTACCCAAGCAAGCCAGAACACCGCTTACGCCGAGGAGATAGAACTCCCCACCACCCTCCGAGCCTAGAACAACTGACGGGCAGCCTCCGGCAGCCGGGCACCAGCACAGTTAACTTAAGGAACGGCACAGCGGGACGCCGCAGCCGTGGGAACACCAGGACTGTACTGTAAACCCCCCCCCCCCAGAACCCGTCCGCACCAGAGGGAAAACCCTCAAACCCCCACTATTTCCCCCCCCCACTCCCGCAACACTCATTGTGTTACTGTTTTATTGCACAATTATTTTAACAGTGTATGTATCAATTAACTGCAATAACTGTAACAACAAATGTTTCATGTGTAATTAATTGTTTATGTGACTGCACCATTTGAAGAAAAATTGTTTTAAACCAACCCACTGCACATTCTTTCAAATCGGGATCAGCCACACACCCCACACCCAAGGAGCGGAGCGCTACACTAAACCCCCCCCCCCCTTTTTTTGCAATACTGAGGAAAGTACCAAAATGTGCAATCCGGATTGCACATTTTGCCCACAATGCCCACACTAAATGCCCACATTAGTGCCCCTTATACACATATCTGCCTTTGCCTCTCCAGTAATTTACTGCCTGTGTCCCTCCAGGAGCTCCATGACCTGTGTCCCTACTTGCTTCTATGAATCCCTATAGCACCCCTCTCACCTAATTTTCAATATGCACAGACCTTACTCCTTTTATTGGCTCTTCTTCGGTTCAGTGGCGGTGACGGCATGACATGACATACACCATGCTAGAAAAGTAAGTCATTGGGGACTAAGGAGTAGGCAAATGCTATCTGACAGACAGGACATATTATTTTACCACCTTGAGTATAATTTTTATTACCTAATATCCTGACTTGTGATTTAAAGTGGAGACCAATTATAGCGCTTGAGGTATTCCATCTGAGTGGTATTCTGCAGACGGTGTCACTTCAAATGATTAAACTGTGGACTTTGAAAGTTATTCTGGTTGATTCGCTCAGATGCGAATTCACAACATTGAGGGTCAACCAGATCCCGCCTTGCAAGTGGTGGTGAGCCAGCACACCATTGACACGGCCCGTTCGTTCGCACGGCATGCAAATGGATGTTTTACATAAACATCCATTCGCAGCCTGCAGGGGAACACCCACATCATTTGATGGAAACACCCTAGATACGCTGGGCATTCCCATATGCTAATGAGCCACCCCCACCCTCAAGGATGGGTGCATGAACCCAGCAAACAGTTTGTTCGCCGTGGCCGCACGCACCCAGCACATGCACAAACAAGAAACATTGGCCCCATGTGAACAAACTCAGCCTTGCGAAAGGACCAGAATAAGTTCCTTTGTTTGCTCCTTAAGAGTATATATACTCCCCAGAGTTGCATTAATGACCTGAATGTGGTTTTAAAAACATTGTTTTATAATTAGAGCTTTTTACATTATATGTACATTGTATGTGTTTAATGTTTCACTAAGGTTTATGAATAAATCTGAATATATTTTTTACTCTATCTAACTTTCTACGTATGCTGTATATTGGTGGCCAGGAAACCAATTGGGAGCTGCTGTTTTGATTATTAAGTGGTTACTGTGTTGCTACAAAGTATTATCTATATATTTGTGTTATTATTTGCGCACAATTTTAAATCTTTTTATTAATATATATTTGCATAGATTGCTTCTAAATTCAATTCCATTGTGGTCCCATTTAATGGATAAAGAAAGCATCACAGTACGGGAAATAGTTGTTGGCCAATACCAATTCTATTAGCTTGCAGCGCACAAAATCAATTGACGTCTTAGAAAATGACTCATTAATTAATATTTCTCTGACAGTACAAACCCCCTTCTAGGTGTTGGAAGAAGATATTGAACCACCTGTATATAGGATGTTTTTTTTATAATCATGAATTACTGTATCCAGTTTTTTTTTACATATATATGCCATAAATTCTTTTTTATAAACGGTCCATACTTATATTTATTTTCTCTTTGCACTTCTTAGACCTATCCGGAGTGACAGCTACAGTTACATCTGACATTTCAGAGGTGATCTTTTGTAACTCAGAGCTCACCTCCTCTACTACCAAAAGAACTGAAACTAATGAGAACTTGTTAAGCACTTCATGCCATTTTGAACAAAACACAGTATTTGTTCTTCCTAGTGTGGGTATATTACAAATATGAAACCCTCTAGGAATACCCTTTTTGCAATAGTAATCGTACAAAAAAAAGTCTATGCAATATCAAATACAATTCTTTTTTACTTAATCATAAACGCTTGTAATACTAATCAATATTGGTTTCTGCAGGTAAGCTACCAAAGTCCTCCTGTTGAAAAAAGGATCTGCGATGTGTCTTCATCCATTCAGGATATTTATGCAGTTTTTGCTTGATTGATGGTCCTAATCCTAATCCTAGTTGTGAGCATTAGTTGTGGATCGACATTGACACAAAAAAAATGTGAAAAACTAATATCAAACTTTTCACGTGTTGAACGTTTGCGTGTGTCAACCTTGTGTAAGTCTACATTTGGTGTCGACCCAGACAGTGTTGACCTATTATACCACACCCAAGGTCATTTACATCAGTGTTAATATGAAATTGCTATGAAGAGATTATTTTAATCAACCCAGCATGCCCTGTTATGAATTGAACAATGCATTACAAATTTCTCTGTCCTTTATTTTGTATAAGGAAGGACTGTAACACTTAGCGTGCGATGTGATCCACAGCCAGGGGTGCCGTGAAATTTAACAAGTACCATCACATGCGACTGCATGCGATGCGATCTCCACGCCGGCGTATGTAGGCAAATTGGGCGCCCTGATAATACACAAGTATCGTCAAAAGTTTTCAAATGACTAGTATAAGAATTGTGGCTGGAGAATTAATTTGGTAGCGGGTATTGGACACACTGCTCTTAAAAAAGGGTTAGGGAAGTCAAGAGATGGCTCATTAAATGGTGCCTGAGTTCGTAATGGTGACAAAGCTCTCTGGCTGCCATAAATAGCTATTGGGCTTATTGGACTGTGCTTGTTTTCTTTTTTTTTTTTTTATCGTAATCTTTATTCCATTTTAACATCACATATATACATATATCATTTTCAAATCTTTATACATTCTAGTGTTACAATAATAAAATTGACATATTAGAAGAAAATTTTATATAATCCATAATTATAATTACAAACCCCTCCCCCTTCCCCCCTCCCCCCCCCCCCCACCCCGCCTGGTTGGTCTAGTATCAATTTATTGATGTTTTTGGTAGTTCTTACGTTTACACTATTTCACGCCTTCACATATAACGATTTTCAGGTCCTGTCACTTAATGCTGTTATCGTTACGTGTTGGAGGTGGGGTTATAGTCATAACATCCTACTATACGTCTTTTCTATCTAGGGTTAGTGATACTTAAGTGTTGAGTAGTTATATCGTTCAAATACAGTGAGATAAATGTATATACATAAAAAAAAAAAAAAACAAGTTTATAGTTGATAGGTGTATTCTATCTGTGTTATCTTTATATTTATGTGTATTTAGTCAGTAAATCTCTAAATTAAGTAAATGTATTAAACATTTGTGATTATTTCCCGCATGTTCTTGGGGATCTATACTTCTGTGTTAGAATCCAATTCTTCCCACCAGTGCCAAATTTTATTGTGCTTATACAATACATTTCTACTAATATACAAATATTTTTCGTGCTTGAACGTATAGTTAACCAACCCCTTCCAACAAGTTAGATTAGGGCCTTTATTTGCCATCCAGCATCTTGCAATTACCACTTTTGCCAGTGAACAAAGGTTGTTAATGTACTGTCGATCCCCGGGTTCCAGCAGACTTGTGTCTAGAATATTTAGTAGGCATCCTCTAGGGGTCATAGCTTCTCTAGGTATGCCAGAATCCACCATTATTTGTACCACATCCTCCCAAAATTTGGCTACATGCTGGCATTGCCATAAAAGATGGAAGAACGTACCATGGTTATCTTTACATTTAGGGCATGCTGCTGAGGCCAAACCTTTAAATTTAACCAAACGTGTGGCTGACATGTAGGCTCTGTGAATTACAAAGAATTGTACCTGCTGTACTCTAAGGGCATTAGTAGACTGTGCTATGGATGATACTGCACATTGCCATTCTTGTTCATCAATAGGCCCTAGATCCTGGGCCCACTTATTTCTCAGATCATCCATTAATTCCACCCCTTTGTCTTGATAAAGTCGTTTATATATTCTACTAACTAAATTCCTGTTGCCTCCAGCCCTTATCACCATTTTTATTGGTGACTCTTGGATGGCTGGTTGGCCCCTCGGAAATTGGGCCTCCAGAGCTACCTTCAATTGAAGGTAGCGATAGAGGTATGATGTTGGAAGGCTAAATTCTTCCTGTAATTCCATAAAAGTTTTTATTCGACCGGGGAGGTATATCTGCCCTATGGTAAAAATAGAGTACCTGTTCCAAACCTCACGAACCTGGATTGATTTCAGTTCATTAACCCCTTCCTGACAGAGCCAGTTTTTGCGTTCCTGACAGAGCCCTTTTTTTCAAATCTGACATGTCTCACTTAAGTGGGGATAACTTTTTTTTGCTTTTACTTATCCCAGTGATTTTGAGATTGTTTTTTCGTGACACATTGTACTTCAAATTAGTGGTAAATTTGGGTCGATACAGTCTGTGTTTTTTTGTGAAAAATACCAAAATATCGTGAAAAAATGGAAAATTTAGCGATTTGCAAAATGTTAAATTTTCTGCTTGTGAGACAAATAATCTTACCACTCAAAATAGTGAATAACTAACATAGACCATATGTCTACTTTATGTTGACATCATTATTTCAACTTCCTTTTAATTTTTTGGGACACTAGGAGGCTTACAATATGAATAGCAAATTCTCAAATTTTCAAGAAAATTTCAAACACTGATTTTTTTAGGGACCAGTTCAGTTCTGATGTGACTTTGAGGGACTTGTATGTGAGACACCCCCATAAATGATGCCATTTCAAAAACTGCACCCCTCACAGTATTCAAAACAGCATTTTGGAAGTTTGTTAACCCTTTAGGTGTTTCACAGGAATTAAAACAAAGTGTAGGTGAAATTTCAAAATTTCTTTTTTTTTGCAGATTTGCAATTTTAATACATTTTTCTAAGGAACACAGTACATTTTACTAGAGAAATGTGACTGAAAATTGATTCCCCCAATTCTTTTGTTTTCATAAATATCCTATATGTGGCCCTAGTGTGCACGGTGACCAAACCACAGGCTTCATAATAGAAGGAGCACCTACTTGATTTTGGAGCCTCCTTTTTATGAGATTATTTTTTAGGCACCATGTAGGTTTCTAGGCACCATAAGATGCTAAAAGTTAGGAACCCCCCCACAAGTGACCCCATTTTGCAAACTACACCCCTCAGGGAATTCATCTAGGGGTATAGTGTACATTTCAAACCCCCAGGGGTTTCACCAATTGTGGTACAACTGGGCAGTGAAAATGAAAAATTATTTTTTTTACACAAAAATACAGTTCTGGCTCCAAATTTGTCATTTTCAGAAGGTATGAAGGAGACAAAGCACCCCAAAATCTGTGCCCCAATTTCTCCCGAGTACGGCAATGCCTCACATGTGACCAAAAAATACCAGTTGGGTGCATGGCAGGACTCAGAAGGGAAGGAGTGATTTTTGGATTTTGCAGCTCAGATTCTGGTGGAATTTTGGTGGGTGCTATGTCGCATTAGCAAGACCCCCAAAGCACCAATACAGTGGAACCCCCCCACAAGTGACCCCATTTTGCAAAGTACACCCCTCAGGGAATTCATCTAGGGGTATAGTGTACATTTCAAACCCCCAGGGGTTTCACCAATTTTGATAAAACTGGGCAGTGAAAATGAAAAATTACATTTTTTTACACAAAAATGCAGTTCTGGCTCAAAATTTTTCATTTTCAGAAGGTATGAAGGAGAAAAAGCACCCCAAAATCTGTGCCCCAATTTCTCCCGAGTACGGCAATGCCTCACATGTGACCAAAAAATACCAGTTGGGTGCATGGCAGGACTCAGAAGGGAAGGAGTGATTTTTGGATTTTGCGGCTCAGATTCTGGTGGAATGAATGGTGGGTGCTATGTGGCATTAGCAAGACCCCCGAAGCACGGTGAAATTATGAACCTAATATTCCATAGATGTGTGGTATATTTTAAAACACTCCTTTATACATAGGCCGGGTTTGTCGGGGCAAGTGTCACACTGGAAAATAGTTTGCTTTCTTATTCCCTTTTTATAGCAAACTTTGCACCTTTTTTGTGTCCTGCCCTTTTTTCCAGTGGAGGGGATTTCATCAGGAAAATGCTGCCCTGGTACAATACGGGGGCCAGTACTAGAAGTACTGGGGCCCTCTGCCTGCTGGTTCCCAAATATTAGGCCCTTTATGACTTCCTCTTGAAAGTGCATAAATGTCCCCCTCTGGCCGGTAGAACGGAATAGCACGTAAGCGTTATACAGTGCCATCTGGATGATATACACGGCCACCTTCTTGTACCAGATTTTTGTTTTCCGCAGGGCACTGTACGGCTTCAGTACCTGATCTGAAAGATCCACTCCGCCCATGTACCTATTGTAATCCAGGATACAATTAGGTTTTAAAGGTGTGGGTACTGGTACCTCGTACAGGGACGGAGGTGGTACTGTCTCCGTGAATTGTTGTCAGTATAAGGACATCCCTCTTGTCCTTATATTTGACCAACAACATATTTTCGTTGCATATTCCCCTGCTTTCACCCCTTCTCATTACTTGGGCAATGTGCGTTTTTGGGAGGCCTCTTTGGTTCTTGCGCACAGTACCGCAAGCTGCTGTACCTCTTGAACCAAGGGCCTTAAACAGGGGGATGCTAGTGTAAAAGTTATCCACATAGAGGTGATAACCTTTATCCAGGAAGGGGTGCACTAAATCCCAGACAATTTTCCCACTAACACCTACGAGGGAGGGGGGGCATTCTGGCGGTTGAATTCTTGAATCCTTCCCTTCATAAACCCTAAACCTGTGGGTGTACCCTGAGGTGCTTTCACACAGTTTATACATTTTTATGCCATACCTTGCCCTCTTACTGGGAAGGTACTGGCGGAATTTAACCCTTCCTTTAAAATGTATAAGGGACTCGTCGATACAAATAAATTTTTCAGGGATGTACACCTCTTCAAATTTGGCACTGAAATGATCAATGACCGGCCTGACTTTGAATAGCCGGTCAAAGGTGGGATCATCTCTGGGTGGGCACTGTGCATTATCGGTGTAATGTATAAATTTAAGAATTGTCTCAAATCGAGTCCGGGGCATGGCCATACGGTAAAATGGAGTACTGTACAGAACATCTGTACTCCAATATTGCCTAATTTCTGGCTTTTTTACTATGCCCATATGAAACACCAGACCCCAAAACGTCATCATCTCTACTGCATCTACAGGGGTCCACCTAGCAAATGATGACGTGGGGTTTTGAGCAATAAACTGCTGGGCATATAAATTAGTTTGGTCCACCATTAAATTTATAAAATCATCAGAGAAAAATAATTTGAAAAAGTCAATTTCTCTGAGACCTGTGGAATCAAATTGGATTCCTGGCATGGCCAAAAACTCAGGAACCTGGGGCTCAAAATTGTCTGGTGGTGGGGTCCATACTAGATCAATTATTGGGGGGGGAATCTCAGCTGCTCTACGGGGGCGTCTTTGAGGGGGTCCCTCATCACCAGAGGAGGAAGAGGAGCTTAAGACGAATCCTTCAAATTCCCCGCTTGCATCACTGCCTGTGTCAGAGTCAGAGGCAAGCATGGCATATGCCTCCTCCACTGAATACATTCTCCTGGATGACTGGGAGGACATTTGGGAGGACATTTGGGAGGACATTTGGGAGGACATTTGGGATGCCATTTTTATTTTTGTGTTACTGGTAGTGAAATGTTTCAACACGTGTATAGTGTAGGGGGGGGTACAAACTTTATTTCAACCCGGGGGGTATGTAGTGTGTAGTGTGTATGTAGTGCAGAAAAAAAAAATACTTTATACCAATAAAAAAAAAAAAAAATGAAGGGGTTAAAAATAAAAAATTGAAGGGGTTAAAAAAAAAAAAGGTCCTGCGCCAAAAATTGAGCACAGATGTTGGTCAGTAACGTCTGTCACTGAACAGCGCTCAAAGGCAACAGGAATCTGATCAAAAAAAAAAAAAAATAGATCAACCCTGTGCCGAAAAAGCTGATCAGTGATGTACGTCACTGATCGGCGCACAGTGGCCACAGGACACCCACAAAATCAGTGTGTGTAAAAAAAAAATTAAAAAAAGACCCCACAGCACTCACAAAAAAAAAAAAGGTGATCAGTGATGCGACACTGATTACCAGTGAGGGACAGCAGGTGCACAACCTTTGGTGCAACTGACAGTGCAACTGGCAGCAACTGACAGGTATATATATAAAAAAAAAACCTCTGCGCCCCCAAAAAGTTGCTGATCAGCACAGATATACTGATCAGCACAAAAGGGGGGGTAGCAGACACAAAATATACACTCTCTATCACTCTCTGTCACTATCTCTCTCTATCTCTCTATCTCTCACTATCTCTCACTATCTATCACTCTAGGACACTGCAGCAGCAGCACTGACAGTTATATGTATAAAAAAAACTGCACCCCCAAAAAGGGGGGGTAGCAGACACAAAATATACACTCTCTATCACTCTCTGTCACTATCTCTCTCTATCTCTCTATCTCTCACTATCTATCACTCTATGACACTGCAGCAGCAGCACTGACAGTTATATATATAAAATAAAACCCCTGCACCCCCAAAAAGGGGGGGTAGCAGACACAAATCTCTCTATCTCTCTACCTCTCACTATCTATCACTATCTATCATTATCTATCACTGTATGACACTGCAGCAGCAGCACTGACAGTTATTTATATATAGAAAACCCCTGCACCCCCAAAAAGGGGGGGTAGCAGACACAAAATATAGCTCTCTCTGTCACTATCTCTCTATCTCTCTCTATCTCTCTCTATCTCTCTCTCTATCTCTCTATCTCTCTATCACACTGCAGCAGCAGCAGGAAGTCTCAGGAAGTCAGATCCAGGAAGCGTCCAGCACGCTACAAGCAGTGATAAGGTGATCAGGTAAGGTATTTGCAAGGATCAGGTAAGTATTAGCAAGGATCAGGTCGGTATTCACGGCAGGCAGGCACGGTGACCGTTCTGCACGCTATTCCAGACCGGAATGGCGTCTGCAGCGCAGTCACCGTCAGTTTAAATGTCGCGCCTTGGCTGTGATTGGTCCGTGGGTCCCACGGACCAATCACAGCCTTGGGGGCAGGTGGGGTGAGGGTGGGGTGAGGTGTCATCGTCACCGATGACCCCCTCATGCCCCCTGACGCCCGGCGGTGATTGACACCTGTGTTACCGAGCGTCTGATTCGCTGGTAACACAGGAAAACGCTGTGAATGGCTGTTCACACTGAACAGCCAATCACAGCGATCGCCGACGGGGGGGCGGCATCGCAGCCCCCCCTGGGCATGCAGGGACATGTCTGCTGTCAGGGACAGCAGACATCGTCCCTCTGTCACTGCGTCTCGAGACGCAGTGACAGTTTAAACTCATGACGTACATTTATGCCATGTGTCGGGAAGTACCTCCCGGCCATGACGTAAATGTACGTCAAATGTCGGGAAGGGGTTAAAGGTTATAGGGTCATCTATTAGATGCATAGGGTCAATCCCCTGTCTTCCCAATAACTTTTCCACCTCCTGCCAGGACTTTATGGCTTGTCGTACTAAGGGTGGATCGCTTGTATATAAAGATGGTTGAACTATTCTGTTTTTAGGATGAGATCTGGGTGTGGCCAAAGTTACAACCCCCAACGCAGTATCGCTGTCTTTTTGGTCTAAAAACCAGGATCGCAGTTGTGCCAGTTGCGCAGATAGATAGTAAAGCCGGAAGTCTGGTAAACCCAGACCCCCCCGCCCTCGACCCATCATTAGTTTCTTTAACTGTACTTTTGGTCGAGTATTGTGCCATATAAAGGATGAAAGTTTACTGTTGAATTTCCTAAATAAAGATTTGGGGAGGAAAACAGGGGATTGCTGGATTATATAAAGCAACTGGGGAAGCACCACCATTTTAATCAGATTAATCCGCCCTGTGTTTGTTAAAGGTAGTCTGCTCCAGGATTTTAATTTCTTATCCAATTTTTCCATTAATTAGGGGATATTATGTTGTATAAATTCTTCTGAGTTACGGGTTATCTGTATCCCAAGATATTTAAATTTGTTTGCCCAGGTTAAAGAGAGAGGTGGCGATAATAATTGAACCGGCGTGTTTCCCAGATACATCACATGTGATTTATTCCAATTAATTCTGAAACTGGAAAATCGTCCAAATTCAGAGATTAATTTGAAGATGACAGGAAGAGAGATCCTGTAGTCAAATAAATATATCAGCAGATCATCTGCGTATAGAGATGTCACATCGATGTTATGGGCCATTTGTAATCCCCTTATGCTCATGTGGTTTCTCAGCAAACACGCCAGAGGTTCGATTGCAAGAGAGAATAATAGGGGGGAGAGGGGACACCCCTGCCTAGTGCCCCTAGTAAGCTCAAATGCTGGTGATGTCCACCCATTAAGGGTGACCCTGGCCGTGGGGCCTTGGTATAGCAATTGTACCCATTTTATATAGTTTCCACCTAGACCAAACGCTTTCAGAACAGCCCAAAGATATGGCCATTCTACGACGTCGAAAGCCTTAGTGGCATCCAGAGATACCACTACTGGCTGGCTGTCTGGTTCAGGTGGCAACTGTAAGTGGGCAAATAGCCTCCGGAGATTCTCCGCTGTCACTTTACCTGGCATAAAGCCGGTTTGACTAGGGTGTATGATTTTAAGTATATATTTTTTTAATCTATTGGCCAGGATTTTTGCAAGAATTTTGGCTTCATTTGATAGGAGAGATATGGGACGGTATGAATCGAGGCTATCGGCCTCCTTCCCCGGTTTTAATATTACTACTACTTTTGCTTCGACCATTGATCCAGGTATCTGGTCTTCTTCAAAACAGCGGGTAAGTATTGAATGAAATAACGGGGCTAATGTATCTATGTATTTCTTGAAAACCTCGACTGGTATGCCATCCAACCCCGGGGCCTTGCTGCCTGTAAGATCTTTTATTGCCTGGCACACTTCGTTGATATCTAATGGTTTATCCAACTCTTGGCTATCCAATTGAGATAGGCTAGGTAAGTTAATCTTATCTATGTATGACTGTAGCTCTTCAGGAGTGTTATCAAACTCCGAAGAGTATAAGTCTCTAAAATATTCACAAAACGCATTGCCTATCTGTGGAGTATCATATAGCATCTGACCATGTATATCCTTTATTGGACCAATGGTGGAGGGAGGGGCTTCAGTCTTGGCCAGGTATGCAAGATATCTCCCTGTCTTATCGGCTGTTTGATAGGCCTTACAGGACTGCTGATTCAGCCTTCTCATATTGTCGTCCTGTCTTGCCGCCAACCATTTCTGTTGGGCCTCCAGCCAATTTTGCCGTGTACTTTCAGATTTATTTAGTATATATTTTAGCTCACATTCCATACAACTATCTTCCAGGGTCTGTAATCGTTCTTTGCTAGCTTTTTTAGTTTCCGTTATTTGTTTTCTGAATGTCCCTCGCATAAAGGCCTTAAAGGCATCCCATTCTGTGGCGGCCTTAGTTGTACCTTGATTAAATTCCCAAAACTCCTGCCATAGTTTCTTATTGTTCTCCTCTTGCCCCAGATAGTTTAACCATGAGGGGTTTAGCTTCCAGAACCCCTGGCCTCTTTCAATCGCATCAGAAAATTCCAAAAATATGGGCGAATGATTTGAAATGCCCCGTGGTTTATATTCCACATTAGTTACAGAGGACAGAAAAGATCTTGATGCAAGCATTAGATCTATTCTAGAAAAAGTCTGATACGACGCAGAGAAACAGGAGTACTGCAAAGCCTTGGGGTTTCGTATGCGCCAAAGATCAATCCATCCCACATCCTCAATAAAGTTAAAAAAGGGGGTGTTCCCACCTGATGCCACTGTGGATCCACCTTTCCATCTATCTATTGAGGGATCAAGTATATTATTGAAGTCCCCGGTGCAAATCACCGGGGCGGAGGGATTGGAAGCTGAGAATGCAATGGCCTTAATTAATACTTCGTATGCGAAAGGAGGGGGAATATATACTGCAAGGATCACTACTGGAAGGGAATTAATTGCACAGTCCAAAAAGACATATCTACCTCCGGGATCTATTTCCACCCTATTTTTTTTGAAATTTAAGGTTTTTTTAATAAGTACTGATACCCCACGGGATGATGTTGTGAAAGAGGAATGAAACTCCCACCCCACCCACCTTTGCTTGAGTGCCATGAGTTTCCCCCCAACAAGATGCGTTTCCATAAGACATGCAATATCTGCCCCGTAGGATCTAATCTGGTTCATCACCAGGGAGCGCTTAATCTTATTGTTTAGGCCTCTGGTGTTCCATGCTAGTAACTTCACCATCTGTTAGCTGTAGAAAACAGTTTGACTAGATCTGTGGTAATTATTTTCAGCACACACTGACAGGACTTAAATTTCGTACCCTTCATGAGATCATTTAAAAACACAGAATGTCTATCCGCAAAATCTACATTACAATTATTCAACATATATTCTTTAGCTTTGCTTTTTAAACTATACTTATTTACCCCCAGGCGGTATCCTCCCTCCCCCCACCCTGTATACCCTTTCCCTAAAGGCATACCTATCTCCCAACCCCCCCTATCAAAAGAAGAAAGGAGAGAGAAAGAGCCACCCCTGAGCGTGGGGAGCTCCCCAGCAGAGTTATAGTTACATAATATCAAGGTTTTTTTTTTTTTTTCCCTTTTTCCCCTTCCTTTTCCCCCTTTAACACATCTTCACTACACCGTCGCCAATTGCTTTGAACCCAGGAATTTTTGGTCTAGCCACTGAGCCGCTTCATTGGGAGTAGAAAAAAAGTGGGTTTGATCGTCAACTGATACACGAAGTTTAGAAGGAAACATCATTGAATAACTTAAGTTATGTTCACGCAGTCTTTTCTTGATGTCTCCAAACTTCGCTCTTTCCCTTTGAACCTCAAGGGCTAGATCCGGAAAAACAGAGACCTTATTTCCATTATACAGCAGTGGACCATTGTTGCGTGTTGAGCGCAAGATAGTGTCTCTATCCACGAAATTTAAAAATTTAACTATAAAAATTCTTGGTGGAGTTCCGGGTGGAGGAGGTCTTGGGGGGACCCTGTGGGCACGTTCAGCAACAAATTGGGAAGAAAGGGCGGCTTTACCAATAGCATCTGTTAGCCATTTTTCAATAAATTTAGGGGGATCCTGCCCTTCTGCGTGCTCTGGTAAACCCACGAATCTCAAATTATTTCGTCTTATCCTGCCTTCCATTTCAGTAACTTTGGACTTTAACTCAAAAGTCTGTTGAATAACACTGTTCATTTTTTTATGCCACTGGGTGTTAGTATCCTCCAATGTCGCTATACGCTGCTCAGCTTCGCTCATTCGCTCAGTAACAGCCTTAAGATCTGATTTTATCGAAAGGATCTCATTTTGAAGGTCAGTAATCTGTCCTGACAAGCGGGATTCAGAGTTATTAATGGCATCCAAAAGTTGTTGCAGAGTGCGGTCTGTGGCTTTTTCCGGACTTTTATTTTTGGTGGGGGTAGCCTGTGGGGTTGTTGACGGGGTCTGGGGGGGATTACTAGGTTGTGATCTAGCAAACCTCTCGAGTCGGGCTGATGTTGCGGAGTTGCTGGATTTACCCATAATTGTAATATATCAGCTACTGTGAGTTGAGCTGAGGCTCACAGATCTATGAGTGTTACCTGCTGGTTCTCAGAATACTGTGTCTTTAATAACAGGTATATATGCTGCCAGCAATAAAAAGTTTCAGCAAGGATCAATAAAAATAAAGATATACTGCACCAAGTTCCTGAAGATGGATAGCCAGGATTGTTGCAAAGTTTCTCAGCTGCTGCTTTATAATATCCAGCCTGGTTAGCCTGTGCCTGTACTCACAGCTCCTATCACGCCGACCACCGCTGCCTCCTGTATGGTTCCAAATCCCAGGTTAGCCGCCAAGCTTGTGGAGTCTCTGCTGCTGGGTCCGCAGTTGGTTCCCACAGGTACCCGACACCGCTGTGACTGCCAACCGCAGTTTCACCTTCCAGACCGGGACAATTTCCCACGTGCGGCCACTGCGTCTGCGGCTGCCCGGCTCTGTGCGCCCACGTCACTGACCTCCGACCGCCGTCGTCGCGTGCTGCCGCTCTATCTTCCGGCCAGCAGCTCTGTGCAGCAGCTCTAGGATCCTCTTTTGCCGGTCAGCACTATTTCTCCGGAGCAGGAGATGCCATGTACCGGTGAGATAATCCGATGCTATGGGGGTATCTCTGGGTAAGGTGGAATTGGCGGCTCGGTGTAATTTCACGGATGTTTCTCCCTGCTGAGGAGCTCAGCCACCATACACCTCACTCAAGCTCCGTCGTGACTCCGCCCCCCTCCTCGACTGTGCTTGTTTTCAATTAAATCAGGGACCATAATAATTATTATTTTTACAACTTTTCTCTTGCACCAAAAAATAGGTAAACTTCAGGGCATAGTCTTGAGAAATTGACAGGGAACATATTGATACACACAAAAATGATAGGAAATGTAATAATTTGCAATTGATGCAGTACATAATCACAGCAGGTGCTATCAAGATTCTATGGACTGACCAATGCCGTGAACTTTGAATTCATCACTGTGCGTATAGAGCCCCAAAAGCTTATTGCACATTTGATGTTTGGGATCAATGACTGGTGAGACAGAGATGACGCAAAACACGTCAGTTTGTCTTCAAACCAGTAGTGGGCTAAGGGAACTACTGGTGGGGGACAGAGTTGGAGCAACAGAGAGTTGGAGCATGAACACAGGAATTACAAGAATAGGAGCTCCCACAAGTCTCAGACAGAAAAAAAGGCATTCACATTTTTTTACTGGCCAGTATTAACCCCTTCCCGCCGCAGCCTGTTTTTGCCTTCCTGACAGAGCCCTTTTTTTCAAATCTGACAGGTATCACTTAAGTGGGGATAACTTTTTTTTGCTTTTACTTATCCCAGTGATTTTTCAAATCTGACAGGTATCACTTAAGTGGGGATAACTTTTTTTTGCTTTTACTTATCCCAGTGATTTTGAGATTGTTTTCTCGTGACACATTGTACTTCAAGTTAGTGGTAAATTTGGGTCGATACAGTCTGTGTTTTTTGTGAAAAATACCAAAATGTCGTAAAAAAATGGAAAATTTAGCAATTTTCAAAATGTTAAATTTTCTGCTTGTGAGACAAATAATCATACCACTCAAAATAGTTAATAACTAACATAGACCATATGTCTACTTTATGTTTCCATCATTATTTCAACATCCTTTTAATTTTTTTGGACACTAGGAGGCTTAAAATATGAATAGCAAATTCTCAAATTTTCAAGAAAATTTCAAACACTGATTTTTTTAGGGACCAGTTCAGTTCTGATGTGACTTTGAGGGACTTGTATGTGAGACACCCCCATAAATGATGCCATTTCAAAAACTGCACCCCTCACAGTATTCAAAACAGCATTTTGGAAGTTTGTTAACCCTTTAGGTGTTTCACGGGAATTAAAACAAAGTGTAGGTGAAATTTCAAAATTTCATTTTTTTTGCAGATTTGCAATTTTAATACTTTTATCTAAGGAACACAGTAGATTTTACTAGAGAAATGTGACTAAAAATTGATTCCCCCAATTCTTTTGTTTTCATAAATATCCTATATGTGGCACTAGTGTGCACGTTGACCAAACCACAGGCTTCATAATAGAAGGAGCACCTACTTGATTTTGGAGCCTCCTTTTTATGAGATTATTTTTTAGGCACCATGTAGGTTTCTAGGCACCATAAGATGCTAAAAGTTAGGAACCCCCCCACAAGTGACCCCATTTAGCAAACTACACCCCTCAGGGAATTCATCTAGGGGTATAGTGTACATTTCAAACCCCCAGGGGTTTCACCAATTGTGGTACAACTGGGCAGTGAAAATGAAAAATTCATTTTTTTACACAAAAATGCAGTTCTGGCTCCAAATTTTTCATTTTCACAAGGAATGAAGGCGACAAAGCACCCCAAAATCTGTGCCCCAATTTCTCCCGAGTACGGCAATGCCTCACATATGACCAAAAAATACCACTTGGGTGCATGGCAGGACTCAGAAGGGAAGGAGTGATTTTTGGATTTTGCAGCTCAGATTCTGGTGGAATGTTGGTGGGTGCTATGTCGCATTAGCAAGACCCCCGAAGCACCAATACAGTGGAACCCCCCCACAAGTGACCCCATTTTGCAAACTACACCCCTCAGGGAATTCATCTAGGGGTATAGTGTACATTTTAAACCCCCAGGGGTTTCACCAATTTTGATACAACTGGGCTGTGCAAATGAAAAATTACATTTTTTACACAAAAATGCAGTTCTGGCTCCAAATTTGTCATTTTCACAAGGAATGAAGGAGACAAAGCACCCCAAAATCTGTGCCCCAATTTCTCCCGAGTACGGCAATGCCTCACATGTGACCAAAAAATACCATTTGGGTGCATGGCAGGACTCAGAAGGGAAGGAGTGATTTTTGGATTTTGCAGCTCAGATTCTGGTGGAATGTTGGTGGGTGCTATGTCGCATTAGCAAGACCCCCGAAGCACCAATACAGTGGAACCCCCCCACAAGTGACCCCATTTTGCAAACTACACCCCTCAGGGAATTCATCTAGGGGTATAGTGTACATTTCAAACCCCCAGGGGTTTCACCAATTTTGATACAACTGGGCTGTGCAAATGAAAAATTACATTTTTTACACAAAAATGCAGTTCTGGCTCCAAATTTTTCATTTTCACAAGGAATGAAGGAGACAAAGCACCCCAAAATCTGTGCCCCAATTTCTCCCGAGTACGGCAATGCCTCACATGTGACCAAAAAATACCAGTTGGGTGCATGGCAGGACTCAGAAGGGAAGGAGTGATTTTTGGATTTTGCAGCTCAGATTCTGGTGGAATGTTGGTGGGTGCTATGTCGCATTAGCAAGACCCCCGAAGCACCAATACAGTGGAACCCCCCCACAAGTGACCCCATTTTGCAAACTACACCCCTCAGGGAATTCATCTAGGGGTATAGTGTACATTTCAAACCCCCAGGGGTTTCACCAATTTTGATACAACTGGGCTGTGCAAATGAAAAATTACATTTTTTACACAAAAATGCAGTTCTGGCTCAAAATTTTTCATTTTCACAAGGAATGAAGGAGACAAAGCACCCCAAAATCTGTGCCCCAATTTCTCCCGAGTACGACAATGCCTCATGTGTGACCAAAAAATGGCAGGACTCAGAAGGGAAGGAGTGATATTTGGATTTTGCAGCACAGATTCTGGTGGAATGTTGGTGGGTGCTATGTCGCATTAGCAAGACCCCCGAAGCACCAATACAGTGGAACCCCCCACAAGTGACCCCATTTTGCAAACTACACCCCTCAGGGAATTCATCTAGGGGTATAGTGTACATTTCAAACCCCCAGGGGTTTCACCAATTTTGATACAACTGGGCTGTGCAAATGAAAAATTACATTTTTTACACAAAAATGCAGTTCTGGCTCCAAATTTTTCATTTTCAGAAGGAATGAAGGAGACAAAGCACCCCAAAATCTGTGCCTTAATTTCTTCCGAGTATGGCAATGCCTCATATGTGACCAAAAAATACCAGTTGGGTGCATGGCAGGACTCAGAAGGGAAGGAGTGATTTTTGGATTTTGCAGCTCAGATTCTGGTGGAATGAATGGTGGGTGCTATGTGGCATTAGCAAGATCCCCGAAGCACAGTGAAATGATGAACCTAATAATCCATAGATGTGTGGTATATTTTAAAACACTCCTTTATACATAGGCCGGGTTTGTCGGGGCAAGTTTCACAGTTGAAAATAATATCCTTTCTTATTCCCTTTTTATAGCAAACTTTGCACCTTTTTTGTGTCCTGCCCTTTCTTGCAGTGGAGGGGATTTCGTTAGGAAAATGCTGCCCTGGTACAATACGGGGGCCAGTACTAGAAGTACTGGGGCCCTCTGCCTGCTGGTTCCCAAATATTAGGCCCTTTATGACTTCCTCTTGAAAGTGCATAAATGTCCCCCTCTGGCTGGTAGAATGGAATAGCACGTAAGCGTTATACAGTGCCATCTGGATGATATACACGGCCAGCTTCTTGTACCAGATTTTTGTTTTCCGCAGGGGACTGTACGGCTTCAGTACCTGATCTGAAAGATCCACTCCGCCCATGTACTTATTGTAATCTAGGATACAATTAGGTTTTGAGGTGTGGGTACTGGTACCTCGTACAGGGATGGAGGTGGTACTGTCTCCATGAATTGTTGTCAGTATAAGGACATCCCTCTTGTCCTTATATTTGACCAACAACATATTTTCGGTGGATTGTGCCCTGCTTTCACCCCTTCTCAGTACTTGGGCAATGTGCGTTTTTGGGAGGCCTCTTTGGTTCTTGCGCACAGTACCGCAAGCTGCTGTACCTCTTGAACCAAGGGCCTTAAACAGGGGGATGCTAGTGTAAAAGTTATCCACATAGAGGTGATAACCTTTATCCAGGAAGGGGTGCACTAAATCCCAGACAATTTTTCCACTAACACCTACGAGGGAGGGGGGGCATTCTGGCGGTTCAATTTTTGAATCCTTCCCTTCATATACCCTAAACCTGTGGGTGTACCCTGAGGTGCTTTCACACAGTTTATACATTTTTATGCCATACCTTGCCCTCTTACTGGGAAGGTACTGGCGGAATTTAACCCTTCCTTTAAAATGTATAAGGGACTCGTTGATACAAATAAATTTTTCAGGGATGTACATCTCTGCAAATTTGGCACTGAAATGATCAATGACCGGCCTGACTTTGAATAGCCGGTCAAAGGTGGGATCATCTCTGGGTGGGCACTGTGCATTATCGGTGTAATGTAAAAATTTAAGGATTATCTCAAAACGAGTCCGAGTCATGGCCATACGGTAAAGTGGGGTGCTGTACAGAACATCTGTACTCCAATATTGCCTAATTTCTGGCTTTTTTACTATGCCCATATGTAACACCAGACCCCAAAACGTCATCATCTCTACTGCATCTACAGGGGTCCACCTAGCAAATGATGACGTGGGGTTTTGAGCAATAAACTGCTGGGCATATAAATTACTTTGGTCCACCATTAAATTTATAAAATCATCAGAGAAAAATAATTTGAAAAAGTCAATTTCTCTGAGACCTGTTGAATCAAATTGGATTCCTGGGATGGCCAAAAACTCAGGAACCTGGGGCTCAAAATTGTCTGGTGGTGGGGTCCATACGGGATCAATCATTTGGGGGGGGGGTCTCAGCTGCTCTACGGGGGCGTCTTTGAGGGGGTCCCTCATCACTAGAGGAGGAAGAGGAGCTTAAGACGAATCCTTCAAATTCCCCGCTTGCATCACTGGCTGTGTCAGAGTCAGAGGCAAGCATGGCATATGCCTCCTCCGCTGAATACATTCTTCTGGATGACTGGGATGACATTTAGGATGACATTTGGGATGCCATTTTTATTTTTGTGTTTCTGTAAGTGTAATGTTTCAACACGTGTATAGTGTTGGGGGGGTACAAACTTTATTTCAACACGGGGGGTATGTAGTGTGTAGTGTGTATGTAGTGCAGAAAAAAAAATACTTTATACAGGAATTTGATCCCAATAAAAAAAAAAAATTCAAGGGGTTAAAAAAAAAAAAAAAAAAAAGGTCCTGCGCCAAAAATTGAGCACAGATGTTGGTCAGTAACGTCCGTCACTGAACAGCGCTCAAAGGCAACAGGTGTAAAAACAATTTAAAAAAAAAAAATACCACAGCATTCTCCAAAAAAAAACAATTTAAAAAAACTGCAGAAAAAAAAATGATATCAACCCTGTGCCAAAAATGCTGTTCAGTAATGTATGTCACTGATCAGCGGCCACAGGACACCCACAAAAGCACCCACAAAAGCAACGTGGGTGTAAAAACAAAACCCCACTGCAATCCCCCCCCCAAAAAAAAAAACTGCAGATCAGTAATGCTACACTGATTAGCAGTGAGGGGCAGCAGGCAGACAACTGTGGGTGCAACCTGACAGGGTATATATATAAAAAAAAAAAACCTGGACCCCCAAAAAGTTGCTGATCAGTTAATTAATTTAAACTGATCAGCACAAAAGGGGGGGCAGCAGTCAGTTGCACAGGCAGCACAACCTTTGGTGCAACTGACAGGTATATATATATAAAAAAAAAAAAACCAAAAAAGTTGCTGATCAGCACAGATATACTGATCAGCACAAAAGGGGTGCAGCAGACACAAAATATAGCACTCTCTATCACTCTCTATCACTCTCTGTCACTATCTCTCACGATCTGTGACTCTATGACACTGCAGCAGCAGGACACAGGAAGTCACAAGATCCAGGAAGCATCCAACTGCTGGCAGCACGCTACAAGCGGTGATCAGCGGTGATCAGGTAAGTATCAGGCAAGGTTCAGGTATGTATATCACGAGAGAGTGGCCGGTGACCGCTCTGCACGCAATTCCAGACCGGAATGGCGTCTGCAGCGCAGTCACCGTTAGTTTAAATGGCGCGCCTTGGCTGTGATTGGTCCGACGGACCAATCACAGCCTTGGGGGCAGGTGGGGTGAGGTGTCGTCGTCACCGATGACCCCCTCATGCCCCCTCACACCCGGCGGTGATTGACACCTGTGTTACCGAGCGTCTGATTCGCCGGTAACACGGGAAAACGCTGCGAATGGCTGTTCACATTGAACAGCCAATCACAGCGATCGCCGACGCGATCGCTGACTTTGAAGTCATGACGTATATATACGTCATGTGTCGGGAAGTACATCCCGGCCATGACGTATATATACGTCAAATGTCGGGAAGGGGTTAAGGAGCATATTGTGCAAATTGCTTCTGAAGAGGTCTTGCACTCCAATATAATATTTTGACATAGTCAGGGCCGGTGCTACCACTAGGCAGCTTTATAAAGCCACCTATGGCGCTAGCCACTAGAGCAGTGGTCAGGGAACTCGGTCCTCATTACCCCACACAGTGCATGTTTTGCTGGTAACCCAGCAGGTGCACAGGTGTACTAATTACTCACCGACACATTTTATTAGGTCCGCAGGTGAAGTTAATTATTTCACTTGTGATTCTGTGAGGAGACCTGCAAAACATGCACTGCGTGGGGTAATGAGGACCAAGTTCCCTGACCACTGCACTAGAGGGCGCCCCTTTACTCTGATCATGTAAATGTAGCTATTTTAGTGGCCTTAGCGGGTCTGACTCTTATGAGAGTCTGATACTTTCCCCCCATCACATTTTGCACATCTGAATGATCCTGGGAGCAGATACTGTGGGTAATTTCTGGGCTCAGCATTTAGCAGCAGCACCCGGCAGTCATGAGGCTTGTGTCCCTGCTTTTCTACTTCCTGGTAGGAATGGCATTCGATCATTGATGATTGGAAATCATCGATGGTTTTTGGTCAATGTCAACTACTTTAGCCATTGATGTGGGAGAACCAGATGGTTTCCCTACATCGATGGCAAAGGAGAACCGATGCAGTGACGTAACTATAGGGCCACAGCCCCAGCAGTGGTGGAGAGGCGCTGGGGGTCTGCGGGCGCTATATTTTCTCCCCCCAGCTCCCCACTCCTTGTGGGTGCAGCGGGTAGCTGGCAGGGGGGTCCGTGCAGCGCAGGGGTACCACTTCCTGTGGTCAGGAAGAGGCTGGAATCTGGAGGTCCCTGCGGCTCTGAGAGTATGACGTTTCCCGGGTCCCTGCAGTGAAGTGGAATTAACGCGCTACCGCCATGCGGCGGCGCGGGAAGCGCTTCTGACTTTGAAAACACTGGGTGCATGCTGATTGGCTGAATCTCAGCCAATCAGTGTGCGGCCAGTGTTTTCAAAGTTAGAACCGCTTTCCACGCGTTATTTCCATTTCACTGCAGGAACCCCGGCAACATCATACTCAGCGCCTCAGGGACCTCCAGGCTCTCCCTGACCACAGGTACCCCCTCGCCGCACGGACCCCACTGCCAGCTCCCCGGGGGAGTCTTGTCTTGTAAAGGGGGGGTGGGGCAGCTAAATTGTCCCGGTGGGGGGGAGCAAAAGTTTTACTTACGCCACTGAACCGATTCTGTCCAGTTTTCTTTTTTTTTTCAAGTTGCCGGGACACGTAGCATAGCTCCACCCCCTAACACCCGGAAGTTCCACCCCCAAGTTCTGATTGGCCCATGGACCATTCAGTCACATATAATGGATGACCATCGATAGCTAAAACTATTGATGGTTATCCATTAAATAGTTTGATGGCTGGGTACAGAATCTCCATTGATGGCAACCATCGATGGCGTATGCACAGATGGCCATCCTTACTTCCTGCTGCTGCTATTCACAGTTCACACAGAGATCGACTGGTAGCTCCGCCCCCTCCAGCACAAGCTCCTAAAGAGACCCTGCCAGCAGCCAGACATACAGAAAAGGTGACTGGGACTATATGTATTTGAGGGAGGTGGCTGTACTATTTATTTCATCTTTACCTGATGCAGGGTTGGTTTTATCTATATGTTGGGGAAAGTGCAGAGCTGGGGAACATGTGTGTTTGGGGAGAGTGCAGGGCTGGGAAAACAAAGGGGTTATTCTAGTTCACTCTTTCTGACAAAATCCTTCTTAGATGGACAAAACCATGTGCACTGCAGGTGGGGCAGATGTTACTTGTGCAGAGAGAATTAGATTTGGGTGGGGTTTTACTTCAAAGTGAGATCTATATTGCAGTGTAAAAATAAAGCAGCCAGTATTTACCCTGCACAGAAACAAAATAACTCACCCAAATCTAATTCTATCTGCACATTTTACATCTGCCCCCTGCAGTGCACATGGTTTTGTCCATCAAAGAAGGATTTTGTCAGAAAGAGTGAACTAGAATAAGGCCCCAAGTGTGTTGAGGAGAGAATGCAGAACTGGGGAACATGTGTATTGGGGAGAGAGTGCAGAACTGGGGAACATGTGAGTTGGGGAGAATGCAGGGCTGGGGTTACATGTGTGTGAGCTGATGAGGCTGGGTGCAGGGATGGTGTTACACATGTGTAAGGGGGGTGGCTGGGTGCAGGGTAGGGGTACAGGTGTGTGAGGGATACTGCTGGATGCAGGGTAAGGGTACAATACTTTACTTTATAATGATAGTGTGGTAACTGGGGGTGGGGGAGCGCAGTATTAGAAGTTTTGCCTAGGGTGCTAAACACCTTGCACCGGCACTGGACATAATGAGCAGGAACGTTAAGGTCACCTTAATACTGTAGGATAGCTCAGTATGCCCACTTAGTGGGTGATTCAATTTTGCAATTCCAGGTAATCACATATCTCTGTCCCACACATGCTGCAATGCACAGTATTGATACAGGTTAAAGAGCGCTTAAATGTTATATTAGGTAGTTACTATACATATATGGTAGACCGTAAGAATAGTGAAAGTAGAAGAAATTTTAATTACTAAAATAAACAAAATAAATAAAAGGCACAAATGGAATGTGGGTGATCAAGCCCACAACGCAATCTGAAGCATAGTCACAGATCCCCGCTGCAGGGGGAAATCACAGCGGACTTCCAGACCCTATATGTACCAACTGACCCAGGTATCTTTCTTTTTCTGCGTGTAGGAAAACCAGCCAGTGGCAGATTTCAGTCCTGCAATGCTCCGGCATCAGGACTGATCTAACACCGCAAATGGCCAGTGTCCCCTGCATGCTCTATCCTTCTCCTCCACCAGCTCCTGGTCTCACTATCACCTGCTAAGGCTGACAATGGCAGGCAGTTGAAGGGACTAGGATTACACACGCTGTACTTCTTTCTCGCCTAGTTGCACTTTAGCAACCAATCTCAGACGCTGAAGAATTGTGACATGCCTATGCAATACCGATACCTATGTGAATTATCATGCTAATTAGCATTAGCCTATAATATTATTATTAACCACTTCCTTCCCATCCTTTTCTGTGCTTAAGGGAAACTATCTGGTAGTGCATCTCAGCCCTGCAATAACTTGGCACCAGGGTTGACCTAACACCACATACTGTACAGTTTGTGAACCCTGTGCATACAGTACTTTTGTTTTCTTCATCAGCGAGCCCAGTCTTCTCTCACCTCCCGTCCGCTCCTTTGAAGACGTTAGGCTGCAGAAAGAGCGGGGAGTCAAAACACTGTACTATTTATTTCATCTTTACCTGATGCACAATTTGTATCAATGTTCTCGATGGTCTCACTTATTGACAAATTGTCCTGGAAGGAACGTTACATTGTGATACAATCAGAGTGAATACTATACAATTAGTGGTTACTAGTTTCATTTATAGTCTATATATTTGACGACATTATCTTGCCACAGAAGCATGTTAGAATAAACATAGGAGGTTGCTATATATCCATTTGAGGAAATTGCTCCATTATGTCGGAGCTTCATTTAAGTATGTTTGATACTTTAAAAGTACACCATTATTCCTACAGCAATATTTGCATACTTGTTGCAATTTATTGTACTTTGTATACAGTACCTCTGTAATTTCTGCACAAGATTGTTTAAGGATTCCAGGTATTTGACCATCATTATAACTGTGCTATTGTGATAACAGAATACACAAAAATTGACATATTTGTGTTTGTTTAATATGTGTGTATATGCATTTTAGCTACCCCAGTGGTTCCTAAACTGTGTGCTGTGGCACCCTGGGGTGTTTAATGACACTTCCCAGGGTGCCTTGGGTTGGTGATCCAGGACTAACTCAAATTATTTATGGTCAATGTGACAGGCGAAACCAGTTCTTGTGGTTTCCAATCATAATTTATTTATGTGAATCCTGTCACTTACCAAATAAGTGAACCTAAGAAAGACATATAAACACAAATTACTTAAATTAATATTGTATTCAAAATTCCACAATAAGAAACTTTTGGCCTAGGGTTGCCATGAAAAAAAATCTGATTCTCTAGGGCAGTGGTTCCCAACCCTGGTCCTCAAGTATCCCCAACAGTGCACGTTTTCCAGGTCACCCAGCAGGTGCACTCATTATTCAGACACATTTTAAAAGATCCACAGGTGGAGCTAATTGTCACCTGTGATTCTGTGTGGAGACCTGCAAAACATGCACTGTTGGGGGTACTTGAGGACCAGGGTTGGGAACCACTGCTCTAGGGTGCCATGATTCATAAAGTTTCGGAATCACGGAGCTACCCTAATTTTTTTTATTTAAAAGCAAATTAAAGTGTGACTCAAAAAAAGAAATCTTCTTGTAAATGTAGGATTGCTCCTTACAACTATCCATTTTTTCTATGAATATTATATTATTCGATTTATGGGGGTACCTCCAGCACTAAAGTTCATATTTAACTATCAAAAGGTATCTGTACTTATTGCTGGTTTCTATTCAACTATTTTAATACACATCTATTCTGTGATTTCCCAGATACTATAAGGGGGATCTACCTGTCGTAATGTGTATTAGAGGGATTAACCTGGTGTTATAATGTCACATGGAGGATCTTCCTGGTTTAATGTGTAAAAGGGGCTCTACCTGGTGTTTTGTGTATAAGGGGCTCGCATTATACCTTGCATAATGCGTAATGGGAGCTTTACCTGCCGTAATGTGTAACCGGGCACTGCCTGGCGTAATATGTAACGGGGCTCTGACTGGCGTATTGTATATAAGGGGACACTAACTGGCATCATATGTAAAAGTGAGCTCTACCGGATGTAACATATAAAAGTGGTCTCTAGCCGGAGTAACGTAACTGGTGCTCTACCTGGTGTAATGTGTAATGGCATAATGTATATAATAATGTATATAAGGGGGCTCTACCCTGCGTAGTGTGTAGAAGAGGTTTCTACATGGTGTATCATTTAAAAGAGGGTTCTACATGGAGTAATGTGTAAAAGGGGCTCTACGTAGTATAATGTATATGAGTGGCTCTACCTGGTGTAATATGTAAATGGGACATTACACATTAGTAAAAGGGTGATCTACCTGGCTAATGTATGGAAACGGTCATCTGTCAGACCACACTTAGGTCGACAGTCATTAGGTCGACCCGGAAGATCGACTGGCCCCCAGGTTGAAAGGGTTAAAGGTCGACATGACTTAAGGTCGACATGGGTTTAGGTCGACAGTCATTAGGTCGACATGAGTTTTTCACGTTTTTTTCAGCCGACAAGCGGTATTTCATGCCCTATCATCCACTAGGGCGTGGTGGGAGAATAAAATAGTGTGCCCGAAGCATTGCGAGCGAAGCGAGGGGCTGCGGTTCAACTCCAACTGTGTCCAGGATTCAGGATTTTGCTATGGGGCCAACAAAGTTCTAGTTACACCCCTGATGTAATATTTAATGCACCTTTTATTATGTTCCAGACTGTCAATCTCCCAAACCAGATACATTTTCTGGCAGTTTTTACAGTGATTTCAAATGGCCGGTGTGTAGGACCCCTAGCTGTTTTTGCTATATGGTCAGCAAATCAAATATTTTACAGTTATTTGTAAACATGTAAGAGTGCTACTTAAATTTGTATCAAATGGGAGAAACAAAAATTCATATTGTTTAAATTCCCGCTATGGGATATTAAATAAGATAAATGTGAATTTTATCATATAAAACGTCCCCATAGATGGCTGTGATATGGTACATTTATATTAAATTCAGATTTTAGGAAATGTAAACATTTTTTACAGCTGTTATGCAATAACTAAACAATGTACCGTTACATATGACTTATTGACAGGTCTTGTCCATTTTAGTTGTTTTAAAGGTAAATCCTGGTTTCACAGTGGAAAACATTGTTCCAAAGCTGCTGCTGAGAATGTAAACCTTATTATTGTAGCGGCTTCAATCATTGCCCTATTCCTTGCATTTATTCTTCTAAAACTTGTGAAAATGCACGGAGGCCACAACCACAAGACACAATCTGAGTAAGCTTGCCAATATATTTTTCTTTTTAATAAGAATATTAGAAAATTAGACGGTTGCAAATGCCATACATCAGGAATGGGGAACCTTCGGCCCTCCAGCTGTTGTTGAACTACACATTCCAGCATGCTTTGCTACAGATTTGCTATTTGATCATGCTAAATCTGTTGCAGGGCATGCTGGGATGTGTGGTTCAACAACAGCTGGAGGGCCAAAGGTTCCCCATCCCTGCCATACATGCTCACCAAGAGTAAAATATATTGGTATAGAGTTAATGTGACATGCTACAATCGACACAGTTTTGGGAAAATTAAACCTGTATTTTACCATGATGAAAGTGTGAAAAGTTCCAACTACTCTACATGTCCTACAGGTGTCTGCAGTGTGCCGAGGTAATAGCGTATAGAATAAAGGCCCCTTGCCAGAGCTTCCTATCACTATATTCTGTCAACATATAATTGCATGAAGCAGCTTAGCCATCATTGCTGATATTTTTCCTCACCATTCAACATCGCTAACATAAGAGTAATTTGCCTGTAATGCCTCCCACATGTGTGCTACCAGAAAGGTTTCCTTACAGGAACCCTGAAGCTTTCTATGCCTGGCTTTTGAAGACACATTTCTTTTCACTACCACTTGGTCTATTTGAAATTGCTCTTGAGATTTTCTTTTTCTTTTGCATCTCACTTCATTTTGCAGATTGCCAGTCCCTGTTATGCAGGAAAATCTCAAGAGCAGACAATAAGAGCAGTTTCCCAGCAATGTTTGCAGTACAGAAAGGTTTGCTTTTTTATTATTCTGTAAAATGTATTCCAGATTCATTTATACCAACATCCAAATTTAGAAGTATGGGACAAAAATAGAGAAACAAAAGCAGGTGGTGGGGAAGGGGGGGGGGGGAGGGGTAATTTTCAGCAATGTCATATACACTGCATTGTTTAGCATGTTTTTTTTATTTTAAGCTTTAGGATCTTTAATATATTTTCTTAATCACTACTTCATGGCAGCCATTACTCTGGGATTATGTCCCATTCCCCACAGGAATCTTTTTTCAAGGATTGCCCACCTAGAGTATTTATTTTATTTGTTTATTAACAGTTTCTTATATAGCGCAGCATATTCCATTGCACTTTACAATAGGAGACAATGGCATGTATTCAATGCCGGTGCGAGCAGCTGGCAAGGGGGTTAAACTGCGAGGATCGCAGAAAACCAGTGATCCTCGCAGTTTAACCCCCGCGCCGGCCGCTCGCACTATTCAACGTTCCGGGGGAATCCTCGCCGTCACAGAACTGCGAGGATTCCCCTAAACTGCGAGAGCCGCGGCTAGTGCAGCAAACTCGCTGTAATTAGCCTCGATTCTCGCAGCTTTTGGAGGCACATACGCCAATTCTCCCTCGCTCAAAAAACGGAGCGAGGGGGAATTTGCGTATGAGGGGGGTCAGTTGAATACCGACAGGGTGAGCGGTGACTGCGAGCAAAAAGTCCTGCTCGCAGTCACCGCTCGCCCACGGCATTGAATATATGCCATTGATAAAACAAACAGGGTATTTACAGACAGTCAAAGGTATGAGGGCCCTGCTCGAAAGCTTACACTTTATAGGGAAATAGGCATTGATAAAAAAGGATCGACAGTCTTCATTACAGAAAGTTCACCAGAATGCAAATGTTCCTGGTGTGCTGTATAATATGGTGACCCAGCAGCTTGGCCAGGGGTCAGGAGAATGGAAAATGTAAAAAGGTAAGAGGATGTGTGTGGCCTGTAAAGTGGGGATGTGTTTGGATAGCAACGGTATATGAAGGTTAAGTGATTGGTTTTGGAATTTGATAAGCTTGTCTGAAGAGGTGACTTTCCATGGAACGCTTGTAGGTTTGGACACTGAAGGATAGTCTTATTGTGTGTGGGAGAGCATTCAACAGAGCAGCCTGAAGAAAGTCCTGCAGTTGGGAATGGGAGCAAGTGATGAGTATGGATAAGAGACGTAGATCTTGTAAGGAGCGAAGAGGTCAGGTTGGAAGATATTTTAAGAGAAAGGAAGAGATGTAAGTTGTTGTAGTTTGGTTTATGGCCTTGTGTGTTAGTAAAATAATTTTGTATCGATGACGGTAGAATTCAGGTAACCAAGGAAGTGACTGACAATAGCTTTGCAGACAATGAACGTCTGCCTAGACAAATTAGCCTCACAGCTGCATTTATGATGGACTGTTGTGGAGAGAGTCTGTTTTGGGGAAAGCCAATAAGGAGACTCTTGCAATAATCAATGCTTGAGATGATGAGAGCATGGATTACAGTTTTAGCAGTGTCTTGTGTAAGTTAAGGGTAAATTTTGAGTATGTTTTTTAGGTGCATGTGGCATGATATCAAGACAGAATGAAAGTTCAGAGTTAAGGATGACCGCTAGACAGCAAGCTTGAGTGGTAGGAGTGATTGTCATATTTTCAACAGAAATAGAGATATCTGGTTGGTAACTACTATTTATTGGTGGAAATTTATTCTGTTTTTGAAATATTCAGTTTGAGAGGAAATCCAAGACGAAACAGCAGAAAGGTATTCAGAGACATGGCCCAATACAGATGGAGACAGGTCTGGGGAAGATAGATAGAGTTAAGTAACATCCGTAAACAGATGATGCTGAAATCTAAAAGAGCGGATTAGTTTGCCAAGAGAGGAGGTATAGTTTGAGAAAAGCAGAGGACTTAAGACTGAGCCTTGTGGTACTCCAACAGATAAAAGTAGTGAAGAGGAAGTGGAGTCAGGGAAACGAACATTGAAGGAGCGGTTAGATAGGTGGGATGAGAACCAAGAAAGGGCTGTGTCTTTAAGACCTAGGGATTGTACAGTAGTGTTTGTATGAGAAGTGTATGGTCAACAGTGTCAAAAGCAGCAGAGATATCTAGAAGAATAAGTAGTGAGTAATGGCCTTTAGACTTAGCAGTGACCAGATCATTCACAACTTAGTCAGTGCTGTCTCGGTGGAGTGTTGGGAACAAAAGCGTGACTGAAGTGGGTCCAATAAGTTGTGTGAGTTAAGAAAGTGTGCGAGGTGAGTGTAGGCAAGTCTCTCATGTAGTTAAGAGGTGCATGGATGCTGAGTCCCTCCCCCATCAGCAGCGTCATCACTCCTTCCCAAGCGTATAACGCTGGTTGTGTCAAATGAGTTGGAGAAGTCTGACTGACTGCTGCTGGCTGCCTGTCTGTGTCAAGACTTAAGTCTTGACACAGGCAGGGGGTGGGGGGGGGGGGGAACATGCCCTTGCTCCAGGCACCATGGCACCTAGCTACACCTCTGGGGAAATGATGTATAAGGAATGGCAGAGTTTAGGCAAGCAACTGGGCAATCTGAAAATAATTGTTTGTGTGTATCCAATGATGAACAGTTTCTCAGTTGGTATGCAGTGCCCAAAGTGGATGCTGCAATAGAAGAAATAACGTTGAGAACAACTATGCTGTTTGAAGATGGTGCTGTCACTGCTGTGTTACAGGTACCATGGATAAAAAGATAGAGCTTTCTTTAAAAAAAGTTACATATCTCTATGGTTGTTTCTTTGAAATCTGGTGTTGCTATAGCTTCAGTTTCACAGGCCTTGAGACTGTGGAGTTCTGTTATGCAGACAGATGCGGAAGAAAAGATCTTGAGTCATTATTTGCAGAGCAGTCTCGGTACAGTATAATGCAGAAGGCTATAGAAGCATCTTGTGAAATTCTAGATTTCTGTGTGAAATCTATGCGGCCAAGAGAACATTGTGGTTGTGGACTGCAGCACATACGAAAAAAATAGACTGGTTACTATTCCATATAAGGGTTCTCTGTTATTTGTTAATAAATTGGAAGTAATAATTTAGAAATTATGGGAGATAAATCTGATAGACAAAGCAGGTTCTTTGTACTGATTATTGGGAGAAATAATCAGTATGCTAGCTACAATCTTAATGGGGTAGAGTTAGGAACATCAGAAATGGTTTAGGACCTACTGTAGGAGTGCAAATTGATTATAAGCTTGGGAGCAATAATCAATGCCACGTACCAGCAAATAAGGCCAATAGGATACTAGCATGTATTAAGGGTATAGAATCTTGGGACGACACTGTTATTGTGCCACTTTTTAAAGCACTTGTTAGGCCTCATCTTGAGCTTGGAGTACAGTTCTGGGCCCCTCACTACAAAAATGACATTATTGAACTTGAGAAAATTCAGCATAGCGCAACTTAGTTAATAAAAGGAATGGAGAACATGGGTAACGAAGACAGATTAGCCAAACTAGGAAGATTTACAAAAAATAAAAATAAATTGCGTTTAAGAGGAGACATGCTCAACATGTATAAATATATAAAGGGGCAATATAAGGAACTATCACACACCCTCTTTACCCTAAGGACATCCACTTAAACTAGAGAGGTGGTGTCATACTTTTAGGAGGAGGGGGTTCTTTATGGTGAGAGCAGTAAAGGTGTGGAACTCACTGCCAACTGAGGTGGTGATGGCAGATACATTAAATACATTTAAGATCAGACTTGATGGATAATAACATTCAGGGCTATAATCAGCATGCTATGGTCTAGTGGGTAGATCAGTGGGTTAAAAAAGGCTACATTTAACTGTGGACTTTGAAAGTTATTCTGGTTGATTCGCTCAGATGCGAATTCGCAACATTGAGGGCCAACCAGATCCCGCCTTGCAAGTGGTGGTGAGCCAGCACACCATTGACACAGCACGTTCGTTCGCACGGCATGCAAATGGATGTTTTACATAAACATCCATTTGCAGCCTGCAGGGGAACACCCACATCATTCGATGGAAACACCCTAGATACGCTGGGCATTACCATATGCTAATGAGCCACCCCCCACCCTCAAGGATGGGTGCATGAACCCAGCAAACAGTTTGTTCGCCGTGGCCGCACGCACCCAGCGCATGCACAAACAAGAAACATTGGCCCCATGTTAACAAACTCGGCCTTGCGAAAGGACCAGAATAAGGTCCTTTGTTTACTCCTTAAGAGTATATATACTCCCCAGAGTTGCATTAATGACCTGAATGTGGTTTTAAAAACATTGTTTTATAATTAGAGCTTTTTACATTATATGTGTTTAATGTTTCACTAAGGTTTATGAATAAATCTGAATATATATTTTACTCTATCTAACTTTCTACGTATGCTGTATATTGGTGGCAGGAAACCAATTGGGAGCTGCTGTTTTGATTATTAAGTGGTTACTGTGTTGCTACAAAGTATTATCTATATATTTGTGTTATTATTTGCGCACAATTTTAAATCTTTTTATTAATATATTTGCATAGATTGCTTCTAAATTCAATTCCATTGTGGTCCCATTTAATGGATAAAGAAAGCATCACAGTACGGGAAATAATTGTTGGCCAATACCAATTCTATTAGCTTGCAGCGCACAAAATCAATTGACGTCTTAGAAAATGACTCTAATATTTCTCTGACAGTACAAACCCCCTTCTAGGTGTTGGAAGAAGATATTGAACCACCTGTATATAGGATGTTTTTTTTATAATCATGAATTACTGTATCCAGTTTTTTTTTTACATATATATGCCATAAATTCTTTTTTATAAACGGTCCATACTTATATTTATTTTCTCTTTGCACTTCTTAGACCTATCCGGAGTGACAGCTACAGTTACATCTGACATTTCAGAGGTGATCTTTTGTAACTCAGAGCTCACCTCCTCTACTACCAAAAGAACTAAAACTAATGAGAACTTGTTAAGCACTTCATGCCATTTTGAACAAAACACAGTATTTGTTCTTCCTAGTGTGGGTATATTACAAATATGAAACCCTCTAGGAATACCCTTTTTTGCAATAGTAATCGTACAAAACAAAGTCTATGCAATATCAAATACAATTCTTTTTTACTTAATCATAAACGCTTGTAATACAAATCAATATTGGTTTCAGCAGGTAAGCTACCAAAGTCCTCCTGTTGAAAAAAGGATCTGCGATGTGTCTTCATCCATTCAGGATATTTATTCAGTTTTTGCTTGTTGATGGTCCTAATCCAATTTACCCACTTACTCCATCTTGTTTTATAATAAATATAACTAAATCATACACACTTTGAAAGAAGCCTCTTACTCAAAAAATGTTCATTATAATGTACTTCATATACTTGGTGAACAGAGCCAAGAAAGAATTAGTTTTGCCCAAAGCAACTCAACAGGGATAGGTAAAATCTCACAATAATAAATCACTTATGTTAACATTATAACAGTCGTCCTATATTTGTAATAATGATTATAATTTCATCCAAATTTTTATTTTCCACTGCTGGGTGCAAGAAACACAATAATCCTTCAACGCAAAGAAGTTTATTTATTCTAAGGTTTTAAATCCAGAATTGCAAAATGCAAGGCACTTACCAGTCTTCAAGCAATTAAAGCAGCATTTTTATTCCTGAAGATGCATCCACAAGGTTTCATTTGAGCTTCCAATTTTGACTATATAGTTAAGATCAGGAAAAAAAATTGCACACATAGCACAGTGTGTATACAGCTTGCAATACCAATACGCGCACCTGTGGGATTGGCATCACAAGAAAAAAATAGACTCTGCAGGCAAGCCAATTTTGATTATATTGTGTACAATTTAACGTTCTCATATAGGCCCTTATTCTGATCGGTGCGGATATTCCCGAATTCTTACGGTGCGGTCCGCACGCCACGGTGTGCTGCCGCGTGCGGCCATCGTCCGTAGAAACGCCCACGTGTCCTCCGCATTCGGACGGACTCACTCTTTAAGAACAGGGCGTGTTTACGGACGACATACAAACCATGCGTGTGCGGGAGAATCACTCCGATTCTGCACGGTATTACAGAGTATTACAGAGTATGCACGGGAATACCGCATCCGAACGGGAGGCAAGCGGTGCTTCCGCACGTAAGCGGTGTATTTACGCCAAACAACCCACTATTATGTCTATTCTGCAATACATCACATGACCCACTTATTCAATTACCTATCCTCATACAAAAATGCTTATTTGGAATTGGAATCAATTAGATGCCAATATATCCTTACAAGCATGCCTAACACATGCATTGCACACATTAACCCTTACAGCAATTGAAGTGCAATGGTTTCAATTAAAGCACTGACAAGCGTCCTATTAGTGAGTAATGAGTAAAGGAGTCGATTCTATTGGGTTCAGGTGTTAATGCTTGTAGTCATTAGGCGGTCCGTTCGCCTACCGCAGGAACGAGTGGTGTCCGCTAAGCAATACTAGCCTTTTGGACACCGCACATTTCTTCCCTTTTTGTTCGCGTGCATTCGGAGTGGTATCCGAATGCACGCCCCCCAACATAAGTGTACTCCCCCGTGTCCGCCCATGTTTCCGCCCCGTTTTGCCCACTTTGAAACTACGCCCATGTGTCATTCCGCATGACGCCCATAATACGCCCATATTTCCCGACTGATTGCGGTGAACAGTTTTGTACGGGATTTGCCCGAACAGGTACGGAGTCAAGGCGTGGCACATGCGCGTTGCGTTCTCCACGCATGCGCAGACGCCGTAAAGACGCGATCCGAAAGTATGCGGAAAAGTACGCGTCAATCAGAATAAGGGCCATAGTCAAAATCAGCCAGAGTCAAAATATCAAGTAAATATAGTCAAGATTGTATGGTTCTAGGCTATGGGGAGATCAAGGCAAATCACATGATCAAAATTGCACATAGCCTAAATCTCACTGTGTGTGCACCTTTAAAGTGACATTGGGCCTAATTCAGATCTGATGGCTGCTGTGAGACTTCGCAACCGGCTATTTAGTGGTAGTGCTAAAAAAAACTTGCAGGCGTGCTTAGGAAACCCCAAGTGTTTTAGGGAAGGATGTAGGACATCCGTTCCGGCCCCAATAAGCCTGTATTCATTGCAGCTGCCGAGTAAGTCCAGGGCTACACAGTGCTTGCGATCAGTGGTGACCAGTGGAAAAATCAATCCAGAGCATCTTACAAATGTTTTCGGACATATTTGCTCAGCTGCAAATTCTTTGCTAGCTGTACACATGTATTCGCACAGCGAACACATTCATTTGCTAGAAGGGATTTTACTCTAGCGGGGCAGTGTCTTCCTGCAGGGCAGAGGGTCATTGCTCTTGATGGTGGAAGAGCTGCCCAAGTGATAGACTGGGGTGTGGGCTACGGCAGGGGCCACTGGAGCTTTCTGAAGAGTTGGTACTATTCTGTGACACCTGTGTGCTACAATGCTGTAACATTTCTTGCTGTGCTGGTCACCTGGTATGCTGTTCACCTGCTACAAAAATAAAGATCAAGACTTCATCTGATACAGTGTATGTGCTTCCTTGTCACAATAAATATATACTGTGTACGTATATATGGGTCAAAGAAGAAAAGGGGTTTAGCGCCAAGATTAATATGACAGAAGGATCAAAACAAAAAAGGGGAAGAAGAGAGGGGTATCCGTTTATTGCTATGAAACACTCACCTCTTATATGGGGTGTCTGCTCGAGACCAAGAAAAATGGTGGTGGACCGTCTATATGGAAGCAAAAGGTATTTGAAAAATGTTTGGAACTCGACGACTAGTGCTTTCAGTTCAAATTAAAAGGACGGATAATAAATATCGGTACTTTTGTACTAACTGGGCTGCCGATTTTGAAATCGGGTCCATCGCATCGCATCGCATCCGACCATATCGCATGCGATGCGATGCGATGGACCCGATTTTTCCATAGGATTCAATGTTAAAATGGACTGAGTCCATTTTAACATGGAATTCAATGAGAAAAGGGGTCCTTTTCATACCCTACTATCCAAGTGGGCGTGGAGTTGGATATAAACCTGTGGCGAGCCAGAAGCGTGGCGAGCGTAGCGAGCCCCGCGAGGGGACACAGAATACCGTTCGCTCGCCTCGCTACGCTCGCCACAGGTTTATATCCAACTCCATGCCCACTTGGATAGTAGGGTATGAAAAGGACCCCTTTTTCCCATTGAATTCCATGTTAAAATGGACTCAGTCCATTTTAACATTGAATCCTATGGAAAAATCGGGTCATCGCATCGCATGCGATATGGTCGTATGCGATGCGATGCGATATCGCATCGCATCTGATTGTATGCTTTAAGTTAAGGCATACAATCAAAAAATCGGCAGCCCAGATACTACATAAGTACCTAAATATCTATAAAAGATTATAAAAAGTTTATTTTTATACAGTTTAAGGAAGGGTTCACAACAAGAATGAAAAATATATAAAATGAAATACCATCGTGTGAGTGCTTGACTAAAAATATACTGATGAAATTATTCAAAGATGGTATAAATAATTTAAGAGCAGGATAAAATTCATAGAGGATCAAATATCACATCTAAAAAATGTATAAGGCAGGATTGATTAGCTGAGTAATGGAGGTGAGGTCTCGGAAGCTGCCCGACAAGTTTTGTCTCACAAGACTTCCTCAGGGGGTGGGGATAAACTGGTAGAAGCTAGTATTTATCACAGGGCAGACCTACATCACTTCCTGTCACTAATTAGTTAATTATAAAACATAAAATGCCAATACAATAGTTACAACCAACAAATCCTCATTATCTAAGTATAGGTGATATTACCTACAAGGAACACATATTCACAGTGTAGAGGTGGGTATATACTACAGTGTATATAGAAGAATAGAATTGAATTGGCTTGAAAAAGGGGCGTTGTACCCCATGAAACGTTGGCGCACTTTTCTGCACAATATATGCACGTTCTACAAGACCCTCTGATGTGCCTTCTTTATTTACTGGTATGTTATTTCGTCTTAGTGGCACCGGGGGCAGTTGCACCTATTGAGGCGAGTGCAAGCCTGCATCGTTTGATATACAGGTTGAGTATCCCGTATCCAAAATGCTCGGGACCAGGAGAATTTTGGATAACGGATTATTCCGTATTTCGGAATATTTTTATATTTCAATTATGTATTTTGAAGTATCTTGCATGTATGCTGTATAAACACATAAAATACACACAAATATATTTTATTACCACATAAAATACACACAAATATATTTTATTTGTTCAAAAAACAAGGTTTCAAAACATGAAACAAAATTTGTGTACTATCTCAGATATTGAATTTGAATGCCAAGCAATCATTTTCTTGCACATATATAGTGCCAGTTACATATCATGTCACCAGTAGTGCTGTTACAAATGTCCCCAGTGAGTTTTTAGCAAAAAAAAAATATTTTTTATTCACTTTCTGGAATGTATGGTTTTCGGAATAATTCGGATAACGGATACTCGGATACGGGATACTCAACCTGTATATATATATATATATATATATATATATATATATTTATATATACACTGTAAAGCTTCATTAAATGGTACCCACAAAACGCCAGTGTCAATGTCTGCAGTAAAGGGGTGGCCATAACTTTTTTTTCCAATTTTCCTTTGTCTAATGTCTATGTTCTTTTCCCACATTAATCTTTTCCTTTATTGGACAGTCTCAGATATGACTTTTTCTTTGCCACTCTGCCTAGAAGGCCACCATTCCGGTGTCGCCTCTTCACTGTAGATGTTGACACTGGCGTTTTGCGGCTACCATTTAATGAAGCTGCCAGTTGAGGACCGATGAGGCATCTATTTCTCAAACTAGAGACTCTAATGTATTTGTCTTCTTGCTCCCACTTCTCTTTCTACTCTGGTTAGAGCCTGTCTGTGCTGTTCTATGAAGGGAGTAGTAGGAAATGTTCAGTTTCTTGGCAATTTCTTGCATGAATAGCCTTCATTTTTAAGAACAAGAATAGACTGTTGAGTTTTACATGCAAGTTCTCTACTTCTGGCCATTTTGAGAGTACAATAAAACCCACAAATGTGATGCTCCAGATACTAAACTAGCTCAAATGAAGACCCATTTAATAGCTTCTCTAACTAGCAAACCCATTTTCAGCTGTGCTAACATAATTGCACAAGGATTTTCTAATCATCCAGTAATCTTCTATCACGATTAGCAAACACAATGTACCAATAGTGATGGTTGCTGAAAATGGGCCTCTATACACCTATGTAGATTTTCCTTTCAAATCCAGTCGTTTGAAGCTAGTATGCTCATTTACTACATTAACAAGGTATAGAATGTATATATAATTCATTTAATGTTATCTTCATTGAAAAAACTGTGATTTTCTTTCATAAATAAGGAAATATGTAAGTGATCCCTAACATTTGAACAGTAGTATTTATATGCATTTGGACAAAGGAGTCAAAAGGCCATGAAATGTTGCATAACTTTTTGAAACTGTATCCAGTCTGCAAGTGCTGCTGTCTGTTCACAATGGTGTATTAATTGACAGAAGACACCAGAGCAGTTGCCTGTGGAAGGGTGAATGCCTCTCTGAGTATGCACAATATAAATATATATATATATATATATATATATATATATATATATATATATATATATATATAGTCCAAAGTTCTAGCGTGTCTCCCAGGGGTCCCGGATAGAACAGAGAGCGGCACTCAAACGGATTTTGAGAAATCAAGGTTTAATTTTCAAGGTGGTAAAGGTGGCATCACATGGGCATTATCATCGACGTTTTAAGGCAGTGAGCCTTTTCATCAGGATGCGCTCAAAGTGCATATAGTGCTGTAGTGTGTGAATAAAACAGAGCATACAGCTCTCTTACCTTTATAGTGCAGCTGAATAGTGTAATTCCCCAGGCATGCTGCTCCTGTGTCTGCGGGCGTCGCTTCCGGGTGCCTCGGCTTGGCCCCGCCCACCTGTGATGTAAGGCCGTCACTGTGGTAACCCTAGGAAGCGTCTGCTCCGTGTTAGCAGGGAGCGTGTCTCTGTGAAGGGGACAAAACAAAAACGTGAAAAAAATGCCAAAGTATAAGACCAACAAAATATTTAGTTGGAGATATGTGTAAAACAGGTTTTACTGATTCAGCTGCTGTTTGCTGGTGTCTATGTCAGGTGAATATAACATTTTTTTAAAAGGAGATACGCAAAAAGGCATATGTACACTAAAGTAGCATGGGGCTATACTTAATCTATATGATATAGATTAAGTATAGCCCCATGCTACTTTAGTGTACATATGCCTTTTTGCGTATCTCCTTTTAAAAAACTTTTATATTCACCTGACATAGACACCAGCAAACAGCAGCTGAATCAGTAAAACCTGTTTTACACATATCTCCAACTAAATATTTTGTTGGTCTTATACTTTGGCATTTTTTTTACGTTTTTGTTTTGTCCCCTTCACAGAGACACGCTCCCTGCTAACACGGAGCAGACGCTTCCTAGGGTTACCACGGTGACGGCCTTACATCACAGGTGGGCGGGGCCAAGCCGAGGCACCCGGAAGCGACGCCCGCAGACACAGGAGCAGCATGCCTGGGGAATAACACTATTCAGCTGCACTATAAAGGTAAGAGAGCTGTATGCTCTGTTTTATTCACACACTACAGCACTATATGCACTTTGAGCGCATCCTGATGAAAAGGCTCACTGCCTTAAAACGTCGATGATGATGCCCATGTGATGCCACCTTTACCACCTTGAAAATTAAACCTTGATTTCTTAAAATCCGTTTGAGTGCCGCTCTCTGTTCTAGAACTGGGAGACACGCTAGAACTTTGGACTATATTATCTGATTGAGGGCACCACGGTAGCTGGCTTTATCGTCCGGAGTGCCGAGCAACACCAGGAAACTATATATATATATATATATATATATATATATATATATATATAATATTCGTGGACTCCACACTCACGGCCACCTTTGTACATTTGCTGGGGTGCACCTCTAAGGTGACAATCATTTGTCCCATTTATATAGCAGTGTAGGATATTGATCCAATGAGGGCACTCACCACAATTTTATAATGAATTAATTTAATCAAGGTACCATTCCATAGTGTAGTCTACGTTTCTCAAGACAAGACATCTGTAGACGTCTTCACAGCTAGAGCAAAGAAATGGCTCCATACATATGCATCCTAATGACGGGGCAATACCGCCCCCTCATCAGGATACATATGTTTCCTGACAACGAGGCGGTGTTTCCCCGAAACATCGATATAATCATGGATTAAAACCAGTCCCACCTTTTCCACTGCTGAGAGTCTCTGAGTGCCACTTCTTTGAGAGAGAGAGAGAGAGAGAGAGAGAGAGAGAGAGAGAGAGAGAGTGTCCTGGGGGTGCAGCTGCACTCAGATAAAAATAAGACGCATAGGCAGAGTTTCTCTATGAAACCTTGATAAAGGAGCTGTGGCTCCAAAACTGTTGGTGGAAACTCTGCCTATGCGTCTTATTTTTATCTGAGTGCCGCCGCACCCCCAGGACTATATACATAGACAGCTTTATAACTGTCTTTTACGGAGGGCACCAGCTTATTGGAAATTCGATATCCAGTTGTTCTACACCTTGGAGTGCCGCCACAGGACTATATATATATACATCTTCTATATTTAGCCAGATCTGTCACTCATCCACTGTGTGTATAATGTTCCCGCCCAGCGTTATACACACACCCGCCCCCCCTAGGGAAAAGACCAGTATTATACACACCACCACCCCCTTGACATCACCTCCCCCCCCAGCCAGGGCTACAGTACACACCCACCATCCACCATGGTGTAGGTGAGCGGCCCCCCGCACCACCCCCCTCCCGCGATTCGTGGACCCCTGCGACCCCCCTGCGAGATTCAGGTCCCCCCTGCATGATTCACAGCACACCCCCCACAAACCCTGCTCCCGCAATTCACGGACCGCCGTGACCCCCCCTCCCTTGATTCACAGACCCCCACAACCCCCCTCCGGCAATTTGCAGACCCCCCCTCCCGCAATTTGCGGACCCCCTGACCGCCTTCCCGCACCCCCCCCCCCACGAGCGGACCCCCGCGACCCCGCTCCATGGCAGGTGACGCCCCTAGGTGGGAAATGCAGCCCTGACTGCCACGCTGCAGGTTCCCCCACTGCCAGAAGTGTCCCCACGTACCTCTGCACCAGCGCCACAACTTTTATCAATGTCTTGCCCACATATCACTATTATACAGCCTCCTGCTCTCATGCACCCTTACTCCCTCCCAGTAGGAGGAGACGCTCAGCCACTACTGGGAGCTGCATACTGTCCCCCACCCTTCTCCAGTTCTAGGGATGCCTATCGAACATCAATGATTTCAAATCAACGATGGTTTAGGGCCAATGTTGAATACTTTTGCCATCGATGTGGGAGGACCAGATGGTTTCCCTACATCAATGGCAAAGGAGAACCGATCAAGTTTAAAAAAAATTTAAGGTGCCGGGACACGGAGCATAGCTTCGCCTCCCCACACCCGGAAGTCCCGCCACCGAGTTCTGATTGACCCACGGCATATTTAGTCAGATATAATGGATAACCATCGATAGCTACAACAATGAATGGTTATCCAAGTAGTATTTTACTACTATCGATGGCAGGGTGCAAAATCGCCATCAATGCCTACCATCGATAGCGTCTGCACCAATGGCTTTACCTACTCTGCAACAGCCAAAAACCTTTACTACCCCTCATGCCCACACCACTATCACTGCCCTGCCTCCTGCCCCGTAACTTCCGCCAGTGGGGACCCACTCACCCTGTGTTGCCCACATTCCCCTATCATGCTTTACCACCCAGCCTCCTGCTCTCATGCACCCTAACTCCCACCCAGTAGGAGGAGACACTGTCCTGTACTCCTGTACTCCTGCGCTGGCATGCTGGATGCTCACCCACTGGCTGGAGCTGCGCAGTGTCCCCCACCCTCCTCTGCACCAGCGCAAAAGCTTTAGTACCCCTCATACCCACACACCCCTATCACTACCTAGATTCCTGCTCTCCTGAACCATAACTTCCACCACTGGAGAGTCGCTGACGCTGTGTTGCCCACATACCCCTATCATGCCTCATAGCCCAGCCTCCTGCTCTCATGCACCCTAACTCCCACCCAGTAGGAGGAGACACTGACTCAGGGCCACCGTCCTGTACTCCTGTGCTGCCACGCTGGACCCTCACCCACTGTAAGAAGCTGCACAGTGTCCCCCACCCTCCTCTTTAGTCCCACGTATGCCCACGCACCCCTATCACTGCCCAGCTTCCTGCTCTCCTGAAACGTAACTTCCACCACTGGGAAATCGCTGACGCTGTGTTGCCCACATACCCCTATCACGCCTCATAGCCCAGCCTCCTGCTCTCATGCACCCTAACTCCCACCCAGTAGGAGACACTGACTCAGGGCCACTGTCCTGTACTCCTGTGCTGCCACGCTGGACCCTCACCCACTGGAAGAAGCAGCACAGTGTCCCCCAATCTCCTCTTTAGTCCCCCTTATGCCCACACACCCCTATCACTACCCAGCCTCCTGTTTTCCTGTGTTGTGACCTCCGCCAGTGGCGAGCTGCTGACTCAAATACACCCTACTATACTATTGCACACACACACACACACCCACAAATGTCACTGTATTCTCCACACTATCAATGTACATCTTACTCTGTAACTGCTTTTTAATTAAACAAAACAATACACACCCCCTTCCAAATCATATGCTCTTTATTTAACACATTTCACCTATAACTCAAGTTGCAATACAGGCATCTTTCATACAATTCTAACCATATTTCTCACAATACAAAAGTTCACAAATTAAGGGGGCGCAGCCCCTTACGCCGGTGTGAAGAGGGCGCGATGAATCACCTAGTATATATGTGTACATACATACACACCGCCCCTTGAACCATGGTATAATGGTATAGTGGTAAAACAGTGCATCAACACTCTAAAAATGTTCCAGAATCTCTGTGGGAAAGAATCAGAATAAAGAGGCCAGAGATATAGAAAAGGTGCTTTATTCTCCATCAGGACAATTGCACCAGCCCACACAGCTCTCTCTGTTAAGCCCTTTTGACAGCTAAGTAGATTGCAGTTCTAGAACATATTGCCAATCAAAGCACCATAGGACTTCTCTCTTTTCCCTCAAATAAAACCAAGGAGACCAGTTTTGCATCAGTTACTATATAGGAATTTGGTTGTAGTGCTGCGCTCTGTCACTAAGATTCTACAAATGGGTAAAATAAATGATTTTATTGTGCAAAAAAACTGTATATAACAATTGCTCTTTTCAATAACAATGTCCAGTCACTTGAGACTGGAGGATATGTATTCCTTCAAGGACAATTAATCTATACAGAATGAAAATAAAAATAAAGCAAATAAAACAAAAGAAAAAATAGTGGTAGAAACAATGGAAAAAAGTGTCACTGCTCGAGAAGTGTTATTAATTGACCGACAGTAAGGATGATAATGGTGAAAAAGGTTTTGCAAATTAATGCTGATTGCGTTGATCTGTTCAATTAATTGCGTGGTGTGTGCCCGCTCATCTAGCAAATCTGCCAGATTGGTCCATATAGCAAAAAAACAGTGGATTTGAATAATGAGTTCAGCGGCGTCCCGCTATTTGTAATCCTTATTGTGCTGATTAAATGTTCTAGGTACCTTAATTCGTGTTCGGGAACGGTGGTACCTGTGGAGGTGGTTTGGGGAGTGGGGGTCCCGGATGGGTGAAGCTGACTCTGTCTCCCGCTCGTCACCGGTAGCTGAGTGCGATGCACCGCTAACCGGGACATGGGATGTACTGAGGTTGCTGCCCGTCTGTGTTAGTGAGTACAGCTCACCGTGTCAGGATGCCGTATAGCTCCGTCGCGGTGACCGTTACTCGCAGTTACAGGACCTCACCGCTGCTACCCGCTCTCCCTCTCACTTATACTCACCGCTGCCGTTACACCCGCTGCTGTCAGTTCTTGCTGTGGTTTCTGCTGGCGCAGCAGCGTGTGCGCTCGCTGGCTGCTGGCTGTTGGTGATGGTGTTAGATGTCGGTCCTCCGCTGTGGTTCTCTCTCTGCAGGGTTAATTAAAGTCTGTATGTACCTCCAACGCGTTTCGGCAGTTGTTGCCTTCTTCTAGGGAGATGCTAGGTTTGCTGTGTCTCTGGGTTTAAATGTCCCTCCATTTTGCACATCTATTTTTTGATTGGCTTGGTTGTTTAATTGCTGATTGGGCCAATGCCTGCATGTGTCAGTCTGCAGTCAAATACGTAGTTCACTGCTAATTGGTTGATTGTCTTGTTAATAATAACTGTTCTGGTAATTACATTGTCACTTATTTATTCAAGCTATTGTTTCATTGTTGAAAATAAACAGGTTATTAGTAAGCCCTGTGTTTATACATCTAATTAGTAAACAAAGTAATACTTCTTAAAGGTAATTTGTTAATTATAAATTGAGTGTTTTAGTTTACACAGTAATTCCTATTATATTGGAGCTACTATGATTTTTATTAGTATATGGAATAGTAATTATTGCTGTAATGGTATTTATTAATTTTATTAAAAAAAAAAAAAAAAAAAAAAAAAAAAAAAATGGTGTTGTGGATTGTCACCCATTTATTTTCTAGGTTTGCTTGATCAAGTACGTTTCTGTCTGTTTCTGTCTGTTAGGGGGTCTCCCTCGTAACTAGAATTTAATAAATTGAGTTTCTGTCTGTTGGGGGGTCTCCCTCCCAACTGTCATGATTGTTAGTTCGTCATAAAAAATTGTTGTCTGTCTGTTGGGGGATATTCCCAACTTGCATGGGTATCTAATTTGTCAATTCCATTATAGTCTGTCTGCTTTGGGGTCATCCCTCTTAGCTGCTATATGTGTGTCATTTTTTCCCTATTATTGCTTTTACCTCATTGTCAAGGTTCAATCCCCGCGGTTTTAGTGTTTTTAACTCATACATGTATTTGAGTTCAAGTTTGTTTATTTTATGTGTGAAGTCCCCTCCCCTCCAGTTATTGTGAACTTCTGCAATGCCTATAAATGTCAGCGATCTTGGGTCGCCGTTGTGGTAATCTGAAAAGTGCTTGGATAGGTTGTGTTCCTCATTCTTTTTGGTGATATTTCTGATATGTTCGCTGATTCTTGTTTTTAGGGGTCTTGTAGTACGGCCCACGTATTGTTTTTTGCACCCGCATTGTAGTAAATATATCACCCCCTTGCTGTTGCATGTGATTCTGTTTTTGATTTTATGTGTTTCTTGAGTTGATGTTGATGTATAAGTTGTAACTGGTTGGGTTGTTCTTTGGTTTTGATTAGTGCATCCCATACATGTCCCACAATAAAAGAAGCCTTTGTTGGGTTTGTTTGTTAAAGTTTGCTGTATTTGTGTTTTGGGGGGAATGTGATTGTTGATTAATTTTTGTTTGATGTCTGGAGCTTTCCTATATACTATTTTTGGTTTTTCTGGAAGAATATCTGAAAGTGTCTCATCCTGTAATAATAGTGGCCAATGTTTTTTTATTATATTTTGGAGTTGTTTGGATTCTTGTGAGTATTGAGTAATGAAGGGTGTTTCTTGGTATATTTCATTCTTTTTTTCTTTGTATTTTAGGAGGTCGGTTCTGTCTACTCTCTCTATGTCTCTACGTGCTTTTTGTAGGTCGGTCAGTTTGTATTCTTTTTCTGTGAATTGTGTTATCATATTATTGCTTTGTTCTATGAAATCTGAGTTTTTGGTGCAATTGCGTTTTATTCTTATGAACTGACTTTTTGGGATTGATTGTAACCAATTTGGGTGATGCCAACTGCTGGATAATATGAAACTGTTAACGTCAACGGATTTTTTGTATGTGTTGGTGTGTATTTTATTGTCTTCTATGAATATTTTGAGATCTAGAAACTCTACTTCTATTTTACTGTAATTGCTGGTGAATATCAGATTATTGTTGTTGTGGTTTATGTATTGTAAAAAATTCTGTAGGGATGTCTCGTCTCCTTTCCATATGAACAGAACGTCGTCTATGTAGCGCTTCCATAGCACGAGATTTGCCCCTGGCCCGCCCTCCACCCATATGTGGTGGTCCTCCCACCAACTCATGAATAGATTAGCGTACCCAGGGGCAAATCTCGTGCCCATCGCGGTCCCTGTCGTCTGAATGTAAAATTGGTTTTCAAACCAGACATAATTATGTTTCAGGATGAATGTGATACTGTCCAAAATGAATTGTATTTGTTCGGGTGGAATTGTTGTGTCTTGATCTAAGTGATATTTAATGCTGTTGGTGCCTTGTTCGTGATCTATTATACTGTACAGTGAAGTTACATCGGAAGTGACTAGCCAGAAGTCTTCTTCCCATGTCTGGTTGTGTAGATGGTTGAGTATGTGTGTTGTGTCCCGTATGTATGATTTTTGTTTTTGCACGTATGGTTGTAGGAAGGTATCAATGTAACGGGAGAGGTTGGATGTAAGTGAGTTGATTCCGGATATAATTGGCCTGCCAGGTGGTTTGGTGGGGTTTTTATGGATTTTGGGCAAATAGTAGAATACGGGTATCACGGGATTTTGGATTTGTATGAATTTGTGTTCTTGTGCGTTAATGATTCCTAATTCGCTGCCTGTTTTGAGATGTTTCTCTAATTCTGCCTTGAATTTTGATGTGGGGTCGGTTTTGAGTATCATGTATGTGGTATTGTCATTGAGGATGCGGTGTGCTTCATCTAGGTAATCCTGTTTGTTAAGGATCACCGTCCCTCCCCCCTTATCCGCTGGTTTCACAATTATTTGTTTATTGTTTTGTAGGTCTCTTAGTGCTTTTTCTTCCTTGTTAGTGATGTTCTTTTTGGATGGTTTATGTGTAATGCCTTCAATGTCATGTTCTACCATTTTTATGAAGGCATCTATTTGTGGTCCTTTCATGTGACTTGGGTAAAATTGGGAAGCAGGTTTTAATCCTGTATGTTTGTATTTTGATAGTGCTGTTTCATTCCTAATTTCCACTGGTACTATGTTGCTGAAGTATTTTTTTAAAGTGAGTTTTCTGGCGAAGTTATGTAGGTCAAGATATGTTTGAAATTTGTCAATTTTATTAGTCGGTGCGAATTTAAGTCCTTTGTCCAAAATTTGTTTGTGTTCTTGTGTCAATTCATGGTTGCTCAGATTAAATATCCCTTTTCCTATCTCCCTGTTCTCTTTATTTTTCTTGTTGTCTTTCTTGTTTTCCCCTCCCCTGCACCCTCGTCTGGTCTTTTTGTGTTGGTTTTCTTTGTTGTGGGCCTTACTTTCTCCATCTTGTTTTTGTCGTGTCTGGTGTGACGTACGTCTAAAAAAAGTGTTGGCTCTGGGGTAACACATATTTCAGTGCCTTCTGTTGCTGTTATTGTATTTAATGTGGTCGGGGTGCTTGATATGCTTATGTCGCCCAGGAGGCTATTTTCCCACCCTTTCCTGATTGATAGTCTGGCTATGTTGGCGTAGTTGGATTCTCCCCCCGATGTGTCTTCCTCTATCTCGTGAACTGAGAAGGAGGTGTCACCCAGAGTGGAGTTAAGACTGTCGTGTGTGCTGTTCGCAGCTAAATTCAAGAAGTCTGGTTTTTTGTGTATTTTGGTCATATATTGCTGGTATGTTAATTTCAACCGTTTATATACTGGGCTACGTGTTGGTTTGTTCTGTTTATAAGCAACAGTTTTTGTTGATGTTTGAGGTTTTTTTGTTTTTTTGTGTGTTTTTATGCCAAATTTATCCCTAATGAATTTTTTCTTTTTGGTTTCAATCAGTTGTTTCTCTCTTTGTAACAGTCTTTCTTTGGTGAGGTCTGATAGTGTAATAAATTCCTTTTCCTCTTTAAATGGTGTCAAGTCTTGGTCTAGTTTGTCTATTTCTTTTTCGGTGGTGTCTAGTTTGATTGCGTTGTTTTCAATGATTAATTTCATCAGTGAAAATGAACAATCTTTAAGTATGCCGTTCCATTTGTCCATGAAGCATGTATCATTTGCGTCATGTGTTGGTGTTTTTTTAATTTGTAAGCCTTTTGGTATAATGTTATTCTGTTCGTATAACTTTAATGTCTGTGTCTCCCACCATAGTCTTGTTTCTTTGGAAATTAGTTTTTCTAGTCTGAGGAACGTGTCACAGAAGGTATTCACGCTGGGTGGTGGATTGTCAGTTAATAGGGGGAGAAATGCTTCATTCGCTCTTTCTTGCCTATTGTTCCTGATGTCTGTTAATCCCATAAATAGAGTCTTGCTGCTGGTAAGCAGTCTAGTGATACAGTACAGTTGGAAAAAACAGGGGGCTGTTTTTGGTATACCTGCGCACAGATTCTATTGGTGTGTCCCTAGGACTAGCGGCTGCACTTATAACGGGTGACTATGTCCGTCGTGGGTTACAATATAGGAATTTGGTTGTAGTGCTGCGCTCTGTCACTAAGATTCTACAAATGGGTAAAATAAATAACAGTTACTGTTACTGTACAGAAGAAAATGACAGCGCTGTTGATGCTGCTGATAGATAATAAACTATATCACATCTATAGTTTCTATTTATAATATTTACATACTTTACTAGTGTTAAAAATAAAGCCGTAGGACCCGCTGGTACATTAATTTTGAAATGATAAATGTAATGATTTCAGACTCATTCACTTTTTGTTTATTTTTACCCATTATGTTCTTTACTTCGTGAAGTATGTTTAGTTTAACTAGTTTTTGACTCTGGTAAAATGTCAGTATGAGCCCTAAGCATAAACTGCTCATTTCAAAGCAGATGAACATAGAAAATATAGAAGGCAGAGTCTTTAAAAAAATTATAAAACCATACTAGAGACCCCTGAAGTATGAGACTTGCCAGGACATAGATACTACATCAATGTCAGTTAGATAGAGGTCGTTGGATCAGGAATGGGTCTCTGAGGGTTTACATTGGAAAGATTAGATATTATTTGTTGTCAGTTAGGATGCACTGACTAATATACCATCTCTACTATTTAAGCTGATTTATACAGTATTGCTTAAGATCAAATTAGACTACATACAGCATGGAAAATGGAAAGTATAATAGCAACAAATAATTGCAGTTGATGCTATAATATCTTATCTCTGTATTAGACCATGTAAACATTGCTCACTCCACATATACACTAAATGGAATGCGTTCAGCCAGTGGCGCAAGTTCGTCCCAGGTGCCCGGAGGCAAGATGAATGTTGGTGCCCCCCCCCACCCCCACTTTGGGCCTTATTCTAGTTCACTCTTTCTGACAAAATCCTTCTTAGATGGACAAAACCATGTGCACTGCAGGGGGGGTCAGATGTAAATTGTGCAGTGTGTGCTGGGCCCTCCCATCAGACTTTGGCCTGGGTAATTTGTACCCCCTACTCCGATGAAAAAAAGGATATGCAGCTTGCCTATATTCTGTGTGCGAATGTGGCTGTACCTGCATACGGCATGCTATGTTACAGTGATTTCCATGAATACACTACTTCATATGCAGATACAGCCTCACTCACACACAGAATATAGGCATGCTGCATATCATTTTAATCAGCAGAAGCTGCTGATGCCCCTAGGCATTCCAAATGCCCTAGGCAATTGCCTAGTTTGCCTATGCCTAAGGCCGGCCCTGTTATTATATATAATGCAATATGCTACGGTGCCGCTGACATCCATATATTCATGGTTTAACTTACTCTTTCTCCCTCCTTCCCTGCTCCTCTACCTCCGTCTGTCACTCCCCCGCCTCACCATCGACTGTTCAACCCTACACCTCTCACTCCGTCCACCTCCAAGCCCTGTCACCCCTTCATCTCTCGCTCAGTTCACCTCTCCGTCCCTGTTACCACTGCACCTCTTACTCCTTCCTTGCCTGCCCCTTTCTGTCCCCGTCACCTCTCATTCAGTCTTCCCCTGCACCTCTCCTTCCATCTGTCACCCCCCCCCCCACATCTCCTTAGACCTCTCACCCCTTGCACCTCTCTATTGACCTATCACTTCTGCACCTCTCTCTTCCTCCACCTCTATGTCCCCCTTTCACCCTCCTTTTCTGCAACTTTCTGTCCACCTGAACTTCTCAATGCCATCTTACGTACACCTCTCTGGTCTCCTCGGCACTCACCCCTCCTTTTGGGTGCCCTTCAAAAAGGTCACCAGGTGTCGGTGTGATAATAGAAGTCATTTGAAGAGCACTACAATTGCTTTGGCTTCTTTTTAGTGAAATTTTTTTATCAGCTGCTACATTTTGGCCACCCGGTTTGGGTGCCGGACGGGATCCCGACAGGCATTTACCCGACGTCGGGATCCCGACTGTCAAAACACTGACAGCCGGGTTCCCGACGACCGTCGGCTATTTTCCCTCGTGGGGGTCCATGACCCCCATAGAGGGAGAATAGAAAAGGTGGCTCACGTATCGAGCCACCGTGCCCGCAAGGGGCTTAGTTGTGCTCACCATGCTGTCTGGGTCTGGCCAGTCGGGATCCCGACGTCGGGCTAATGACTGTTGGGATCTCGACTGTCGGACCCCTGCACCACACCCACCCAGTTCACCAAACCTCACAACACATGACTTGGTTGCAGAGTCAAAAATTTAGAGTTGTGCAGGTCCAAAACATTGGTGGAGAGCTTTAACTATTGAGTAATTGTTGAATTTAGTGCCTGGAGGACAATAATATGTCAGCAACCAGTACGCAGCTGGAGTTCTACTGGTTATCTCCCTTTTTTCAGCACTTCTTTCAGTAAGAACTAAGGGCCTTATTCTAGTTCACTCTGACAAAATCCTTCTTAGATGGACAAAACCCATGTGCACTGCAGGTGGGGCAGATGTAACTTGTGCAGAGAGAATTAGATTTGGGTGAGTTTTTTTGTTTCTGTGCAGGGTAAATACTGGCTGCTTTATTTTTACACTGCAATATAGATCTCATTTTGAAGTAAAACCCCACCCAAATCTAATTCTCTCTGCACAAGTAACATCTGCCCCACCTGCAGTGCACATGGTTTTGTCCATCTAAGAAGCATTTTGTCAGAAAGAGTGAACTAGAATAAGGCCTTAAATGCAGTACTGACCCCAGATGGATGGGGATCCCATGTGGATTGTCAGCTTTAAATGTGTAGTGTACCCTTTGTGGGGGGGTACTACCGGTTTCCCTAGTGATAAACTCCCGCTGGTATGTACCCCTCTACCCCTGGTACCTTTAGCCCTGGTGTCCGGCATTAAGCACAGTAGCGGTGCCTTGCCTACAAGTGCGTCTTGTTGTGTACCCGATCCGTGGCTTGCTGTGGGGACTCTGCCAGGACATCTCCTCTTGCGCTCCTCTGCCGTGTGCTCTTTCTTTGGTCCCGGCAGGTGAGCATGCATCAGGGCAGAGTGGAGCTGTACAGCTCCTGGTGCGGCACTGACCCCGCCGCAACCTCTCCTCGCTGGACAACGGCACCATCTTGGGGGGAGGGGGGCGATAACTGCTGAGGGGAATGGGACAGACTGACTTGCACTGCGCTGGTCCCCTCTCAATAGGTATGCACTGGGCCGGGACCCACGTTGTGCATATCTAATGAGCGGGGACAGGCCCAGTGCACAATTAAAGCGAGGTCCTTTGCGCTGGGGCACTTTGTCTTACAGGGGCTGTGGCATCTCCGGCTGGACTCCCAGGAGGCAATGGAGCTAGTGCCCCCTTTAAGGCTGGCGCCCGGCGGCAGATGATTTCATTGCCTTCAGGAGTTCCGCCACTGTGTTCAGCTTCCCTGCGGTGGGAATGTTGGCATACACAATACCAATGCTGGCATCCCGCCTACAGCATGAAGTCCGGTGCCAGAATATCATTATTAGGATGCCGGCGCCAGAATCCTGGCTGCCTAGATGCCAAAGTCTTTGGGGTGGGTTAGAGTAGGGCAGGGGAATGGTAAGGTTAGGTCTAGGCATGGGGGTGGGGTGGGGTAAAGGTTAGCCATGGGAGAGAGGATTTGGCAATTAGAAGAATGGGTTAGGTTTAGGCAGTGGGGTAAAAGGTTTTACGAATAATCACTAGCGGGGTAATGTGGTTAGGCTGCAGGGAGGGAGGATTGGGGGGCAGGGGGACTGTTAGTGTATTTACCAGATACCTGTCAAGATGCTTAATAAATTAAAAAAAGCAGCTTTCACCTGGGTATAATATGAACAGCCCATAACACACATCTATATATATGTATATATCTATATCTATATATATATATATATATATATATATATATATATATATATATATATATATATATATATATATATATATATATATATATATATGATGTGTGTATGGTTTGATATGCTCTATGATCCCTTATTTTACACAGGATAAAAGAAAAAAAAACACTGCTAAAAGATAGTAACAATCTGATTTACAGATCCATTGCACTACAATGCTGATTTAGAAATGGATGCAAACTTAATATTTTTAAAGTTGAGCCATTATTGAGGTCTGCACAAGCCTATGGGTTGCACTGCACATACCATACTTTCGAACTATCATAATATTGTCAGAACTATCCTCCTTTATTGGCAATGTCTTGCCATCCCACCTGTTGGCCACAGTGTACAGTACTTGCGGTGGGGTTTGGGAGGCTACCGCGTACCGCCATCGGACACACATACAGCAGCGCCAATCCGGCCGCCCCCCACATGTCACTACAGCTGCAGCACCGTTGCCGAGGATGGGCGAGTCACCGTGAATGCATGGGGCTGCAATCTGTCTGGTGCGCAGGTGTTTGGAATATCTAAAGAGGGGCAGGTGTGTAGCATTATTAATGGGTGCAGGTGTGTGGAATTACTAATGTAAGGGGTCTACTATTGTGTTGCAGGATATGTAAAAGAGGTATATGGTGTGCAATAATACATTCAAAGACACACACCCCCTATTTCTGGAGTGCGGCCCTCAAATATCTGTTGGAAGTATTAACTGGCCCCCCAGCTGAAATAATTGCCCACCCCTTGCCCACTCCATGCAGTCTGGGGTTTGGCCCACTATTTTGGCAATTAGCAGCATAGGCTAGTGTTCTAACAATCTCTTCACAGCACTGAGTTCTGGGAGCATAATAGACTAACAAAGGAAGTGTTTATTTACAGATAGGGTACAATGCTCCTTTAGTAACTGTACGTTTAAGAAAATTTCCCAGAAATATGCTGAAAAATTTCTGGGAGAAATGGAAGATAAAAGCAGAGACTGCAAGCTACAACAAAACACACAAAAAAACATTGATTCAACAAAGGCTGAATACAGAATAAGAGGTGACCATGCCTTTTATAGCAGAGCATCACACCTTGGATGATATCGCATAAGTCCCGCAAGTCCTTGCTGATTGGATGGTTAGATAATTAGGTCTGGAATCCTCCCTGATTGTTCATATAACTTAAATTAAATAGATCTTTCATATCTTTAAAACAATGCTTAGAGATTCTGGTGCCCCCCCATTAAACCCAAACAAATATTGGTTTAATCAGCAAGTATAAAAGATGCCACCACTGTACTAGATGGTTTATTATGTATAAAACATTTTTACACATACAACAACGTACCCTGTAGTATAAAAAGTTACACTCACAAAACAACACAACATGTACTGCACATCGTCCGCGGCACCCTCTGCTCAAAACACTATGGAGAGAGAACACCCGGTACTGGGGCAAGTGTGGCACACACAGCAGCAGTGCACCCAGTGCAGGGCATAGACACACACCACCCCCTGTATCTGTCCCTCATTCTTACCCGTCACTAACCCTGTCAGTCCTCTCCCATTTTCATCAACTGCTCCCCGTCCCCAATGCTGTTACTCCCGGAGCACAGCAGGTACAGCAGAGGGGTAGGATGTGTGTGGGGGGGAAGGATGATAGCTCTCTATGCAGTAGCCGGGCTTTTAGGGTGACCGTGCGGGCGCTTTGCTGCACATTTCCGGCAGACCCCAGCACTCATCCCTGTATTGCATTTACACTGTTTTTAGCGTGCCCTGCAGACCCCGCTGGCTCCACCAAGCCAATCAGGGTCTGCTGAGCAATTGTTATGTCACTGCATTCTAATGTAGCTTCCTATTTCCGTGTGTACAGACTAGCACATCAAACATTTTCTGCTCTTCAAGCTCAGTGGCGTATCCCACCGAAGAATTCTGGAAGTTCCACCAAGTCAGACACTATCTAAATACTGGTGCCAGACTTCCACTGACATCTCGAGAGCGAACATAATTTTTCGAGGCTTTGCATTGCCTCAGTTGACCCTGCCCACACCATATATACACTGTACAAACTGCTTCTGAATTCTAAAACTTAAACTCCTTTAAGTTAGGGAAACCCAATATAAAATAATTATGCGTTGGTACAGACATGTCTTGGCAAACTGCTGGAGATGCTGAAATTCCACTGGGCCTCTACTACACATAATGTAAGTATGGTTTACCGGGACATAATTTCTACATATCCCGCCTTTTGGTTACTGATTTACGCTTCCACACCACTCACCACATATAATTCACTGTTTCTGCACCTATGTAATGCAGCACGAGCAGCAATACCAGCTCTATGGAGATCGACTTCCCCGCCTGTGTAAATCCTGGTTTACTAAAGTCTATTATTACATGTACATGGAAGACATTTCATAGTCCTCAGTTGACAAACATTCCGGATTCGCAGCCATTTGGCTTCCTTGGTTAGAATACAAAGCTTTACCTGTATATAAAAATTATATCTTCCAGATGACTAAGTGAAATACACACGTATTCAGCTGTTTTTACTAAGGTCGGTTCTTTTGTCCCTCTTCTCTATACTTATTCTTCCTATTTTTTAATACTTTTTTTTTTTTACTTCTCTTCTTACACTGTCTTAATTGTTTGCAATATGATCTAATTTGTTTGTCTGATCTTTTTAGATTCTAATATGTTTATATTTGAATTGCTATGTCTTGCTGCATCGAGATTTCTGGATTGTTCGACTGTGTTAGATCATAACTTGTTTCAGATTGTTATTTCTATTCATTTTCAATAAAAACACAATACTGTATACAAAAAAATAAAAAAAGAATGCAGGTGATGGTCATGGGGGGGGGAGGGGGAGTGAGTTGGAGAAGTCAGAAATAGTACACTTCAATAGCACTAGATCAAGTAAGTTCCCACTTACATGGAGGGTATGGAGGTCCACTGGGAGAGACCAAGTGATGATGTGAGGTTAAGTAATTAATGGAGAGAATGTCTAAAGAGGAAGTGAATGAGCCAACAAGTAAAGTGATCAAGACATTTGGTGGGAATGCCAGTGGGAAGTTAATGACAGCTACTCGAAGGTGAACATGTATATGGCATGGACCCCAATTGTAGAAAAATGTAAGGGTCAGATCTGGGGGTATGGGTTGTTAGCAGTAACTAGAGAACAGAAGGATCCTAACACTGCCACCTTGTCGAGTCCCCAACTGTGGTGTTTGCGTGTGTGTGAATGCGAGGCCCCCCAGCTTAGAAAGCAGTGGAAAAAGTGGTTTCAGGGGGGGGGGGGGGGGGATCAGGCTTTCTGTAATGGCCAGAAGATAAAGAAGTCATGGATGGGGAAAAAATTGTGAGACAGATTCCAGAGGGGCCAGGGAGATACTATTTGGGAGAGATGTGGGTGAAAGTATATATGTTGCTGTAGTGTTGAAGTGAGATTAACTTGGAGGGCAGGGATGATGAGAGAGTAGTAATGGTGTGGGTGTCTGAGCTAGGAAGGAAAACGGCAGGAGTGAGTTCAGTGTGAGTTGGATAGAGGTCAGGTGGGATGACAGGGAGAAGAGGAAATAAGCAATGCTGTCATGGGGTAGTAGGACTAATGTTGGGCAGATGTGGTTAAGAGTGGAATAATACAGTAGGAGGGGTGGATGGAGGAGGAGTGGAGAGAGGAGGTGGTGCAGAAGACTAGGGGGAAGGATAACAGGGTGCAAAATATAGGATTGGGTAGACAATGAGTGAAGGAGGGAGTTGAAGTTGTTAACATGATCTATACATAAAATAATTAATTTTCTAGTCTTTGAGCAAGCTGTGTATCATGTATCCAATTTAATGGGTATCTTATACAAAAGGGCTGCTTCACATTTTGAGTTTTATGTCTTTGTATGGTACATAATCCTTAATATAGCTATGTGGCTGTGTGTTTACATTTATAAATCGCCTAAGGTTTATCATATCTCCATATGGCTTTTATCCTTCCCATAATTTGTAAATTCATCCAATATGGCTGCCTAACCTGATTCTATGGGGATCTTTGTTTTTGTGTTAGATAACATGGTACTGGTGTAGTTTCATGGTGCCAGCTTACGCTACGTTTAAAGCTACACTAATAGCGTAGGCCAACGGCTGCAGCAGCAGCCTAAGCTACGTTATAAGCGTAGCCCAACGTCTTCCTTACTTGTGTATTTTCAGGGCATACTACCAAATGGCTCCTTTTCAAACCCCCACTATCCACAGCATCCTGAAGTGGGAGTATGAAAAGGTCAGAAGGACGCGTAATTACTTGTGTAGTTTCATGGCGCCAAGTTGGGCTACACTACTTCTGACTGACTACGCTAGCTACGCTGGGCGCGGGAACACTACCCTGATTCTGACAGTACACTACACTGATGCTGTAAGCTCACCACATTCCCACATCCATATCAATAGTTTTTGTTATGCATTACCCAGACAATTCTTTTTTGCAGGAGACTTGGGGCCAGATGTAATGTTGTGCGGCGTTATGTGCTGGCCTATGTTTTTTTTTTTTTTTATATGGTATTCATTTACAAGGCATTCTTTTGCCTTGTAAAGGATTGCCCCTTTAAAAAAAAAAATCCACGTTCATTTCAATTAACTGGAACTGGACAATTATAGGGCATGCAGTTCCCTCTCACTCGCATATGAATAACATCTATCTTCCATAGCACAGGGTAATAATGTGGATCACAAATCGCTTCTAGTTGGTCACATAATTTGAATGTGGGGGCTCTCTGATTTCAGATATGGGAGCTCACTTGGTTGCAGCTATCATTATGTGATGGTGATCATCAGACAGTATTATCCCACTACATGCAAAGGTTCAAATGTTCCCTAACCCCGATTTTCTAAATGGGTGCCCTTTATTCATAGCCAGGTTTGGGAACATTGGCCCCCAAACCTGGACTACAGTTTTTTTTTTTCTGTAGGGTAGAGGTTCAATGTCTGGTCATCAGTGTGATGTTAGCTTTTATGTGAGCACAATGTTGACAGGTAAGTTAATTTTTGGTACGTGTTACCTAGCACCACGCCCATCGCATACCATACATAGTGGTGTACGATGCGATATTCATGTTAAATTAACAGAAGTGCTGGTACTTGTGAGTTATCTGGGCGTCCGATTTTTAAATCGGGTCGGATCGGGACATCGCATCGCATCGCATGCGACCATCGGATGCGATGCGATGACCCGATTTTTCCATAGGAATCAATGTTAAAATGGACTGAGTCCATTTTAACATGGAATTCAATGGGAAAAAGGGTCCTTTTCATACCCCTACTATCCAAGTGGGCATGGAGTTGGATATAAACCTGTGGCGAGCGTAGCGAGCCACCGAGCCCGAAGCGTGGCGAGCCCCGCGAGGGGACACGGAATACCGTCCCCTCGCGGGGCTCGCTTCGCTCGCCACGCTTCGGGCTCGGTGGCTCGCTACGCTCGCCACAGGTTTATATCCAACTCCATGCCCACTTGGATAGTAGGGGTATGAAAAGGACCCCTTTTTCCATAGGAATCATTTTAACATTGATTCCTATGGAAAAATCGGGTCATCGCATCCGATGGTCGCATGCGATGCGATGCGATGCGATATCGCATCGCATCGCATCTGATTGTATGCCTTAACTTAAGGCATACAATCAAAAAATCGGACGCCCGGATAACTCACAAGTACCGAAGTGCTTGTACAATGACATATCGCATAGCATTGCATGCCAGCAAATGGCATGCAATGCTATTTTTAATTGTACAAGCACCCTGATGGGTGCATACAATGTTAAATGCACCCCCATTGTCAACGCCACCACCACTATCAACGGCAACCTGAAGCGTGGCGAGCACAGCGAGCCCACGAGGGTCGGCGGGACGCGTCCTCCGACCTTTTCATACCCCCACTATCCACGTCGGTGTGGAGTTGATTTTAGATAGTGTGGCGAGCGCAGCGAGCCACCGAGCCCGAAGCATGGTGAGCCCTGTGGAATACGAGCCCGAAGCGTGGCGAGCGCAGCGGAATACATGTAAAGTAATCCGTGTCCGCTCGCCACGCTTCGGGCTCGCTGCGCACGCCACACTATCTGAAATCAACTCCATGCCGACGTGGATAGTGGGGGTATGAAAAGGTCGGAGGACGCGTATCGGCATTGATAGTGGGATAGCATTGCCAATGGGGGTGCATTTAACATTGAAAGCACCCATCGGGGTGCCTGTACAATTAAAAATCGAATCGCATCGTATGCCGCTATATTGCATTCAATGCGATTGTATAAGATGTACTACAAAATATTGGGCGCCGTGCTAGGAAACAAGTACCTAATATTTTATCCCCTATCCTCCCACAGAGGCCAAGTGGGGCTTGTGTTCTGCAATCTTAAAGTTTATCCAGAAAATGAGCCACATTAAAATAGTGCTATACACTTTCCCCCCAGGTTGTATTAAACACAATCTGTTAGGCACACCCTTAGCGCTTTGAATTAAAACCCCCCTAGGTCTTTTTGTTAGGCACACCAGCTACATTAAATGTGCTATACACACTTATAATGGCAATTTATTATTTCCATCACAGCATATATTTGACACGTTTTACACATAATTTCAATCCAGTCTCTTTAATGTCCTTGGAAAAATAGGTGTTCAAATAGTTCCATGTCATTTATGACAAAGTGTGAAAACAAAATTCTGTTAGTGTGTAGAGCAGTGGTAGCCAACCCTAGCCCTCGAGAGCTACCAACAGTTCACATTTTCCAGACAACCTAGCTGCTGCACAGCTGCACTCATTAATCACTGACACATTTTAAAAGATACACAGATGGAGCTAATTAGCTCACTTGTGATTCTGTGAGGAGACCTGCAAAACATGCACTGTTGGTAGCTCTCGAGGACTAGGGTTGGCTACCCCAGGTGTAGAGCATAAAGGAGATTGCGGTTCAGTATTCTGTTTATGTTTGAGTAGAATTGACAGATGATGTGTGTGCTGTTTTGCTCTAGTTCTTTGCCACACAAAACCGCATGATTCATCGGTGTGGGTAAAGCCCAACATTAATGAGCCTGTTCCTTCTCCTTCCCAGGGCAGCCAACTTCTGGTCAATAGGCCACTGTAGGTTGGATAGCACTCTACTTACCCAAAAGTGACCAGAAAATAAAACTACTGATTCAGTTCCCAAATTTCATTCCCCAGTTCTCTCATTGTCACCATACTAACCAGCTGTCCGGATTTTCATGGGACAGACTTTTTTGGAGGGGCTATCCCACCCTTGGGCAGCAGTGTCCTGTGGTGGGGGAGGAGTTAGGAGTGCCCCTGTTACTCGCTGTTCTGCTAAGCATAGTGTCTATTCTCAGAAGACAGAGGGCCTGGGGCCATGCCAGCAGCTCACAGAGTGCTAGCAATACCCCAAAAGTGACCAAAACTGGAGGGAAGGCTTGTGGTACCATCGCTGTGAATACACACCCCCTATTGGTGAGGCCCCCTCCTTCTTAGCCACCAGCACGACTCCCACATCAATATGTTGGGAGGTATGATGTCACTGGTTGGAACTTTTAGTTCGGCAGCTTCTGGAAAACTATAGGTTGCATAGGCACACATGCAAACGTTTGATGGCTGTAGATTATGGAATGAGAAACTGAAAAGTACAGAGTGTTGGTATTTTTTAATTACAGAGATGCAATAAGTTTACCAATTAAAAACTATTATTGCAAAATAAACTGTCAATAATGCTAATTTAGTGCATACTGGGCCAAATGTATTATGCCTTAAGTCTGTGGTTCCCAATCTTTTTTTTAGTCACAGCGCCCTAGAGTATTAGAATTTCCTTCAAAGCACCCCTAGGTAAAAAAAAAAATTATTTTTTTGAAATTTCGAAAAAGGTTTTCAATTAAAGTAAATTGTGTTCATACAGTATGTCATCCTTAGGGTCAGGTAGGTGGTGAGACACAGTATTCACTTCTGTTTGCCTCCATGCTATGATTGTAAGCACTGGTTTTGGCCATTACATTGACCATAAATAATTGAATTGGTCCTGGACCCCCACCCCTGCAAGTGTCCTGAGGCACCCCAGGGTGCCACGGTACACAGTTAGGGAACCACTGCCTTAAGTGATAAAGTGAAGAGTGATAAAGAGTGGTAAAGTACCAGCCAATCAGCTCCTGTCATTTCTTAAACACAGCTTGTAACATGGCAGTTAGGAGCTGATTGGCTGGTACTTTATCACTAGTTAAGGCTTAATACATTCAGCCCATGTTATTAACAAGCTAACATTATTACTGCCAAAATGTGCTTATGATAAATTCCAGTTTACCATATTAGCCAAAAGTGTCAAGCTAATTTCACACATTTAAAAGAAGCTTGTGCTGTATGTTGAAAAGTTGGAATGAGAAATAACTTTATTCATATGAATAATACATTCTCATTAACTCTTAGGGCATCTTAACAAGACATCCATAATAAAATGAAGCTTGGCTACTGCGTATTTCTATTCCTAACAAACACTTTCTCTATATCTCCAATTTATTCTTACAGATAAAAGTTTCAGAATAAAAGGTCTAAAGAACATTTCTATAACGCGATGAAAAGAAGTTACACAAACAGAAGACCGTGTCACATTTCCTTTTCCAAGTGCAGAATAATTATTTTAGAAAGTGTTATGCATCTGTGTATTAATTAGAAGATAGAGAAGTGAAACATACAACAAAACGTTGAATCCTACTTGAGTGACATGCTGAACTGGCTTTAGTATTTGTGGAAGAACCATCGCTCTTTGAAAAATGAATTAAACATATCCTTCAAGCAAGTCTGCTGGATAAATCACACTATCTTATGTTTTACTGTTATGTCAGTGGAAAAGGAGCCCTTAAAAATGGCTTTGTGTTTGTTAGTTGTTTATAAAACAAAATGTGTGCCGTATCTCTTGAGTTTACTGTAATGAAACACGTGAAATAAGTAGTCTATACATGCTTTTGAGCACTATGTGACAACCACAGACATGATTACCTTTTTTTTTTAATTCTCTAATGGGTCCCATACATTAGCAGTCATATAAATACAATTCTGTGTTTTTCCCCTGCTTTAAAGCTTATTTAATACACCAATATGCACCCATACATTGCCAATATCCATCAGTGACTTGCAGAAAATACAAATATAGACCTAAAAACCTTGAACGGAATATAAATTTACTAGTAACGGTCAGCAATTCGGCTGATCATTACCATACACTAGCAATCTACAAACCGATTGGTTGGGGAGAGCCAACTTGATTTATCAAATCAGACCAGTTTCGGTTGCAACTGGTGAACCCCATACTTTACTGTATTTTTATCCCAATCACCTGCAAACCTGAGAATTGCCCCAACACACAGCAGATGTATGGGCCCCATAAAATGTGTAGGCACTACAGTATTTAATATGTAATGAATTCTAAGTTGTGTAAAATGTATTACAATTCAAATTTGTAATTTTATAGAATTGATTAGAAATTTTGAGATTCTGTAGAACGGTGGCGGTGTAATTGCTACTTGATAAATTTAAATAAAAGTATTATAACCCCAATGGTATTACAACATGTCTACTATTTAAAAGACCAATATGTAATTACAATTTTGCATAAACAGCTTAGGAAAAACAAAATATCTTGCAAACCTGGAAAAGAGAGTTTTAATGAACAAAGCCAAGACTATTTGACTCATCACATTATCCCTACTGAATTATTTTTCAGATGTTACAAGCACTAGTAATATCACACCTTAGAATGCAATCTGTTTATTTTTCCAACAATACAGTACATGTATAACAGACAGTTTCAGGTAAAACAAACAAAAATATACAATGGAGATCAAGTTTTTATAGAAATGGGTCCCAAAGATATACTGATTTAGTGATGACAGAAAAAAAAAAAAACTTACACACATTATTTCAATGTGACAATTTGGAATTACTGCAATATACTGTATAATGGGAATTCATGTTTTTGAAAAGTGTCTTTCATAAATTGTTTTAGTACTTGTCTTAAGATAATGAAGAAACACAGACTGTTTTGAGAGTGAACAAAAATGTCTCAACTGTGTGATAAAACCATATAGAGCATCTTTATCCGTCAGCTACTTTATTTTGCAAACATATAAAATGTTGCTGTTATGACTGGTAATGATGTTGAAAATAAAAAAAGAGTAGACATTAAAGTTTTACCTGACGCTTTCACTGTGGGGCAGCAATTTATTTTTAAAGTTTTAACATCTCAATGATGCCTTTGTCAATATTTAAAGGGTAAACCTTAATTACCCTACAATAACGACACTAAAACAAGCAAATTCTTACCCACAAAGGGGAGTATTCAATGTTTTTATTCTCCATGTGCAGCTAATCCTGTTTAGGATTCGCTGCACATTCGCAGGGTTCGCTGCCAGCCCTCCCTGTCACCCTATTCAATGTAGCAGGGGCTTGCTGCCCCTGCTGGCGAATTTTAACCCCTGCAGCAAATGCCGCAGGGAGCCGGCGGCAGGCAGGGAGATGTAAGCCTCCCCTGCCTGCCCCAGAATTTGTGGGGGACGGCTCCCGGGGCACAGGCAGCAGAGGCTGCCCACCGGGAATGCTGGCACGGGACAGGGGTAGGGAGCCGCTCCTCTGGTCCCGCACGTAACAAGCTGGGACCAGAGTGAAGTTAATATATGAATATCTAATAAGCGGCTCCGGCCCCCTGCTGGTGACAGTGTAAAAAAAAAAAAAAAAATAACCTTTATTTTAAAAGATCACCTTAAAATGATGTCAAATGCAAAATGGTGAATCATGGCAAAAATCAGGGAGAAAGCAATTCGCCATTCTAGCATTAAATACACTCTCAGCGAATCCCAGTGAAAACCCAATTGAAATACACCAGTGAATTGCAGCGAGCATGAAACGGAGAACTGGCCGGCATTCACTGTTCGCTTTCGTCGAACAATGAACATTGAATAGGGTGAATCATATTTTCAGTGAAAAAAATTCACAGCAAGGAGTGAAAACAGCCCGATTCGCTGAAAAAACAGTGAATCAGGAGCATTAAATACTGGCCAATGTAGGAGGGGTAGATTGTACACGGTCTACAGGATATAGCCATTATGTAGTTCAACACAGCAGTACAGGAAGTGGAAGAGTCCACCGGATATTTTTTTAACTCTGGTGGTAGCTTCCATTACCTGTTTTAAACTACGTCATCATGCAACAATCCATGTTGCTCAATTCATCTAAGGCTTTGGAAGAAGGTCATTCACTTTCAGCTTTCTATAAAGGGCTGACTTCCTGACTACCTTGTCAAGAGGCTAAATTTTCTTCATGGATATAGTAATAGAAATCATAGTCCTATTATTGCAACCCCTACTTTACCAAGTCTGGCAAGAGTCATCCCTCAATTTTTCTGTATGCTCTTCCTAGATAGCTGGGTACTCATGAGCAGCATTCCAACAAGTTTTTTGCTTTATATAGGAGTGCATAGATGTTTTATTTTAAAAGTAGTTAAAAGAGAATTTCATATTTTATTCTGTGCATACAGCTAGGTCTTCCTTTATTCTACCTGCAAAAGGATTCTACATTCGGCTGCATCACAATTGTGACTAGCCGCAACAACCTGCAACTCATTTGGCAAAGTTGGGTTCATACGCACGTGCCTGTGCACAGCCAAGGGCACACTATTTGTGGAAAATGGTTAGCATCTGTAAGAATATAGCCTATCCATTTTTCCATGTCCATCAGTCAGGCTTTATGAATATTAGTCATAAGCAACGTCAAGTTGAAATTGCACTTGCACCCCAGCATGCTTTATACTGAGTGCTATTTGAAATTTTAACCTCCAACCCTCAGGGTGCGCTGTATTACAAAAGCTGTCGCCTTGTAAATAAAACACATAGGCTATCTTCTTATGAACATTGGTTTCAACTCATAGAAGCACCATCTGTAATTTGTGTAAGCGAAGGTCTACTCTTTCGACCGCAGCAAAGTGCAGTTACATAATAAAAATAAAAAAAAGCACAGAACATAATATGCCTACAAAATACAGGATGTGAGCTCTGCATGTGTAGTTCTAGTGTAAATGCCCCTTAAGAAAGGACTATTAACGTTATGAAACAACAAACTGATTTATTTGACCGGGTTATGGTAACATTTTCTGAGACAGTTGATAACACAGGCTTTCAAGGCATGGTGTCATTTTCATATCACACACAGAACAGTAGTCATCTACTGTCACAACCATAAAGTTTTATTTTATTAACAGAGAAATTCAAAAATGATCTAAATAAACTATTATAAATAACAATAGTCATCTCATGTTCACATGAAGCCGACATTCAGAACTTAGAAAAAGATCTTAGAAAAACCTGTCCAGAAATGGAATGCTTAGAGACTGCCAATAAATGTCAGTTTAATGGCTAGACAAATCAGTAAAAGTACATGTTATAAAGGTAAATCTGCTTATGTATATGTTAATCTACCAGGAATCTGTTAAATCATGATCATCTAAATATTTGGTGGTCAAACTAAACCCAAATCTCAGTGCAGTAAGACATACACTTATGCATCTACACAAGCATATGTCTAAAGACCTTGACGAGATATCAAATCTGAACAAGGGTAAATTATCCTTAAAATTACATTTCAAGCAACAAAAATAAAACCTCCGTAAATCACTAGGTTGCTTGTTTAAATTTAATTTCTAAAATCAGATGCTTTTAATCTACATTAAAATGTGACATAAAAAAAATGTAGCACAGACAGTGAATGTCTCACCAAGGATTTTTATCAAGGGGAAAGAGGTGTACAATGCTACAACCTCTGGAGTAATACCACGCCATGGGCTGGTATTAGGAAATGTGGAGCAATGAAGCGGCTTCCCCTTAGATTAAGTAAACCATTATATAAGGGTTTCTCCAGTATTAAACCAAGATATGCCAGAGTATGTGTCCTACAAAAACACCAGGCTACACCATGCTCTTGTCTTTCTATTCCTGGAAAATCGTGCTCCAAATGTCTGTTTAAGTAGCCAAAACAATTTATCCAAGGTAAGGCCTCAGAAATTTGAGATGCATGATAAATAAAATCGAAAAACAAAACTACAAAAGAACCTGCTAGGGCCATAGACCACATCACTAATGAGCTACTAAATCAAAGCATCAAAAAAATATGAATTAATAAATCCCCGCAATTAATAAAACCTGTTCACTTTATATTAAAACTTCTCTATTACTCGATTACGGAATGTTTAGATCCTGTCTGGCAGAGGTCTGTTTCCCTTTACATCAACAATATCTACTATTTCTTAGTGCAACAATTCATTAACCGTACCGCTACTTAAGCAGATTCTGCAGCATTGCAGTAGCGTATGTTGGTCGGGCTTGTCTGCTTTCAATAGCATTACTCAAGTATTGAATTCCATCACAACGCTCCCAAATCTCTTCAAATTGTCTGGGGAGAATTTCTGCACCTCTTTTTCTTGTTAAGCCTGTTTCTTCAAGGTTTAGCTCACACATCTCCATGTCATCTTTGCCTAAAATAGTGTAAACATTGTGAAATAAATATTTTAGTAAAGCATGTAAATTAAGCTGCACAACAAACGTGAATGCAAATTTGGATGGAGATTTTTCTAATGAATTATGAAAAGTAAAAGATCTCTAAACATAAACTGAAACTTTCTGGGATGGGATGGAAGAGGTGTCCAACCAGTGGCGGTTTTTACCTATAAGCTGCAAAACTGCAGTCCCCCCAGGTAAAAATCTGCCACTATGTGAAGCCAGATGCAGTCTGTGAGAGTGCACTGGCTTCACTGTGACTGGCAGTGACTTCCTATTGAAGTCCGACCTGCCAGTCACCCAAGACAATCCCATTGGGAGGTGTTCCCTCCCTCCAGGATGCCTCTATGGGCTGCCTGAAGCCCATAGAATATCGGGGTGTGCATATGCGCAGTACTAAGGTTCATACTTCACATGCGCTGTGCCTGGTATCTGAATTGTACAGGCGCCGGGACTGTATTTTAGCTTCTATGGGGTGCTGCCGAAGCCAGTGCATGCGCAGTACTGGAAAAGCTACTGCACATGCGCTGGTCCTCTAACTGTGGTGGGAATCGCCACTGTGTCTAACTGTTAAAATACTTACCAGCTACTAGCAATATGGGTGGTTTGTCTGGATGAAGTTCCATTTGACGAGCAATCCATGGACCATCAAAATGTGCATACCACCAGCCCTTCTTCTTGTTCTGAGGCTCCTTGTACTGGTCAGCAGGACGAATAAATGGAATGCGGAAGTAACGCTGTTGCCGATTGGCTTCTATCTCCTGTTGTCTTGCAGGCAGTTGCACTACTGGGTTCTGTTGGGCTATAGACAGAGAAATGTTACATTTACTAGATTACAAGATCCTAAAGGTGGTTCCACTTTTTGGGTTCTTTCGTTGACACCATGGTTTACATTCAGTTAGATATCCTTTTTATTACATACAGAGCATGTACTACATAGTAAAAATATAGCAATCATTTTGACATCATTGCATGGATGCAAATTGAATTGGCCAGTTACTATATTACACATTCACAGTGAGAGGCTAAAAGACTCATGAGTCTCTGTGCCCTTTGATATGAATTATTTTCTAAGTAAGAGTATGTCATATTATAGAGCATGCAATATGGTACTTTTATTACAGTATAATGCTTTCAAGACTGAATTTCAAAAATGGTGTGCTTTTCAGATGCTTGAAATTACATTACATGGCTCAGTACTTTCCCTTCATATTGGCTGGAATAATATGAAGCTCAATTAGACCTTTAAAAATATGTGAAATAGGTTTCTGTTTCTGCAGGAGGAAAAGTTGAACGATTCATGTATCCGTTAAGAAAAAATAAGGAATCTGTATAAGCCTGAAGGCTTTGCATTGTTTGTGTGGATTCTTATATACAGATTTTGGAATAGTTCAGTTTTTGGTATAATGGTATTTTTCTTAAAATGTTAAACAATAGCAACAACTAAAATCAGTCTTATTTGCAAGACAAAGGGTGATATGCAATACTGTCCAATTCTTGGTATAAAAAAAGAAGCCGAAATCACACGTTTACTTTAAACAAGCACCGGACTCTCTCTGAACCAGTCCTGAATTACCAAATACGAGGAATAAAGTTTTGGGGTTTCCCCGTACAGGGGCGTAACTAGATATTCGTAGGCCCCATAGCTGTAAAACATATGTAACCTATAACAGCTGCACCCCTTGCACCTATGGTAGTTACGCCCTTGCCCCCTTATTTAAAAAACCAGCACCGGGCTCTTGGACCAGTCCTGATTCCAAAAATACAGGGGACAGAAAGACTAGGGGTCCCCTGTGTTTTGGAATCAGCGCCAGGGCTCCAGAGGAAGATTGTGTTATTGCCGTGGTTGTAAGCTACAGGAAGAGGGAAGGGATTTTGTTACCGTTGTGACTGCATGCTTTGGGTGACCAAAATGGCTTGGGCCCCTGGAATCATGGGGTCCTTGAGTAATTGCATCTTCTTAATGCAGTGAGAGGTTTTAAACAAGAAAGAGCTACAGTTAAATAAACTAAGGGCAATTCAATTAGTTCAAACAGTTTAAAAAAAAGGTTGACTGATTCTAACTCATGGTCAACAATTCATATTTTTTTGAGCATGGTAATCCTATGTTGTTTTGTAAATGTTTCAAACAAACAGCAGTTTTGGCATAGATGCTCAAATCTACAGTACTGTATATATATATAAAAAAACAAAACACAATGGATTGAAAATAGCATTACCAACTTTCTATTAATATCTAAAATATTAATACCATGCTTCCATACAGTATTACTAATTATAATGTAATGCTGTAATTTTTAGCCACATCATCAAAACTGAATATTATGTGCAAGCAAACAGGCGATTGCTAGACTTGCTATACATTCTGTGTATACTTCCCATCATTCATCATCTGCACATACAGTGGTAATAGGAATTTTTGTGGACACTATTTTAATAAAGACAGTTAACAGGAATCCGTATCTTATTTTGGATCCAGAAACTTTCACTATTGAAGCTAGTCCTGCATACATAATGTTGGGCAATAATCTTCCTCTAGCAGACAGCGCAGTGAGTCACACTGTATACACATCTGTCATTTCCACCTCACAAACAAAGTTCACTTGCAAATAAAAACTTCCCACTTACATTGGCAAGCTTTATTTTTATAGTTATGGAGAAAAACTTAAGAGAGGTGATCTGTGCTTGGTATGAAAACTGGATGCCATGATTGCAGTTTGTCTCCAAGACAGAGCTTCACCAGCCGAAGTGTAACTAACAACAATTACTATACTGTTACCGTAACATGGTAACGAATTGGCCTGATTTCAGAGGACAGTCAGCATGTATGCACGGAAGATTAGAAGTGTAGCCTTGCTCACTATAGTGAGACTGGGTGCTTTTAGAAAGGTAACAGGAGTTTAGAACAAAAAAAAAAGTGTTAGGACTATCCCTGAGGAGCGATGGACACCCAGAACTAATTCTTGCCTTTGCTTCAGGGAAAATAGCATACTAATATTTTTGTATTTAGTACATAATTATACAATATTAAAAAAAAAAAAATCTTTATAAAGCAACCATAACCAGCAAGCAAAATATGATGCCAATACACTTTTGTGCTCAAAGTGTGGTACCCAGAAGCACTTGTAAACACTTCTGAAGCTTTTATCAAAACAAATTCATCAGTGATCATGAGCTGAGAAAACATTGTGCATAATTATGATGCAATGCTGTGACCTCATATCTGGGTTTATTCAGACACTGAAAGAATATTGTGGCAAGAACATATCTTATGCTACTGCCTTCTAATGTATAGCAGATTGGGAGGATATTCAGTGGTTGCATAATGCCCAGATGTAAACAAACATTTAACAAAAATTGGAGAAAAAAATTGGTTTGAATACTAAGACGAACAGTTAGAGAAAAAAATGATAATACTTATGTGTCAAATACAACAGCAGCAATGTTTTCCAAGCATGACACAAAGTAGCTGATATTATTATAATTTATCCCACTATACCAACCAATTGTTAGAGCTTTGTTCTGTATTACACCGCTTTATTATTGCCTTTCACTCATAGAAGTACTTTGCTACAGTTATGGGTCTCAATTCTCAACCTTTTTTCACAAACTCTATTAAAGTGAGTCTATTTGCAAAGTAATGATTACGCTATGCATACTCTGCAATGAGTTCTTTATTGGCAGCCATCTTGTGTTTGTAGTGTAAATATTGAATAATCAAGCGTACAGACTATAACACCCACAAATTAGTCTTAGCATTCCTCTTATCAAACCTAATAAACAGCTTTTTAAAAATCCATCTCAAATAAGATTTATATGTTACAAATAAATTAGCTATGGAAGATATAATTATTTATTTAGCATCAACCAAATGCACCTAAACCCTTAACTCAGTGGTTCCAAAACTTTCTTGACCAGGGTGCCCTAGAATATCAGCATTATTTCAAGGCAACCCTAGTCAAAAAGTTTCTTATGGATAAATAAAAAAATAATACAAATGGTGCTTAACTGTCACCCTCAGGTTCAGTTATATGATGGGGAGCACAGCTATGGTTCTACTTGTCCATACCTTTTATGATTGGCAGCCACCAGCACTGGTTTTGCCTACCACCTTGAGCATAAATCATTTGTTTTGGTCATGAACCCTCAACCTGAGGCACCCATGCAAACATCCCGGGCACCCCAGGGTGCCTAGGCACACAGTTTGGGAACCACTGCTGTAGCTATTGTATGAAACGAAACACATTATTAACGACAAAAAGCTCTAAAGACAAAGTATATCAGTTTAACATTCAATGTCCCTGTATATAAATCAACTCTTTACTACATACAAAGATTCTCTGCTACCTAGGGGATCACATTCCTGTTTCTCGGATACCTAGACTACTCCAGCGACATGCAAGATAGAGAATCACCACCCTGCTTAAAATAAACTTTTGATCATATTTTTTTTTATTTTTTTTCATAACTGTAGCAAAGAACATGTTTGTTAGTAGCATAAAGCTTAAGCAACGTTCCCTCTTCCTTAAGGTTAGTCTGTTTACCATCTCCACACTTACTTGTACTGTTCATAAAAGGAGCAAAGTCTGTAAAAATATCAATCACATGGAATTGAAAACATGCAATATTTTTGTCATCAAAAGGGATAATAAAGTGATAATTAAAAAGGTGTACCATCACTTAATTAAAAAATACATAACATACGACACTATGTTCTAAGTATAAACATGTTTAATTACAAAAACCTAACAAAGCAGGGTTACCTTACCTTGCAATTTCTAGACCGTATACAGCCCATGTGATGTCTCTTGTAATGCACCTGGCCATCAGTGCTGCTTATGCTAATAAGCACGTGCACGTCAGCAAAACAAGGCACAGGCCAAAACTGTTTAGCAAAGTGTTTGTTGCCCATCATGACTGAAGTATTTTATTATTAGCTTTCTGTACAAAATGAAATGATTTAAATATTCAACCCTGAATTGTGTCTGAGGGAAAACAGTGTGAAGGCTCTCTTGGTGCAGCAGTTATTGATGGTGTTTATATGAGGGCCACGCACCATTGTAAGCAGTGGCTAACAGAGTTAGAACAGTATTATCCTCAAGGATTAAGTATTTTGTATAGAAATTGATTTGGGCTCTTCTATTGTAGAACACTATTAGCAAAATGCTGATTAAGAGAGAGATTCTGAGACTTACCACATATAAATGAAATTTATAAAGTACATTCGTTTAATGGTAATTTATGGAGAAGAACAGTCATATTTGCATGATTATTAAAACAAAGGACTTTCATCAACTTTCCCAGTAATCTGATGACTTTGGTTTTGTCCAGAACAATGACTAAACATCTGAAAAGCTGTACTAGAACATAAGACTATAAATGCAGATGTCAGGTGTATCGTATAGGTCTTACCATAGTCCAAAACTGACTTAGGGGCACGCTGCTCCGTCTCTGCATTGCGTTTCTTATTCTTGGATTTCCAGGCATGATACACCTTAAGCCGTCTGTGGAACTCCTCTCTGCAGGCTGCCAGCAGGTCGATGTCTGTGAACAAGATTTGTGGGGAGACATTTTGGTTAGCGATATCAAGGAATGTATGTCCAGATAATGTCAACTTTCCTTATTCCACAAACATATGTATGCAGTTGAAATATAAATATCCTGATAAGGTATTTATTGTGACAAATTCATACATTTGTGACCAGGTCATATACAATGATTATTCTTTAAAGAATTAGTCAATATTTCATTATTTTAGATGTGTACCCATTCCAGAGTTTGACACTATTTCTGCAAGACAATCTGATGGTTCTGTTCTGCCTGTCCAAGGGGGACAGAAGGGTGGGGGGCACATTTCATAATTTCTGATGATCAAGCTCCCTGTGGACACTTTGTTTTTATGTGCAAGATAAATTGTTGGAAGGTCTGAGGCGGGATATAAATGTAAATACACAAGTGTAAGAGCATTTATACCCTAGTAAACTAAAACCTCTCTAGGCAACGATAAACGGGTTCTTCACAGGGTTTAACAGGAGCCTTCCGGGGTCCACCCTGACAGCTACCCAGATTGGATTCCCAGGTAACAGGTGTTACTCTTTCCCACTGAGCTGGGACCCAGCTACACCAGACAATGGGTGTGGGTCAGCTCACAGATAGTCTAGGTTGACACTCAATAGGTCGACATGCACAAGGTTGACCATGACATAAGGTCGACATGAGACGGTGCATGAAAAAGTCAACATTACGGTTTCACTTTTTTTGTGTCGACCCTTTGTCAATGTAGACCTTGTACATTTCGATCATGTACATTTCGATCTTGTACATGTCGATCTAGATATTGGGGGTGATTCAATAGTGAGGGGCGAATAGTGCGTGTGGGGGGGGGTCTCCCCTGTGCAAATGTCTTTGGCGAGCATCCTCATGAAAATACTGGGCAGGTTGCAGACGTCGTATGAGATCAGCAGTGCCCCCATCTTTGACGGACTCCAACGGAAAAAAAGTCAGTCTCGACTGACTTCTATTACCGAATGGGACAGAAATCATTCCATAGTCACCGATCATCACATTATTTCTTTCCTCTTCGGCCAGCATTCAAGGGAATGTGTTCGCATACATACCCTCGAATGGTTCTGAGAGGATTCGGGGGGGGAGGGGCAAATAATTCAGCCAGGCGGCGTTTATGAGCATATGTACAGTACGCTGCTTAGCGAGCCATGCTGAATTAGGCCCATTGTCTGTCAGGTTACTGCAGAAGTGGAAAAGATATCGTAAAAAAAAGAAAAAAAGCAATAAAGAGGTAACAATTTGTATATAGTGAACACTAGAAAAGATCAAAACAACCTGATTTTCTAATATTTAATTTGATAACGAAAAGCCTAATGCAGATGGTTAAGATTTGTTATATAATGTCCCAACTATTCTGAACAATTGTCATAAATATATATATATATATATATATATATAAAATGGTGCAACTGTTTAATGCACTATTTTCTGCATTTCAGAACAATAATTTTATTATAAAGTATTTTGTTTATTAATAAAGTTAGGTGGCTTTGGAGCGATGTGCATTATGGGTTGATAGGCCACACAATACAGTACCTGTATCATTATAAGTCATATGCACAGAAATTGCTATTGGATACATGTTGTTGATGCTAAAATAAAATCACATCTCAGAACTTGAAATAGAAAGAGCTTATAATTCCCATGTGCAGTCATAGGCTACACTCTGCAGCTGGACATTTTACTATATACAACTGCATAAAGCCAGTTATTATATTTCTCTAGTAAATCCAAGTTTAAAAGAGAGTTCTGTAGGAAAAAAGGCAGTAAAAAAAATCACAATTACTGTTCCAGCTACTAACTGCTTTCCTGCTAGTGTACTGCCTTTTCTGGCTGAGGCAACACGTCTTGCCAATCTATCAGAAACTCCACTGTCTCCTCCGCAGAGGTGAGATGTAGTTCATATCACAATACAATAGTACAACCAGACAACAGAACCTTTTAATGGGGGAGCAGGAGGAGATGTGCCAGATAGCATTTTTCTTTTTAAGAACAAGTAAAGGAAAAGAGAGGACACATTTATATAATAATAACTGCTCTATCAAACACTATACGAAGATTTCATATTTAAATACCAAACCAAAAGTTATTTCCTTATATAAACAATGTAGCTTTTTTACTAGATACACCTGCACACATGCTCATTAATGCAAATATTTATATATTGCCAGGTTATGGTTTTTTTTATGTAATGCTTCAATATTGTTATTACCAGTTATGACCCTTGTAGTCTATGCATTCTATATTTCCTACTCGTGGATTCGTTACTTGCCACTTTTTGTGGGAATCCTAAGGATCTGTGTGGTGGTGGCCATTGTTATGCTAATAGAGCTAGCGCCCATTTTAGTGAATGCATGATAGGTGGGGATTTTTTAATAAGTGCATGGGGGCTTGTGGTAAAACACACAACGATCCAATATTATGGTCAACATCTTTGCCGGCCAGATGGGATACACATCATGAAGGAGGTTTTTGAATTATAGGTCAGTTAGTTTTGATTGTTGTAGCAGTTTTGTATCCAGAGCCTTGCTGTGGTGAGAAAGTATGACTTAATAATCACTCCAGATGCCATTAGCTTGATGGGTGCACTCTCCTTCAGGGATATCATTTGAGAGTCTGGACCACCTTGATGGGAGCAGCATTCCAACTATCCAGGGTACCAGTTATAGTAGGATGGTAAGATATACGACTTTGTTTTGGTTTTAAGGAACTCAGTAGGGTTTGCAATCTGCAATGCAGTTGCTGTTTATGCATTGTTGACTAGTGACCTTCCCTTCTATTCCAACATTCAATACCAAAAAGGAGAGCTATGATGGTGAGCAGTGCCTATTGCTCACTATCATAGCCCACCCTAAGTATTCAACCCACCCCCTGCACTTGCCGTTTACACCTCGCTGCTTTTAGAAAGCAAGGTGGCAACGGCAGGTGCAGCCACCAAAATGGCGAGGCTCGGGGCTATATGTAGCGGGCTTACTGCTTTAGCGGCGAACCTCAGCGTTCAGGGGAATCCTTGCCGTCTGACGGCAAAGATTTCCCAGGAACATAGACTAGGGCGAGCAGTCGGCGAGGGGGTTAAACAGTGAGAATGGTTTGTTTCCGCTGAAAAAAAGCCATCCTCACAATAAAAAAAACCTCGCCAGTCCATTGAATATACCCCATAGTAGACAAAAAAATAAACATGGTAGTGGATATATTAATATGGTAGAAACGCTGCATTCACCTGTGTTTGTCAGCGTGGGGCCTGGTGCTGCTTGGCTTTAAGGGTGTCCCAGACCCTTTTGGTTCATTATTGGTTTAGTAAATGGGCATAAGCGCTGCCAATGGGTGCATCAAATCGTAATGTCCCTTTTGAGATTAATTCTGGATCAGTGTGTGAACTGACAATATTTCATTGCATTGTGTACAGAAATGAACGAATTAGTCAGAGAGCACATTGCAATTATTATTTACTTATAAGCAAGTGAATTAAATAAAAGAAAATGGATTAAAGAGGAAAATAAAGAAAAACAATAAAAATATAGAAAAATAAAATGAAAACAAAAGAAAAAAGAAAAATGCCAAAGGCAAACTTATCTGGGAACCCCGCGCCGGTGACAAGACCACCGCACAATTATACAAACTAATCCCCTCTCCAATTTGTGCATTACCATTTGTCTACTTTTTCTTTGTTTTCATAATATTTTTATTCTCTTGTCCATTTTCTTGTATTTAATTCACTTGCTTTTAAGTAAATAATAATTGCAACCGTGACTAATTTGTTAATTTCTATACACGATTCAATGATCAGTTCACACACAGATCGAGAATTAATCTCAAAAGGGACATACTGTATCAATTGAGATTTGATGTACCCACTGGCATTGCTTACGCCCATTTACTAAACCATGGTAGTGAATATAGACTGAAAGCTCCACTGGGATCAGGAGCCTGTGAGAATGGCCAAATATCCTCTTAAAAGTGTGGCTGAATATGTGTGCACTATAGAAATAACGGTTAAACAAATAAATAAAGCACTACATGTCGCTAATAAAACTTTCAAACCATATCAGAGTTTTAAAAAAATGAAGAACTAATGTACTGTATTGCATGCTCCCATAGCAGGCAGAAGCAATAATGCTTTAATTTATCTTTTGTGCCTTAATGACTTACTGCTTATAGTTTAGCAGCCAGTTCTGTTGACTTACCACATGAAGTATTGATTGCATCTCTCAGTTCTGCATATTTCCATTTGCTTAAGTCATGCTTTTTGATGCTGGCAGCAGATTTTGTAGCTTGAACTTGCACCCCCCTGAAATAGGAGCACAGAGAGAAATTATTTATACACCATTTAAAATGGGAATAATGGACACAAATTCCAGGCTGCTGAGATATGACACAAACCATTATCGGTCAGACAGAAAAAAAATACTTGTCTCGCTCCCAAATATATATATTTTTTACATCCAGAATATTAACCTCCATGATGTTTAGCTGCAAGAAAACAGTCCGAGCTTAAGTATTTCACAAACACAAAAACAAAAAAAGTATCTTACACGTTATAATTAGGCAAAAGCTGTAATTATTCATAATTTGATAACGGTGTGAAATACCATGGATTACTTATATAAGAAATCTAAAATTCTTGGAAATTATTGGTAATTTATACCAGACATTGCAATTACTGAAAGAACTTCATCTGAGACATTAATTATTTCCAGATTGTGGAAACTTCAGATTAAAGAAACACAAAAACAGAAAGACACCGTAGTACATTTCATGCAAGAATATATAGAAGAATGGCATGCAATAAAACCGCTGTTCTTAGCGTCTACTAAAATAACCATTGCTTTAATATACTGTATGTATACCGATCCAAGATCAGCTTCATTTATGAAGTCATTTTCAATCACTTTATACGTGAAGGGTTAGCGTTCACACTTCATAATCACACCTGCAAATTCACAAGGCTTTACTAGGAATAGACCTATAAGAACATTTAATATTACAGGTTGATTATCCCTTATCCAAATATCCGTTATCCAGACTATTTTTTTTGTTTTTGCTAAAAGCATCTGTAACTGGTACGGTTTTAAAACCTTGTTTCATTCACAAATGAAATATAATCATCAAAGGAAGAAAAGCTTGTCGCTTTGTAGTGCACCAAAAATAATTCTAACAGTCCTAAAATGTAACCTTTATTGGAGATAGAAATAAAATGTGTTGTATAAGAACACACGTACAAACATATGTGAGATTGCTCTTGTAAGAGCAATCACTGCCTCTATCTCTAAGTCTACTAGTAATAAGTTATCCTGTGTATGATATTGCCAGCCTGGTCATGTAAAGTGAAGCCAAGAGCGTGCCTCAGGACGGGGTGTCAGCACGTACTGTAGACTCATTTGGACAGATTATTTATGATTGATAGTGGTTGAGCCCGAATACCTGTCAGTGAATCCTGGCACTATATAATAAAGATTTATTTTCTGTCAAAATTAAGAGCCAGCCCTGCGTGCATTAGCACTTTTCCTCAAGCACATGGTTGCCAATACTGTCATATGAATGCACAAAACACACTGTCGTGACTCCTACCCGACTAGACTAGTAAGGCAAGAAGTGCACTGTGTCTTTACTCTTTCAAAAAAAACGACACACCTAAAAGACTGGTTTACTTGTTGCATATAAAATACAAGGTGTCTGTTTTCATACAAAGTGCAACAAATGTGGCCATAAATAAGATTGAAAGTAGAGAAAGACTAATATAGAGATATTAACTTCAAGAGATACATGAGCAGAGATTAACCCGTTACATAAATTCAGCAACTAGCTGAGAAGCATGAGAAATTAAATGAATACTGGATAATAGTAATGGGACGCTGAATACTCAGACAGAGAATGGCAGACCGAGTGCACAGAAACACACACACAGTCTTTTTAATGATATATGGTGTTTTGTCTCACTTATATGTTTGTACGTGTGTTCTTATACTCCGCATTTTATTTCCATCTCCAATAAAGGTTACATTTTAGGACTGTTACAATTCTTTTTGGTGCACTACAAAGCGACAAGCTTTTCTTCATTTGATGATTGTGTTCTCTTTTTGTCCAGTAGTAGCACACCCCTATAATCTTCAATGTAACAATTAAAAATCTGCAATAGAAAACAATAGGGGGCCTTCACAAAATTATAAAAATTATGTGATTTATTACTCTTGTGCGACTAACCAACCACCCCGAAATACAAATGAAATATATTTGTGTGTATTTCATGTGTTTATACAACAAAAATGCAAGATACCTCATTGAGATATAAAAATATTCCAAAATACAGAATAATCCATTATCCAATATGCCTCTGGTACCAAGCTTTTTGGATAAGGGATACTCAACCTGTATATACTGTATCTACTTTCTGGCTTTTGGAAACACCTTTGTATATAAGGGTAATGCTTCTGCAATACAGGTTGAGTATCCGGTATCCGGACATCCCTTATCCGAATTATTCCAAAAACCGTGGTTTTTGGAATCATTCGAATTTTTTTTTTTTTTAACCCCTAACCCTCTTTTCATACTTACCAAGTCCCCGGGCGTCCACAGCAGGCCTCCGGCATCTTCTCCAGGGTCTCCAGCGGACGCCGGTGACGTCACCGGTGCGCGCGCACACTCGCGCAATGCATTCCTGGGACCGCTGGAGACCAGGAGAAGATGCCGGAGGCCTGCTGTGGACGCCCGGGGACTGCGCGGACACCGAGGGACGCCCGGGGACCATCAGGGGACAGGTAAGTATGGCTGCAAAAAAAATATTCCAAAAACCGGAAAATTCCCCTATCCGAAATGCTCGCGGTCCCGAGAATTTCGGATAGGGGATACTCAACCTGTATATGAAAAATAGGAAAATATGCATGGTATAAAGAATATAAAAATCAACCCAAAATACAGTGTACTTTCAAATTACAATCACTTCCTTATATTTAAACTTAAGGCAAAACTGAAAATAACAAAGCAGTGCTTTTTGGGATAAAGACGTAAATATTAAATACAAGAATGGGGATAAAGGGACTGCAGATTATGTGTGTCATTTTTGTGTATTAAGAGGTCTTTCTTAAAGATTTCAAGCTGCACCTAAAAATAAACTTTCCCACAAAGTGGAACTTAAAACGGTACAACATGCATCATCTCAAATGCAAAGTTTGAGTATTCATTTCCAGCACAAATGATCATCAACCAATTTGGTTTAAAAATGGGTACTCCTTTTTTGGCAAATGCATTCTCTATGCTCAGCGGCTCATTTTAACCCTTGATTGCTACAGACAAGTGGGTCACATATACATCACAAGTACTGAGAATGAGTACCATTTATCTTTGGCACTGCAGAAGATCAAATTGGTACAAAAAAAATGTTTCCCCCCACTGCTAGTTCAAGACAAGGAGGGTGTGGATCTCAATAGTTTCATTACAATTTTATACATGATTAGCAATTCGAAGCGCTTAACTCACAATTTAGCCAATCAAAGGCAAACATTAATTTCAGACAAACCCCCTTTCAGCTATTTGCATTACCTCTTGGCTAGCATTGCCTAATCTCAGACAAATTCTCTTTCAGCTGTTTGCATTGCCTCTTGGCTAGCAGCAGGTTATTCATCACCTAACAGAATTTTTATCCCCATTGGATTATTTCAGGATGGAAGTATAAATAATAAAGAAATGAAGGTTTAGGAAAATCTTTATTTCTAATAAATTGCTGTTCACTTATTTCAAAACAGAGAGTAAATTAGTTTGCGGAGTGTATATTTCTAAGTGCATGTCCCAAAACAGAGGCACAGGTAATGTAAGGTCACATACATTTCAATCACACATAAACTTACATTTGAATAGGTGTAACTGGGTTGTAAGATCACAGACTGTGTGTCAAAACAACTGCGGGCTATGTAGAGTGGGATATAAGTGAAAATAGGTCTCTTTCCATGAGTATCTTCCACCCCTAGTATAGAGTTATTTATTGCAACTGTGCACTGATGAGGATGATAATGCTGATTATTAGAAAACGAAGGGTTTTAACACAGTACAGGAGGGAAACATTATCCAAAGTATGTGAAGTACTAGAACAAGAGGACACACACCAACAACTAGGGGAAGGTAGGTTCAGGGAGAAATGTAAGTAAAAATGACAGAAAATGGAGTGGAAAAGTGGCCTAGCATCCCATCAGAGGTGAGAGAGAGAATAGAATGTGATCGAGATAAGGTTAAATAATAATAGTCAGACTAAAGGGATCAAGTGTTTTGTTTTTTTACGGCCTTTTGCATTCTATGTTTTAATCACCAGAAGATGAATTCGGTATACAGGGTATATACTGTATATAACCCTTTTTTATCACGAATGCAGTCCTGGAGAAACATATACCAAATTACAACATATACCTAATTACCATCCAACTATGCATCAGGCCCTGTTTGGCATTTTTATTTACAACTGGTTGCAGAACAATATGTTCTGACTGGATAGGCTGGTAAATTTTAAGTGCAGGCAACAGCATGCAGACTATGGCCAATAAAGCTTGCAGAATCTTGTAATTCCACAAACATCAGATTATCTAGATTTTACATATAACTCACCATCCCACTTAGGGTAGATGGAAGTATCAACGTAACAAAGCTCATTTTCAATATGTTAGGAAAGCTGCCAGCAAGCATTATAAAGTGGTCCCCATTCTTTGGTTTTCCCTGCTATAGTGGGAGCAGCCGAGCCTGGCATAGTTTAGTGTTTTTTGTCATTTCTAAAACTTTATTATGATAGTTGACTGTGGGGCATATTTTTGCAGTATGTTTAAATCTTATTATCTTTTATTTTTAAAAGATATTAATAAAAAAAGCAACACAGGGTACCACCGCAACGAACCAAATCAACCCATCAGAAAATGCCTACATCATATTGACCAAAATTTGCATCAACACTGTCATCATAAATTATTCAGTACACACAAATTGGGATTCTGAAGAATCTAGTTTACCAAAATACTGCCCACTTCTTATTCTTCGAACCATAAGAACCAGTGAATCTCATAAATAACTAACAATCTCAAAGAACCTTCCATTCTAAGAACCTCTCAACATTATAAATCCTGTAAAAAAAGCACATGACCACATCTCCTGAAATAAGGAAGTACAGTAGCATAATGTCCAGGCCATGTTTATGTCACAATGCCTACAGGTTGTGGCTATCCCTCCTGATGCACTAATAACACGGCACTAATTTCTTCTCCCTCAAACAACACCCTGGAAGCGTATTTATATGAGCAGTGTCTGCCTACCAGAAGGATTCACTCGCGCGTTTAGCCAAAAGTTCTATCAACTAATGACTGTAAGGACAGTTGGCAGCATGATACATGACTATACATAAATTAATCAAACTGTAAAAAAGGTACGGAATGTTAACTCTTTCTTGAATGGTGTATATAAAAACTACTGTAATCAATATTTCACTCATAGGAACACCTTCACATATAAAGGGACCTTAAGAACTATTTACTTTATATTGCAGGCCATTTACCATTATTTTACAGACATGAAATAATGTATTCATATTAATAGGATTCTATGCAGAGGCGTACCTAGATATTTGTGGGCCCCATAGCAAACGTGTGTAAGGGCCCCCTATTCAGCAACTGATGGTGATAAATGTATGTAAAACACATTACTTCGACTGTAAAGATGGGCCCCCTTAAGCTCTGGGCCCCATAGCAGCTGCACCCCTTGCACCTATGGTAGAGACGCCTTTGATTCTATGGTTATTCCTTTGCCAGCATTTCTTTAATTACAATGTATTTTTTAAGATAAATGCGCAATTGCAGTGCAATCTGTTCATTAAAAATAATGCACAACAAATAAAGCACAATGACAAGGTAACAGCACTTGGGGAATATAGTTCCTGTACTTTAATCAGTTACTTTGTTTTAATGTTATGCCCTGTTTTGTGCATGACACAAAAGCAACCCCTGTTAAACTGTACCTAATGAGCACTGTATATCCGGTTATATTATTATTAACACAAACAAGTTGTCTGTTTTGTACGCTATCTCATAGTACGGAATCTAAAATGAGAATACAGATAACGAAATCAGTATGCATACTGGGAGGTTGTACGGGGAAAAAGGATTGCAGAGAATATAATTTATATATTCAATTATTTAGGCTGTGTACAAAGCATTTGATAGTTATGATAATATTTATCAAACTAGAATAAATGGATTTCAATACTTTATGCACTTTTAGGCCTCATAAACATGGGCATTTAAATCAAGCACTCAAAGCATGTCAACAAACACTAGTGCTCTTTAATGGTATGAATCAAGAAATATATGAGCCCAAGGCCAGCAAAGCTTTCTGGCAAGCATTTGCTTTACAAAAAATGTAACATTTTCTGCAATGATCAACATCATCATCTTTCAGTACAATATAATAGAGATCTACTGAAGAGCTCATTAAATACATGGTAAACTATGCCGCATTGAATCTTTAAGAACAACTTTGAACACTGTATTTAAGTATTCTTGTATCAATGTGTAGTGCTGTGCACTGGTCACAAGTATGCCCCACATCAGCTCTGGACTTCACCACAACAAGCCCCCATTCTCCCCCAACAATTAACACACTTCACAGGCCAGCAAAGCGATATTCCACCCATCCCCCCATTTACCACCCCAGTGACCCACTGTCGTTATTGTCAAAGTGTTTTGCTATAACCTATCATTTGTATTTGCATACACCTTTGGCTTTGTATATGTTTATGTATATGTGCATGTTTCACCAAGTAAATATTACTATACACTAAGCAAGTCTTCATTCATAATTTCTGCAACACAGAGGAGCAGAGCGCAGCACTACCAATTGATACAAAACTTGTCTAAACAGTTGGGACCGGTCTCCTTGACAAGTGCAGCAGCTAGCACCAATCAACCAAACCCAGTGCGCCGGTCCCACTAACCAACTACACACTGTACTTAAGTATTCGGCAAAAATAACAATGTTTTCTTATTCTGTTCAGCATTTGTATTAGGCATAGGAGAGATACAAAAACAAAATCTGGCTTTTGTTCAATGTAAAAGGGCACGTTATCATTTGATCCTTTTTTCCACTGTGGAACAGAAAACAAATAAACATAGATATACATTTACTACTACTTTCCTGAAAAAACAAAACCATTAGAAATTATTAATTGATAATTATAACGGAATTAACAACAGAATGGACAAATTAAGAAAATATAATAACAGAATCATTAGGTTTAAATTATAAACAGATTAATTAAAAGAATCTTGCATTAAAAAGTGATTAAATGTGCACATATATTTAGTTTTCTTACATGATGAAATTAATTAATGAATTTTATTGAGGATCGTGCACTAAACAGAAATATCTCACCAACCTAGACAAAATGTCTGTCATTTCTTTGGCCATTTCATCCCTACAGAAAAAGTTAATGAAGAAGACAAAACACGTGTTGATGTAAAAAAATAAAAAAGAACATCACCAAAACATCAGAAAGAAATTCAGCATTAAACAAAAGCATATGTAGTAAGGTAAATACTGGGTATATTCAATGAAATGAAACTGCCGTCTTGCTAGAAAGAAGGCAGTTTCTGACTTAATGGTCGGAAGGGGTTCCGACCTATTCAATGCTGGCTGCTTTTCTCCAACCTGTCAGAAACCAGATGGATACACAGAATAGCGTGCGGATCCACCTGTTTTGACAGAAACACGGCCAAATCAGACAGGTTTTGGCCCCGTTTCTGGCAATCTCAATCCGAGTTGAAAAGATGTTGCATCGAGGCAGAGAGGACGGCACCAGGAGAGCAGCAGCTCACTGAGCACCGTCCTCCCCTCCGCTGTCCTCTTGCCTTGTTCACCCAGCACTGTCCCAGCTCCAGCCACCTGCTTGCCTCACGCCATCGCTCACCTGGTAACTTTGGATTTGGCCGCTTAATTCAATAGGTAGTGTCTAATCCATTCTGACAAATGAATGACGGAATGGATCTGACACTAAGTGAATATATACATATATGCATTCAAAGGGGACAAAGACTTTAAAATTAGCTAGTGACAAACTTGTGCATCCCCAGCTGTTGCTGCACTCCATCCACTAGCACTGGGGTGACAAAACCTGTCCCCAAGATCTACCAACAGTTCACGTGTTTCAGGCAACCTGTGGATCTATAGTAGTAATGAATGCAGCATGTTTGAAAATGTGACAGTAATGACTACAGCTGTGCACCAGGTAGGTGATTTGGGAAAACATGGACCGTTGGTAGATCTTGAGGCTCAGTTTGGCCAGTGGCTAGAAGAGCATGTTTGGGGTGGTAGAGCAACCACCCCAAACTGGATAATCACTTTAGCTTTGTGTTTGGAAGGGTAATCAGTTCATCTATCCCACACCCTCATCTCTTCTATGGGTCTTCTCAAACAGACCGGTTTACTTTTAATTTCAGTGAAAATTTGGAAGAGCAGGAAGATATGTAAAATTAAGTATTTTGTAGTCATATCAGGGTTTTTTCAAGAAGTTTCACCTTACTTCAGGGCTAAAGGTACAATTAGTTTCTGTTATATTACTGTACATATGCATCACAAAACTACATTTTGTTTTTGGAAGTTTTTGAACATATAGTTTGTACAATTTACAATAAACCGTAGTTCACTACAAACATGTTTATGAGAAGTACAGTATATACATTGTCAACAGCGACGGACTGGGCTGCCGAATCAGCCCTGGAATATGTGCGCACACACACACAACCTTTGGCAGGTATTCAATGCTGTTTGCGAGTGGTGACACCGAGCAGGTCTTCCTGCTCGGTGTCACCACTCACCCTGACATCATTCAACACACCCTCCGCATACGCCAATTCCCCCTCGCTCCGTTTTTTGAGCGAGGGAGAATTGGCAGATGCGACTCCAGAAGCAGCGAGACTTGCGGCTAAAAACTGTGAGTTTTCTGCAGTAGCCGCGGGTCTCGCTGTTTTGGGGAATTCTCGCTGTCCTGTGACGGCGAGGATTTTCCCAGAACGTTGAATAGAGCGAGCGGCCGGCGCGGGGGTTAAACAGCGAGGATCGCTGGTTTTCTGCAATCCTCGCTGTTTAACCCCCTCGCCGGCCGCTCACTGCAGCATTGAATACCCCCCTTTGTCGCACACGCCGGGCATGCACACACATGTGCGCGTTGCCTCTCCCGGCTTGCAGGAGAGAGATCGGGATATCTGTGTGTGATGCCCCCCTCTCTCCTGGACCTCAGTGGCACACAGAGAGAGCCGCTGGACTTGCAATGAGTCCGGCGGCTCTCTCTGTGTGCCACTGAGGTCCAGGAGAAAGGGGGGCATCTCTGTGCACCGTGCAAGAAAAAATTGGCCCACAGGGCCAGTCCGGCCCTGATTGTCAATGTAGATTTCCTCTATAGTTTGGCAAAAATAGGTATGCTTTTACAAATAACAAGGACTGGGAATGCTTTACACAATGTATTTGTCATTATAAGACTTTAAACAGAGTGAAGTGCTTGTACAGATATTTCCAGCTTTAAGTATGGAGAGCAAAGCTTATCATTGCACTCATTCAGTGCTTGATTGGCTCTTGTGATAAATAAGACATTTGCAGATCAAGAGGCTTGTACTGTACTCTGGTCAACGGTTATTTTCATGCAAGTAAAAAGAGTAATCACTTCTTGCTCAATCGTTGAATTATTTTTAGTACAGTGGTTAAAGTGTAAAAAAGACAGTATGGCATATATTCAATGCCGTGGGCGAGCGGTGACTGCGAGCAGGACTTTTTGCTCGCAGTCACCGCTCACCCTGTCAGTATTCAACTGACCCCCCTCATACGCAAATTCCTCCTCGCTCCGTTTTTTTGAGCGAGGGAGAATTGGCTTATGTGCCTCCAAAAACTGCGAGAGCCGAGGCTAATTACAGCGAGTTTGCTGCACTAGCTCTCGCAGTTTAGGGGAATCCTCGCCGTTCTGTGACGGCGAGGATTCCCCCGGAACGTTGCATAGTGCAAGTGGCTGCGCGGTGGTTAAACTGCGAGGATCACTGGTTTTCAGTGATCCTCGCAGTTTAACCCCTTCGCCGGCCGCTCGCACCGGCATTGAATACCTGTGTATGTGTAAGTCTTTATAAATCCCCATATCTATTTGGCAATTTTTTTTTTACATACATTCATTCCATTACAAAGTTATCTTCTTTTATGACTTCATTATTTTGCTATAATTAAGATTTCAGTACAAAAGAACTCTGAATATCGATTACAAGGGTCATACAAATGTGTCACTTTAACACACAAACTATAAATAATCTAATATAATCTATGACATTTGCATAAAATACCTAGAGTGCAAGAAATAAGAACAACATAGTATGGTCTATAAAACTATTCACTCGAAAAACATACATTGTCAGTTTGGCCTTTTCTCCACCAGCTCTGGAAACAGAAGACAGGCAAAATAAGTAAGAGATATATAAATATATATATTATATATATATATATATATATATATATATGCACACACATTTTTCTTCTGTTTATTTAGTGTAGAATTAAATTTGGAGTTCACTTTCATTTTTCCATCAACATGATTGTGAAAAAACAAAAAGTATTAATTGAGAAACCTTTTTAAAAATTATGTCCACAGCCCTCAATTAAGTCTTTAATCAAGTGGATGTTTCGGATTCGTTATTGCCTTTTCATTTCAATTAATTTGTTAGCAACTTTAATTTCTATATATTGATGAAATCATACATGCAGGTCTCACATAATTACAAAATACATACATGCATAGGATACATATTGTATTTCCTTACTTGGCATATGCTGCAGCAGGCTGAATAACTTCTGTTTTTACACTGCAGAAATAAAGTTGTATATATTTGCCAGTGTAACGGAAATGTACAGTTATTCACATCATTCTAAATGCACAACTTACAGGAAAAATATGCTATTTATATACAGTATGAATATGTTTTTTATGTCTTCTTCCAAACATACCTAAAATAAGAAGAGAAATTGACTAACGTCAACGTAGTAGCTGGAGGTGGATCTTGATGTGGTTTGCATCAATTGGCCGTGATAAAAATGTATATAAAAAAGGCTTTGTCATGCCTCTGATCACTCAGGTAGCTGAACTTATTGGTGTTATTTGTTTTTTTATGACATGCTCCAACTGACCATAAAGCTGGCCATACACTATTGTGACTTGGCCACTTTTTATCCAATTACGATGGATCTTGCCAAGAAATCGGTGAAAAGTGGCGCATCAGGTTGGAGATAGGACCTTTTGTTCATAGGATTAATTGGAATTGCTGGTATCAGGTGCACAACGTGGCTGTTACTAGAACCTGCATTATATTGCATGTGATTTGTTTTATATATAGCCATATAGGCCAGAACCTGTAGTACAGCCCATCGGATAAATCTACATGTTAAAATACCACATCACAAACACAATCGGATTTAAGGACTCCCGTTGAGCTCAAGCAAAATCGGATGTGACTTAAGGCTCAGACAAGATGCATTAGTGTATGGGGGCCTTAAAGGCTAGGCGACAAACTATGAGAAAATATGTGTGACCCTCTGTTCAAATGAATTTTCTTAGTGTGGCAATCCAAGAAAAACTTTGGACATTTCCGGTGTACCCAGTAGACAAATCTATGGTGTAGCTACTTATTTTATACAGCCAGGTAAAAACATCAAGTGACTTTCAATAGAATCTAGTCCCAATAATGAGGTTAGAGGAGTACATTTCTGGTGCTTAACTACCCAACCCATGGGATTTGACCATCCTTGTCAGTAGATTCAGGCCTAGCTTTAAATAAATAAAAATTACATGTATTCGCTCAGAATCCTGTAATATGAAAGCATTCTTCATCACAGACTCCTTCAGTACTTATCACTCTTCCATGTTCCAGCCACCACAAAGTAACTGCTAAAAAGGGTAAAAACTTGGGTATCGTCAGCGTTGCATAGCTCTGTTATCTCTGACAGGCAGATATTTGTTCTGCAAATAGCTAGTGTTTCTAGCTTAAAACTATGTTGGCCATAAATTAGGATAAGTATTCACAATTAGTTTCTACTACAATCATATTTTTAATGAATGGACACACTGTAAAGAAAATGGACTTTGTTCATTGAAATTTAAATGACCTTGTTTTAAAGTTAAAAAGCATCTACCAACATGTATTTCCTTTAGGTCTTCTCTCCTCCGGGATGAGATTAGTTCTCTCACACATGAAACGCATTTATTAAACCGCTATCTTTATAGCCCACACAAGTTTTGACAGGAAATTCTGAAACCACAGTGGTAGTTTACAAACTGAGCAGCATAGGCCCTGAAATCCCTCACAAAGTTACACAGAACAGCAGAGCTCTACTAATGTCACAGGAGTTGCTAATGAGACTTGGGTAAATTAAGAACTATAAATATTAATGGTTAACTAATCGAATGTCGCTTTGCAATATCATCAGGCTTGAAAAAAAGATCGGAGTTGTTAGCATTCACAAGGTTCTTCCTGCTATGATCTATTTTTTTGGAGTTGATTTAAAAGCAGAGACACGTTTCTCTCTCCTTAATGAATCCTTGTAAAATATAAAGCTCTGTCTCCACATATCTTGCATATTTATTTTTGTTTAAAAAATATGCATCACAGGGGCCGCCGGATTGATATCTGACCAATGCCTGATCGGTATGGCGTTGATAAATTCTATAGGGAAGGGAGATAAGCCATCAGATGAAGTCACCTGGATGCTGGATGGTGGCAAAACATATTTTGTTGGCCACAAAGTATGCCAAGCACTTCGATTTTCCTCCAGGTTAGATTGCACATTTCACGATGTGGGGGCAGTACAAGGTATTAACTCTGCAGGGTGCCCAAACTTTTGCAGACGCCATTTTTTGATTTCTGTTATTTTGAAAGTGTAAATGACGGAAATAAATTCAAACTTTTTTTGACATGTTATAAGAATGTCTAATCTGTAATTTGATGCCTCTTGGAGATTTTTCCATCTTTCCTTGGCTTCTTTTTGCACATTAAAATGAATTCTTGCCTGGGGTGCCCAAACTTTCACTCCCCACTGTATATATTCTCTGTTTGTATGTTCTCTGCGTGTGCCTGTGCACAGGTATGTTAGGGAATATAAGTCATAAGCTCCAAAGGCACCACGTGTATGGGGCTCAAGTTAGATTTATCTACTTGGGAAGCACATAGAGGCGTCCTCATACACCTATTGCTTTTGTGCCATATAATGTAAGATGCCACGGGTAGTGGTTCTGAAGCTGCATTATTATGTATGTACAGTATAGTGTACTAGGTAGTTGGGATTTGTAATTTTGTACCAAATAAATTGTAGATCAAGCATGATGATGTCTGGAGCAGGACACCTGCATTGGCCCTGAATTTTTACCAGGTTGTGAAATTTTTCATCTTTTTGTCTTGGTTCACTGACAGATAACTTCTTATACATCATTACTGCAGGTTCTCCAAACCACCCCTTTTCGACACACCAGGTCCTAGGAGTCTCCGCTATCACTGGGTGCCTTGTTTACAAGCCCAAATATAGGTGTTCCAAGCTTGTGGCATCATATTAAAAAAGACTTGAGGCTGGAATTTCTGCCAAAGGTGCATCAACAAAGTATTAAGCAAAGGCTGTGTATATTTATGTACATGTGATTTTATAGTTTTTTATTTTTAATAAATTTGGAAAAAATCTCCCAAAAACATTTTCATGTTGTCATTATGGGGTATTGTGTGTAGAATTTTGAGTGAATTAATTTATTCCATTTTGGAATAAAAGTTGTAACATAAGAAAATGGGAGAAAAGTAAAACGCTGTGAATACTTTCTGGATGCAGTGTGTGTGTGTGTGTGTGTGTGTGTGTGTGAGATATATACACACACACACACTATATATATATACACTATATATATATATATATATATATATATATATATTTATATATATATTTATATATATATATAAAATATAATTATAAATAAAACAACAATACAATCACACCACATACATCACATCGAAAATGTCAAAGAAAGAATAGCATAACACCTATTAATTTGGATCACTCTGAAATTAATCCCTTTGGGAAACTTCAGTTTACATATATATTTTCTGCACTACCTTGAAGACAAAGGAAGATACTGTAAGTATAGCAGAGATTAAATCTTTGCTTTGTACTTGGAGATCCAGAGTCGATGATGCTATAAGGTTAATATATTCTAAAAACTGGCTCCAGGCGCTGTACTGTATAATGTGAATTAAATAATTTCGCATACACCCTATAACGATTGTTCAACAAAGTCACTTTCAGAAATATTGTAACTATTTAATGAGCAACGTTTTAATTTGTAGGGTTCATTATAGCTATTTAAAAGACACAGGAGACGTTAAAAGGAGGCATTACCAATAGCAACCGCACTTTCATCACAAGAAAAATGGCATTAGATAGCATTGAGCAACAAGTTTTCCTTTGCACAAATGGACATACATGTACTGTATACAAGGGTGTATTTGTAAAGAGACACATGGATTTTACGGAAAATGAAAGCTTGGTCTCAGATAGTGGAAGGCAATACACCTTAAGGCCTTTATTCAGATCTGATCGCAGTACAAACCATGTGCACTGCAGGTGGGGGCAGATGTAACATGTGCAGAGAGAGTTACATTTGTGTGAGTTATTTTGTGTCTGTGCAGGGTAAATACTGGCTGCATTATTTTTACACTGCAATTTAGTGCACATGGTTTTGCCCATTTTTCCAAACAAATTTGTACTGCGATCAGATCTGAATAATGGCCTAAGTGTATAACTCTAGTTATGTAAAAGTACAACTTGCATAGCAGTGATATGTAATAGTACCATTAACTCATGCTTCAACCTGTTTTAACCCTTTGAATGCAAAAAAATATTTAACTAAACTTCCATTAATTGACTTGGCTGTATTTGTATTTATTTATACTAAAAGAAACAACTGCTGTGAGAGACGCTGCCATTTTTAGCAGATATTTTGAGGATCTCTCACAGCAACGTTGGAACTCAAAGGGTTAATCACACAATGTAGCCACAAGTGCAATAAGAGGGTGATTCAGTTTCACTCCAAAAGCAAATTTGGTTTGATAATGGGCAAAACCATGTGTAACGGTTTACTAATTCAGCAAAACAGGTGCACAAAGATAAGGTTGTGTGAATGAAAGCTGTTGCAAATACAGTACCTGCGTAGTGATGCATCTGTAGCAAACTCCTCATTGATTAGCTCAGATTCACTCTGAGCGATTCTCATAGCGAGCTCCCGATCTCTGCGCTCTTGTTCTAGAATTGTTTGCTGCTGTGACTCTTCCTCTCGCTCTCTGGCCAGCTGGATCTCCACTTCTGCCTGTATGTGTGATCATATTAACATAAGGTTTACAGAGTACACAGTTTACAATTGTGTGTAAACATAAAATAAGCAATAAAATGATGAATGCTATAAACCCAAAGAGAAAGGGGACATGATCAGTGAAATCCCAGCATAAGAACTCTTTAGTTTTATGAAAGTATTCCATATGGCTTATGCCCTTGCCAATGCAATAACAACTCTACTGTTTTTTTAATCAAGACATAGCCTGAAGGAAACAATGGCATTTTGTTTGGATTGTGAAATTCAAATATTGTCTATTGCTCTATCTTCTGGACCCTCAGCCAGAAATGGCATTGGCTCAAAAAGCACTATGTGCAGCCCATTTCCTGCCATCAATAAAGTGAAAACTTTATTCACAGTACATAGGTTCATTTTGAATTTAAACTTAAGCAGATAGGTCAATTAGTACATTTCTATCAACCACATACAATTCTTTCATTTTCAGGTCTTGATTGCACACAGGTCATGTTACCACAACTAAAGTACAACAGGCTGTAGAATCAGCTATCCATATTGACCATAAATACATTAATATTAGTGGTTATAGATCAATCTATTGCACTCATATTAATTGATCCACTTCTACACCCTTTACACTGCTTCAAATATATGAGAGGCTACAGATATTGTTTAAACATTCTGTGAAAACAGAAGTTACTAAAGTGGAGATATGGTCCAAATATGAAAAAGATAATGTCCTCTTCCACATATGTATAAATACGTATGCTACAATACATATGCCTCGCAAAATAAAAAATAAATGTTACTGCTATTTACACAAGTATTCATGTTAAGGTGCCCATACACGCACCGAATTTGTGTGCTGTGCATTTTGAACTTCAAGCTGTCATGCGATTTTGGCACTTGAAGTGGATGCGATGCGATGTACTGTACTTTGCGGGTGTGATGCAATGCGATTTCAGCTTCTTTTTTTTTTAAAAGTTAATAGTTACTAATGGACATTGCATCGCATCGCTTGTACTCCAAAACTGATGCGATACGATGCAATGCGATGCAATGAAGCACAAAAAGTACTGCCTGCAGATACTTTTTGTGCTTCACAATATTGTACCCGAGGGGACGCGCATCGCATCCCCGCGGGTACACTGTGCGATTTAAGCCGATGCGATGCGTTTTGAACTTTAAAAGTTCAAAACGCATGATGAAATTGCAGCGTGTATGGGCACCTTTATTCTTGAATTTTTATAAATATAATGGAATTAAAAATTTCTTGTACTGGAAATAAACGTTTACTTTAAAACGCTCCGATATTTAAAGCAGGGTTGACCCAAATACCACTTAGGAATAGATGAACACTTTCTGGGAACTGATAAATACATTACAGAGTGGACTTTAGATATTCTTTTCACATAAGTTCTAGAAAACATGACATGTGCCAATATAAAGCCGCAGACTTTGACATGAAGTTTCACAAATGGAAATGCTACCGAGACAATCCATACAAAGCCCATATTATGAATTTTTCTGGTTGCTTGACCATTTTTAAAAGATGTAATTTTTCTGCCAGTTATCTCTACTATATGCCAATAGTTCAAACCCACAACTTTTATTTTTACTCTCTTCCGAAATGGTGGCCATATTTAAATCATGGCAGACAGTGATTTTCAGGTTTCTCAGCATTTATACAAATATCTCAGGACTGGGATGTGGTAGAGCCTTGGGACAAACCCAATTGTTCTCAGAAAAGTTTGGACTGCATTTGGGCATAGGAAGTGTTGGACCACTTCATATGGATTGGCCCTAACAAGTGATTAGTCAATACAAGGATATTACAGTCATCTTGGGTTACACATTTTCAAATTGCAATAAATATTACCCTGTCAGTAATTGAGAAAAGGGTACTACCACAGCCACTTTGAACATCACAGTGAGTGAGTTGCCACATACTGTAGAACATCTAGTGCTTATAATGCTATAGAACAACCATGCTGACTGATTGGATGGGAATTGCTCATCTTGTTACACTGGGAATTCACTGTCCCCAAAACTCCATTCTTACTATAGCTATTAGTACATGCTTATTTGTCTCCTCAGTTTACAGTCCTGTCACTACTGCAATACAATGCCATCTCCAATCTCAATCATTAATCTGGCGTTTATGATAGTATTACAGCACCATTTCTGTGCAGTGAGTCAAAAGCAGGAACAGAGAAAACTATTGCAGCAATGACTAACATAAATGGAGATGGGTCTTCAAATAATGTGAAGATTAGAAACAGAGGACTATGGTGGTTATTCTGATTCACTCGGAAAGGCACAATCACTCTCTAATGGACAAGACCATATGCACTGCTGTGACATGTACAGAGAGTGTTAGATGGGGGGGGGGGTGTACTTCAAACTAATATCTATATTGCAGTGTAAAAATAAAGCAGCCAGTATTTACCCTGCACAGGAACAATAAAACAACCAAATCTAACTCTCTCTGCATGTTAAATCAGCCCCACCTGCAGTGCATATGGTTTTGTCCATTAGAGAGTGATTGTGCCTTTCCGAGTGAATCAGAATAACCAGTGTATGGGGGGCGCTGGATTCTTGTTGACCCAATATAGTAGCTGTCCAATGGCTCATACAGATTTTATGAGAAATATTGGGTCAACAAGAATCCAGCGCCCCCCATACACTGATTCCTTTTCTACAATTCGACGACTAGAGGTCTTTGGTGATCCTCTTCTTCCAGTGTAAGGCTGCAGGATTCAGGCTTAGCGCCTTGGGACTAATTCACATTTCTTTGTATTGTTTGAATCAGAATAACCCCCTAGATACAGTAGATGAGTAAATTGTTAATTTGAAGACTGAGAAGTAGGAGGCTAAAAAGAAACAGCACAGACAGAACAATCATTGGTAAATAAGGAGCAGAGCTGAAATTCTGGCGTTGAGTAGATACATTTGTGAAATGAATTAGCCCATGTTTAGTCGATTAGATGTCTACAAATCTCTTTTTCTTTTTAAGTAGCTGCTCAGTAGTTTAGCCCTATTACATTTTGTATTATGGTGGAAGGAATACCTGAATCTTTTTCTCTTCCTCCTCCCTCTTTTTGCGCTCTTCTTCCTCCAGTTTTCTTTTTGCCTCAATCTCGGCTTTGCTACAAACATCAACGAAGACAAGTAATGATATGAAAACAAGTAGTTGCAAGCTATACTATTCCTTAAAAAAAATAAAAATTCTGCACATTCCTGTACAAACACACACAATAATAATAATAACAATGTCAAAGCAAAATTTGATTGAATCTACCATAAATACTCACAGTCGCCTATCATTTTCCTCTTTCCTCCGCAGCTCCTCTTCTGCCTCATGTCTCTTTCTCTCCCGCTCCATCTCTTCGTGAATACGACGCAAACGTTCCGCTTCTTCCTCCTCCTTCTTTCTCTTCTGTAGGGCATTGAGGAGCTGGCCTGAGCTCTTCACAAGTGCATCATATTCTCTCTCTATCTGTTCACGGGACATTATAGTGTTCTGAAAAATAAAAGATAAAATGATTAAAAATACATTCAGACCAATAAGAAAAAAGAAATTTAAAAAAGCAATCACTATGAGGAAGCAAGTTCTGTAATTCATTTTGTTCAATGTTATGTTGTTTCGCATACCAAATAAAGAGTGTAAATGAAAAATACAAATCCTGACACTTGTCATCAGTAATGGAAAGATGCACTGGAGAGAATTCCTAGTTTAATAACTAGCCTATTATTGAAGATCAGTTAAGTCTTACAGAGGTAACAACTTTGGAAAACAGCTCAATACAAACCATGTACCAAACAAAGTACCTTTTGATTTTTTTAACGGTAAAAGTTTATCCCTCTGTGAGCCTTGGTATTCTTCCCAGCCAACCTGCTTGCTGAATGGCTCATTTGTGATAATGCTATTCTACTGGCAATGACCACTGTTGTTCTATCCCGTTAGCTCATGAGGAACAGAAGGACAAAAGCACACAAAATTGGCAACTTTGCTTTTTTTTTTTTAAATAGTCTGCTATGGTTGCAAGTAAATCTTAGCATAGTAGTTTTATAAACTACAGAAATTGCATATGTTTTACTAACACGGTCTTGTACATTTTACAAACTATTTTCTTTCTATAGATGGATAGCACTTTAAAATACATTTTGGATCTAAAGATAGAAAAAAGAAAGGTGTTACTAGCCATCTACTTGTAAAAGAAAGATAGATTAATGTATAGAAATCCAGTCATTACAGTAAGTAAAACCATTCTTTTTTTTTATTTGCACCTCCATCGGCAACTATAAGGCTGCATCTACACATTGTGTTTTGACAGGTACCTCATAAATGATGTTTGACATCAGTGTTTTCAAAGTAACCCTAACATTCAGGGCAAGAACTAAAACAATACTTAAAAGGGAAAATCTAGTCTGCTTCTTTAAATAATATTTGACCCATCCCTCACAAATACAACTGTACTCTATCGGATTCTCCATTTTGGTACACAAAGAAGATGGTGAACACTACTAGGCACTCCCTCTTGGTGCCGGATAGCAGATGAAACTGGTGATCAAATAAAATCTACTGTACATTCCTTGTGTGATCCCCTGTAGAATGGTCTCAGATTCCCCATTCTAACCGATGACATATAAATTTCTCAGTGGAACGCAATTGTATTTTACCATTCAAACTCACCATTGCTAAATTTATTCGTGAACAAATCACGATGGTTGATGGCCACACCCACTTTTATCATATACATAGCCTCCAATAAATGAAGCATATTTATGATAACATGAGCAAACATCGAGACATGGGGACTCACTGGTAACATTATTGTGTTGAATGCTGGATGGCGGAAAAATTATCAAAGTGCTCCTACAGCATGAGGCAAAGGTAATGCTATAAAGAACTTTCATATGTATAAGCCAATGGTTCCAAACCACAGTCCTCAAGGCACACTAAGGTGTATACTTACCAAAGGTCAAGTTTGTTGACTGTTTACTAATTTCAGATTGATTTTGAAAAAAAAAAAAAAATCATCTGTTAGTAAATGTGTGTTTTAGCCCTGGAAGCCCAACACTGATTAACAACTGACAGATGGAAATCAATAACAATCAAACAAAAATCGAGCTTTAGTAAATATAGCCCTAACAGCCTGGGTTTTAACCCTTTGAGTGCCATCTGTGTGCGAGATGTGCAAAATATCTTTGAAAATTGCCAGCATCGTTTACATTTGTTCTATAAATGAAAATAAAAAGTGTAAAAAAAAAAAAAAGATTAGATTTCCTATATAAAAGGTCAACATTACAGGTCATTATGATAAATAAAAATGTTTGTTTGCCAATTTTCACACCTATTTTGACAAATTCACTTGGCACACAAAGGGTTAAGACCTGCCATGATTGAGCACAGGCAACTTGATAAGTACCTCTGTTCTTTTGATCATTTAAAACGTAAAGGCCCATACACACTTGTAGACTTTCATTTCAAAAGACTTTGCCAAAATCTCTGATAGATTTATCTTTCACCAAAGTAGTGCGTACACACTGAACTATTTTCCCCAAAGAGCAAAAGATTTTCAGGAGGCAAAAGACTTTGCTGAAAATCTTTCAGTATAAGGCTATTTACATAATGGGTGGGTTTGAATTCCAAGGGTGGGAACAGTGGCCATATTATTCTGTGCATTTCTGTTCTTGAGGCCTGATTCAGAACTGATCGCTGGGCTGCATATTTTCGGAGCCCAGCGATCAGGTAAACGCCACCTCGGTCAGGCAAAATCCCGCCCATGTGTATGGCAACGATTATTTGCAGCCTTGTACATAGGGAGAAATCCATTCGCCTGCGCCAGCAATGAATACGTTACCACCATAACATAATGGCATATATTCAATGCCGTGGGCGAGCGGTGACTGCGAGCAGGACTTTTTGCTCGCAGTCACCGCTCACCCTGTCAGCATTCAACTGACCCCCCTCATTCGCAAATTCCCCCTCGCTACGTTTTTTGAGCGAGGGGGAATTTGCGAATGTGCCTCCAAAAACTGCGAGAGTCGAGGCTAATTAGAGCGAGTTTGCTGCACTAGCCGCGGCTCTCGCAGTTTAGGGGAATCCTCGCAGTTCTGTGATGGCGAGGATTCCCCCAGAACGTTGCATAGTGCGAGCAGCCGGCGCGGGGGTTAAACTGCGAGGATCACTGGTTTTCTGTGATCCTCGCAGTTTAACCCCCTCGCCGGCCGCTCGCACCAGCATTGAATACCTGTCAATGTATATTGGTGGGCAGTGGCGGCTGCAACGTTTACATTGCTGGCAATGTATACATTGTCGCCATAAAAAATGCATTGGTGGGCAGTGGCCTGTGCCAGCAATGTATATACAGATGGGGCCGCTGCATCGGAGCGGCTCTCATGGTGCTGTCCCACGTTGTCTGCCAGAATGGGGCGTGCGCTCAGGAGATGCTCGCGTGCCACATTCTCAGCAATGAGACACTCGTCCCACCGTCCACCATCTCCTGCCAGCTACAGCAATATGGCAAGCTGGCGGCAAGGGGGAGAGCGGCTCCATCTGTATTAAAGCCTTATAAATATCGTTGGTGGGCAGTGGTGACAGAAATATATACATGACTGGCATGTGCCATCCATGTATATATTACTGACATATATATATATCTCATTGGTGGGCAGTGGTGACAGAAATATATACATGGCTGGCATGTGCCATCCATGTATATATTACTGACATATATATATATCTCATTGGTGGGCAGTGGTGACAGAAATATATACATGGCTGGCATGTGCCATCCATGTATATATTACTGACATATATATATCTCATTGGTGGGCAGTGGTGACAGAAATATATACATGGCTGGCATGTGCCATCCATGTATATATTACTGACATATATATATCTCATTGGTGGGCAGTGGTGACAGAAATATATACATGGCTGGCATGTGCCATCCATGTATATATTACTGACATATATATATCTCGTTGGTGGGCAGTGGTGACAGTAATATATACATGACTGGCATGTGCCATCCATGTATATGTTACTGCCATATATATATCATTAGTGGGCAGTGGTGACAGAAATATATACATGGCTGGCATGTGTCAGTCATATATATATCACTGCCTTTAGAAAAGTCATTGGTGGGCAGTGTATGGAACAGTGCAGGGGGCGGGGCGTTCCGGCGGGCGGGGCATCATGCAGGGATGTGAGGCCGGGGGAGCAGAGCTGCAGGCCGGAGCCAGCATGGGAGAAGGTAGAGCGGTGTATGTGGCAGCGCAGCGGCAGAGCGGCAGGAGCAGGTGAGTATGCTCCATCAACAGCGCGGGGGAGCCGGGGGCGGGAGCTGGGGGAGGGCGCAGGGCGGCAGCCGGGGGAGGGCGCAGGGCGGCAGCCGGGCTGAAAGCAGCTCAGCGTTCAGCCCGGCTGCTGTACACACTCAGCGATGATGGCTGAGAAAGCAGCCATCATCGCTGGCATACTGGTAAAACCAGCAGATGGGAGACTTTGCTAGCGATGATGCGGGAGCGCGCATCATCGCTAGTCTTACATCGGTGGGCCATACACACTAGGCGATTTTCAGCGGAAAATCGCTCAAAACGGCTGTTTTGACCGATTTTCAGGTGAAAATCGTTAAGTGTGTATGGGCCTTAAGCCTGGATTTGACTGATGAAGGCAGTGGGATGAATAATAGGGCCATACTGCAGTCTATCAGTGATCTGAATAGCTTTAGAAGACTAGTTCTTTTTTACATATACAGTAAGCAAGTTCCACTATGATTGTGTCATGGACATTGAGCCTTTTTTTCACTCTAAACAACCCTTCTAGTTGCAGAATGCTACATTATACTGTTTTCCAGGAAATCACTGTAAAGTAGCATTTTGAATGCAGATATAGCCACAGTCACACACTGAATATAGACATGCCGCATATCATTTTAATCTATTGTGCGTCCTATTCGCTCAAGTTTGCATAGACGACGATATGTAATGGAAAAAGTCCAAAAAAGACACAAGGAGCTTGTATAACTGGGGCTTGTATCACATGGAGGGTAGATATATGTTTATTATTTATAATCCCAGTTGTGTATCTGGCCGATAATAGCGTAATATATGTCATAGCTTTATCATCATAATAGCAGTTAATCCAGTGTTTTATTAGGACTGGATTCTATCAGGTGTTAATGCTGCTCTATTGCTTATTGACTCTGCAGGATAGCGGGGCGGCCAGGGATGCAGTCTGTCAGTATACGGTTGCCATGGCAATGGGTCCACTGGGGATGACATCAGCGTGTGGGGACCAGCCGCTTGTAGAAGTGGATCCCGTTGCGCACCCGGCCTCCCACGGAGGTTGGGGAGTACATAAGCACTCTCTCCCTGCCAGCGGGTTTGTTCATTATTCTTGCAAGCAGGGTAACAGGCCTTAATAAAAATAGAAAAGTCGCCCCCCCCCCCCCCCCCCCAATGTACCTGTGATTGCATCATTTGCTTATAATAAACACCATAAGAAAAGACCCGAGGAGTGACGCAGATTCTTCCGCCTCGATACAAATATATGGATATACTGTATCTATATTCTTGGTATTTTTTAAAATTGTCTTCTGGAAGGGAAATGTTTTCTCTGATACAACATAAATAGAAAACATTTGCGGTCACTCAATATGTATGCTGCTCTGGAAACTACTCGGGTGGAAAGATTTAGGGGTGTATTCAATATCGGGCTCTATTTCCAATGGCGGGAATAGCACCCGCAGCCTACTTACTGCTGCCGTTTCCGACAGCAGTGAAGGCAGATTTCGACAAAACAGATCAGAGCTGGGCAAAAACGTTCCGATACTCGGAATCCAAGATTGAATAGCCCCTTAGTTTCGGAAAACTTGTGTTTTGCAGGAAATAATTTAGAAATGTATAGCAAAAACTGCAGCATGTGCATGGAAAGTAATGTTTGCACTATGAATGGGCAAAAACTACAAACATGCTCGTAGTAAAAAAAAAAAAAAAGTGTCCATTTGGTAAGCAGGGCTTGTGTTGTAATGCAGGGAAAAAACATAGGGATTAATAAAATGAGGAAAGAGGCAAGTGTCTTCCATGGCAAATGGCAATAATTTAACATGTATCACCAGAATAGCTCAATGCCATTTGCAATCTAAAAAAAAAAAAAAAAAAAAAAGAACTCTTTCATTAAGACAGAGTATTAAAACAGAGTGTCAAAACTGGTTATGCAACACAGGTGGGAGAAGACACAGAAGCTGATCAACTTCCTTTTACACTGATGATGAATTAGGGATGGGATTAGGTTGATTAGTAATAACAATCTAGCATTACAACAAATTGCATGTATGCAGTCGGCGTTGGTGTTAATGCTGCTCCATTGAATTGAGGAAAACAAGCACAGCTGTTAAAGTGAGCTGCCAGCAGCTTCTCTTGCAGCTGTGTAAAGGATAACTATGTCTTACATTCCATAAATCCTCATCTGGCACGCTAGATACGTCTCAGCAATGTATTACCAGAATCCAGGCGTATAGTGCTCAAATTATGTCTAGTCATATATCTGGTAGTAAAAAACAAAAACTGATGAATTGCTACCCACCGATTACCAACCTGTGTCTCATTATCTATGATCATCGAGTTGGCAGTCTATTGATGAGCAAAGGGGGATTTTTTTTTTTTGTTGATTTTTTTTTTTCATTTAGAGCAAACCCTCTGAGTGTAAGATGTTAAGGTTGTTACAGGCCAACAGCAGACATTTAATACATAATTGCTAACAAAGACAAATAGATTGCTACTCTTAAGCTGGGTTAGACATATAGAGTAAGTACATAAGAACAGGTCCATCATGTTCAGCCTTAAAGAATTTGTAAAGGTGAAATAAAATCACTAGTGTGGCCGTTGCCAATTTATACTCACATGAAGTGTAAATAAAGATCCTGGCCCCAAAATGACAATAATATAATATATAGCTGTATAGCTAGCTGTCTCTTTTAACAAATGAAAGGTAATGGTGCAATGGCATTTGCCGCACTTAAAGATAACATTAGTTTTAAAGGAATACGTTTTGTTTGTGAATCTGCTACCACCACCATATGTGGTAAGATGCGCTATCATCCACCCCCTTACAATAACAAACCCTTCTGGTGCAGATTGTGAACTTTTCTTTTTACCATTTCAAACTGATGACCACTTACACACCCACAAATGGTCCCTCATAGGAACACTATTATAATATCAAATGTATCACTTATTATATAAGATACTACTTGTTTGAAAGAGGTAATTCCACATTTTCAATAAGGGTGCCCACCAATCTCAAGACTCTCTTGATGATGTTACCAACCTAAGTGTTTGTTTTTTTTAGCTGATATTTTTTGGGTTGCTAGTTGCGGATTGCATATACAGTAGCTGGCCGTTTGAAAATCACACTCTAAACACTGAAAAGTAAAACATGCAGTTTTTAAAGGAACAATACAGCACAGCACATTTAGGGGGTTATTTTGGTTGATTCGCAAGGCTGGCGAATGTCCGGCAGTTTTTCAAATATTGCACATTTGTTGCTGACTGCACACACATTTTTGCAAATGACAGCATGATTCAGAGTTGCATGTATCGCAACAGTTTCCTTTCTCATGATAAATGGGTGCAAGCAATCTGCCTTAAGGTAACCACTTAGTGGGTGTGTATGGCTGGAAAGTCGTCAGAGTTACTATCCTGAGCCATATGGAGAGTCGCATTAGCATTCTGCATATTTAGAGTGGCCCTTGCGTTTGTATTATGCATGACTCAGAATATAAATAATGATCATCCTGGAACGTCATCTGTCCATTACTGTGCACAAGGTAACCCAACTCATGAATATTTGCAAATAATATTCTAAACTCAAAGACATGCTAAAAAAAGGTCTCTTCCCATTCCCCAAACAAATATATGTGGTATCAGATTGCTAAAATCTTGCATTTACTTTAAAACTTTTTCAAAAATAAATGTAATAAAATGTCCTCATAGAAGTTACTCTCATACAAGTTTTGATTGACCAGGGAGAGCTTTCTGCAATGCACACACAGTGACAGCTTGTCAGGCTGTCCCAGGCCCCCTCACCAGCATGAATCATTCCAAGCACATTAGGCATATTATCTGTGATGAGGCTTTCTGAGAGCATCATTGAAATGTACATCTTTTTACACAATTACAGACTGCAAGTAGCTTGCCAAAGAATCTGAGGCAGAAAGTGCGAAAAACACTAATTTATTTCCTTCCTCGTGTAAGTCTATTTGCATAATTACATTTTTAGCAGACAGTAGCATACAGCTTCAGGAGGAAATAAATGCTTTCAACTCACCTTTATCTTAGCCAAAAGGGCATCGATGGCGGACTCCAAGTCCTTCACCTGTTTGCTCATCTCCGGTTTCCCTTCTTTCAAGGCATTAACAACTTCATTGAATTTGACAAGTCTGGTTTTCAGTGTTCCTACATTCCTCATGCCATCAATTCTGTAAAGAAAGTGTCAGGTTAGGATTTTGAAGGTACAGAACTGACTAGCAGGAGTATGTGTGCACTTACATAAACAGTACATACTGCCTTTCATCCCCTCCAAAATACTGAAATACTTTGCAGTGACTGGTAAGTACTTCTAAATGCCATCAAACTAGGCCCAATGTCTAGGAATCAGAATACTAGTGGTTTCGGATATTTTTATTAACTGTTTTCTTTTTACATTGATCACATATGCCTATTTTCAAATTATACTTGGCACATCTAAACACATGTACACAGTACGGTTATGTTGTTTTGAGACAATGACCCTACCAGTATATTTTTCTTTTGTGTGAAGAAACCCACACAAGCACGGAGAGACTATGCATAATCCACACAGTTAGGGCCATGGTGGGAATCGAACTTATGACCTCAGCGCTGTGGGGTAGTAATGCTAACCATTACACTATTCCTGCTGCCCATGAAAATTATTTATTTATGCACTAGTCAGGACTCAAACGGGAATCTCATATGATGCTCCCAGCACTGTTTGGTGTGCCACAGAATACAAGAATTAGCCAGGCCACTCAACTTTTTCTTAAAATAGTCATCTTTATCTGAACTTTCTACCAATTACTTTGCATCAAAATAAATACTAATACAAGTATTCTTAAGTACATTTTTAGCACAAAATGTTCCTATTCTGGGTAAAAAGGAAAAATAGAGGTCCTATAGGAGTGACTATAGGACCTCTGTCTTCAAGCTGTACTGTAGTATTTGTGACCTGTCTTGAGAAATACCTGATCTGGTTCAAAACATTGCCGACAAGAAGTATAGAAATCATTGGTGAATGCCCTCTACAGCATTTATTTTTCCTGAACCCCTAGGATATGTTTGGAGGTTCCTACTTGGGTCATCTTTAAGGAGCACCCTGATATTTAAACATTCTGGATGTGAGTGTAGATCACAACAGCAGTATATATAAAAGTAGATATAACTCACTATGTAGCATAGATAAAAAATGAAAAATGGAATAAGATACAAATACTCAGAGCAACATAAGTTGGGAAATATGCTAAATGCATAGCACTTCACATCCATCACTGCTTTTGGGGATTTAATAAGAGAAATGCAAGCTATGGTCTATCCAATCCACATAACCTAACAGAAGAGGCATCTGCACTGATAAAAGTGGTTGTTAAAATGTAAAAATAAGGCAATAGCAATTGTATGTTTAGGTTGTTCTTAGAATGAACCATTATTCAGGCTGTTAGTTGATTGGGATGAATTGCCCAATCTAGAAATCTTTGATAGCGGCCTCATTTCACATAGGTATTGAACACCTGTTCACGATTACATCGCTCCATATCAGAAAAATCAATCAGTGATTGTGAGAACAAGTTGTTATATCATTTGGACAAAAGATAAAAATACAAAAATAAGGATCACGTAATGGTGGAAGAAAATAGATTTGATTTTGTATGCAACCTTTATTCTTACCGAGGTTTATGTTTCCTCCTGCAAAGCCACATCCGAATAGTCTTTTGCATTTTAATGCAAGCAGAGGCCCGGTATTGGATTTTATTTTTCACTTGAAAAGAAAAATAATAAAAGTGTTTTGAATAAGCACTAATTAGAATCTTACTTCACATGCACAAATGATGTGCTAAAACAAATTTTAAGAAAAAAAAAACCATACATTGACATAACATTTTTTTTAAAGTAAAAACTTTTAATAGTCACAACATTTACACACCAACTTTTAATAGACACACAATTTAACCTTTTGAGTGGTAAGTGACTGTCACAATTGGTGTGAAAATTGGCAAGCAAACATTTTTATTCATCATAATGGTGTGTAATGTTTTCCTTGTACAAAAAGTATAGGGACAAGATGTAATGGGGTGCGATTTTCTGGCAAAAAAACATCTGCAATCACATGTTTTCCAAAAATTGCTTCTGAGAAGATAATCTAATTTGTTTTTGCAGTATTTGTTTTTACAGTTGTTAATTTTTAGTATCTAGCAAGCATCCGTGAACACAAGTTAATATGTATTTTATTGGTGTGTACACACTGTACAATCCAGCATACAATTTTGACTATATAGTCAAAATCGCATCGGGATCGCATGCAGATCGCACAGGTTTTTAAACTTGCGATCCCGATGCGCGCTCCTGGGACAGCACAAATCAAAACCCAGATAGACAGGGAAGCAATGATTATATTGTGCAGCTCTGCACTATATAGTCAAAATCACATGCATGTCGGGTGGCTTGCCGTGTGATTAGATCCTGATGCGATCTGATCGCATTAGGATCAAATAGCAAGCCTAATCGACGGTGTGTACACACCATATAGGTTGTTTTAGCTTTAAAGTGTTCTATTGTTATTGGACTAAAAAAATAAAAATACAGTCCCACAGGGTCTGTGAAAAGCCACATACAGTACCTATGTATTTTCATGCATGCAATCCCAGAAAAAATGTCCACATATCACAAATATGGCTTTGCCTGCACAATGCAGATGAAACCAAGCACCATTGTTAACTGGACTCCTAAATGTTTATTTTGTCATAATTACCACAAAATAAATTATGGGATGCAGGTATTAAATATTAATCTATAGTTTATACCATAAATGTATTGCTTGAACATTATTATTGCAGTTTAACATGTCTCAAATTAACAATTATTTCTCAATTGCTGTTAACAGAACCCATAATAAAAGTTATTCCCTTCAATATGACCAGTCCACTGGAGTATATTCTTGGCTGGAGTCATACCTCTACCTGCGTCAAGGTTAGCTTTCCCTCTCTGACGACAAAACCAGATGACACCAACTAGAACATGTGCTTCCATCCCATTCCATATCACATATAACTTTCAGTGAGTTCGTATTAATTATTTTAATGATATGTTTTCAGGGATTTTGGAATGTTCAAAGCCTATCTAAGATAAAAGAACTAATTATCTTAGAACTGAAATATCTTTGCAAAGTGATCATTTCCTAGGTATAAAAGTAAAATTTCTTACAGTATTAAGAAGGAAGTACTTCGGCATTTATTATGCACGGACATGCATATAACCACTAGAAAGGGCACTGCTTTTGACTTTACGCAATCTAGAGAAGATTAGGAAATAGCTTCCTTTAAATATACCTATGACTTTCAATTTAAATAGAAAAACATAACTTTACGAAGGCACATTTTAGGTCGCGTGCAATAATCCACTTACATTTTATGACGGAAAGTGCACACCACTGGACCTTCTTCCAGCGGCTGCAGATAAGCCAGTGATTGACACGCTTTATCAGTTCAGCTAAATGATCAGGATCAGACTTCATGATCTGATCAAATTCAGCAAACTAAAATAGAAAAAAATAATCTTAGTAAAAAAAGACAGTTTAAACTTTAGAAAAAAATATTGGCAACCCACAATGCACGTGTCTACATGTAGAGATGAGCACTCTTCTTTGGGTCTTACAAATGCACTCAAAGTAAAATGTATATCTTATTTAAAGAAACACTTTCTGCACACAGCAAGAGGTACCATAGAATTATTATAATAAGGAAAAAAGTACGCAAATAAAAAATTTAGATATAAGTTATTAATTTAACGCATTGAATCCTTGAACATATATACATAGGAGCGATTTTCTTGCGCATAAACAGTGCGATTGAAAATAGAACATGTCATCAACCAGAGTATAGATGTAGGCAGAGCTACTGAAATGACAATGCCCATCAAAAAAGAAAACCTTTACATTAAAGTGAAAGCACTGACTCTATTATACATGTAGCTTTGTAGGTCTTTTTTTACATCTCTAATGTTCATCTCTAAAGTCCCATACACACTGGGCGACTTTAAGCTGAAAGCCGCCCAGTGTGTATGGGGTAGTGATGAGCGGTGAGCACTGGTGCATGCTCCTGAATCATCACTGGCCCAGCCGCTCATCTGCTGGTATTGGAGTGGACAGCTTTCCATAGCATCCTACCATGAAAGGTTGTACACTCCTGGGAAAATCACAAAAAATCACTAAAGTGGGTGAAAAACGCTCAGTATGTATGCACCGAGTATTTTTCAGCTCAGCGATTTACCTGATCATTGTTGTGCACATGCTGGGCAAAATCTGGACCTTTACATTTTTCACACACTTTTACCCCTGTAGAACTCATAATACACAATAATTGTTCTCACTTATCTAAAATGGCCTTCATATGAGGAGATTTGCTGAGCATTCTGAGCGATGCTAGATTGCTCAGACTGCTCAGCAAGATCGCTTAGCACACAGCTATGTGTCAGCGCTGTGTGCTGAGCGATCTATTAGTGCCAGTTTTCTCCGGCCCTTCCTGGCGAGATTGCTAGATTTAGCCAGCATACTGGATATTAATCACCGGGCGGTAGCGATGAGTGGGGCCGCGCGTTGCGATCACTATGACCCGTACACAGAGCAATGTAGGGGTATTTTATAAAAGAATTAGCGAAATTGCCCCATCTGTAGGCCACGTAACACTCCTTAACACTTCACTTGCCATCTTTCACTATTATGGTGCCTTGCGGTGGCTTCCTTGGGGGTGTCTCGTGCCCTAAACTTGAAACCATAGAATGTTAGGTATTTACACTATGATGCGGTTTTTGAATGTGGTGAGTAAGATTATGCAAAAGAAAAAAAAAATTAAATGCAAAATGTATTATAATTAGTAATGTTTGAATAGCGCACCTACTTTCTATCTATTTATGATATGTTAAGTTGTGTAGAGATCTGGATCTGGCGATTGATTGTCCTCTAATTGCAGTTGATTTTTCAATTGAAAACGTGGGCAGGTATGATTTAACGGTGTGTGCACACGGTGAAATGCCCTTGCTATTCGACTTAAGATTCGAGTGCTATACAATCTTTGCGATCTCTGTACTTTTTACATACAATTCATACAATCTGCACTATATAGTCATTGCTGCCCTGTCTATCTGAGTTTCGATTTGTGTCACGGGAGTGCGCATCGGGATCGCAAAGTGAAAAACCTGTGCGATCTGCATACGTAGCTGTAGAGAACAATGCACCTTTAAACATTAAAATAATTGTATGATTTGCAAGCATATTTTGATGTTGAAGGGTAAAAGGACACTTATTTGCACATAAAAGGAAGGCAAATACCACATGATGCCTAGACCCTTATCCTTGAATCATTACATTTATTATTTAGGAAAAAAAAGTAGAAATTTACCTTGCCGGGCCTGAAAAACACCTTAGTTAACCCAAATTTGTAATCATTTTCATTTAAGCCCAAGGCTTTGAACAGAGCCTGTAACATAAAAGAAACACATTAATAGGCTTGAATTTATACCCCTGAAAATAGTCTTCAAAGCGGACAATAAATTATTAAAACACAAGCAGTTTTACTAGATGATTTTACACAGCATAAAAAGGATTTTTTTTTTTTTTTTTGGTACAGTACAATTAAAATTGCTGTTCACTAGGAGAATGATACCTTGCAGAAAAGTCTGGGGTCTAGGCGAGATAGCTTCGCAGGCATATACTTCTTGTACATGTTATAGAGTTCATGGAAAGAAGCCCGAGACGGGAAGCCTCCCTGCATAAGGTCCAGTACAGACACCATTCCTGGGGAAAAGAATAACTATTAAACTCCTTAAAATAACACATATAGTAAGTCAAAAGCCTAACTTGTATGTGCTAATGAGCACACTTTGGAAGAGTGAAAAAGGAATACATTTGGTGTAACTTTATTTAAAAGACCAGATCAAGAACATTGGCGATGAGTAGCATTCCATTACTCCCTCTTCATACTGTCCATCCATAACCTAGTGTTCATTCTAGCACCCTCTATCTTTTGCAAGCTTTATAATCGACTACTAAATTGTTTGGAGCAACTTGCCATTTTTGTTCCGAGAGGCATAATTTGGTTTATTACTTGGAGTGCACGCTGGTTCATGTAGTGCCATTGTGTTAGCTATCAATTTAGAAATATATAACTGTTTGTGCTATTATCATGAGCCTTTATGTTTTTACAGCTGTCTCAGTTACCATTACTTAGCTCATTATGTTTAATGCTTTCCTTTAGAGAAGATGTATTCTCATAGCGAATTTTGAGGAACACTATTGAATGAAATATTACTGTATTCATAACCATACAAAGGAAGTTGGGCACACAACAGGGTCTTCGTTATTTACAAACACTGCAGGCAATCTAATTTGCTAAAGGATTCAGAAATCTATCGTAGTCAAAGCAGCTAACAAAAGCTGGACATTTCTGAGCCCACTGTGAAAAACTAGCCGAATACTGAAGAATATGAAGGGCTGCAAATAGCAACTCTCGTTGCACCAGGTCTACAACAACTAGACTGAGCCAAGTGTATTTCTTACTCAAAATATGCATCTTCTTCACATACATAAAACAACTGTCAGTAACAAAACTACACCGCACTGGTAAATGTGATGTGTGACATATGTATATTTGTGCGTGAAGGAGTCTAAGGGGGTATTCAATCCTATGTCATGACTGTCGATCCATCCCAACAACTGTGACCCATGCCTGTTTTTTTGTTTTTTCTCAACTGCATATAGCCAGGTGGGATTCAATGTCCCGCCTGGCAATCGGCAAAATGGGGTCGTGCAAAAGGATGCATGCAATGCGAATAGGATGAAAAGCTGAAAGAAAAACATGGTACACTGCAAATCTCTGTGCAGCCAGATACTCTTAAAACAGGAGGGGGGGGGGGTGTGGGTGTGTATATTATTAATTCCTGACTAACTGCTGATGCAACTTGGTTTGATCGCATTTAAAAAAAAAAAAATTGGGGGGGGGGGTATAAATATGATGTCTCTAACTTTTAATGGAGTGAGGTGATACAGATATTATTATATTGATTATTTTACCCGCATCATAATAAAGGCCCTGGTATGTCTCGGTCTGTGTTTTCAGGCTAATCTCCATAAACGCTGGAGAGATCTTGATGCGGTTTTTACTATTTTATAGAACATTTGTTGAGGAAGGGTAAGGTGTATGAAACATTAATCTATGATGAAAGTGAGCTGAGAAGTGGCGATTTTAATGAGAATGACACTCTCAGTAAAAGAATACTGTAGCAGATCATTTCTTCACATAGGTCACAACGCCAATCTCTCCTTAATGCTCTTACATCACCTGCTTTCATGAGTCATCTGTAACATAGGCAAGGGTTTCCCATGAGTGCCTTTGCTTCCTCGCCCCATCTGTGTCCCTGCCTCCTAACTCCAAATGTGCACCCATTATCTCCCCTCCTGATATGTACCTTTGCACCCTGCCTCCCGATCCATGCATCTGACCCTGTGTGAAGCTGGGATGGGTCACTAATATTTACTAAAAGTAGATTTTTATTGTTTTTAAACTAATAGAGACGGAATATTTTCGATACAAATGTTTTTAATGTCAGTATGTATGTATTTTTGCCCCTGAAAAATAACTTTAGATATGTTTTTATTGATTTTAAATTATGTATGTCAAACAGAGAAACATATGTCATATGTCTGCATTTAGAAATTATTATTATTTTTTGTATAATAATATTATGTCACTCTAACGGATGGTGTAATGGTTAGCATTGCTGCTTTACAGCACAGAGGTCATGGGTTCGATTCCCACCATGGCTCTAACTGTGCGGAGTTTGTATATTCTCCCCAAACTTGCGTGGGTTCACTCCGGGTACTACGGTTTCCTCCCACAATCCCCCAAAAATATACTGGTAGGCTAATTGGCTACCAACAAAAAATTAACCCTAGAATGTCTGTGTGCATGTACATGTGGTAGAGAATATAGATTGTAAGCTTCACTGGGGCAGGGACTGATGTGAATGTTCCAATATTCTCAGTAAAGCGCTGCAGAATATGTATGCGCTATATAAGAAACTGTTAATAAATAATAAATAAATATAACATAAGCAACATTTTCACAAATTTAATGACTTTAATCTCAGCTTTATGAGACTATATAAAAGTTATTGATTATTACATTCATTAGTTTTATAGGCAGTATTTTATGATATACGCTAAATAACAATGATTTGTTTTGGTATTTTCCACTGAGTATACATGTTTTGTGGTCCTTTAATAGTCCTTATAAAATATCACTAACTTTAATACAAAAGACTTTGGTGTATATTCAATTGATCCCGGATCCATTCCGAAATTCTTTTGCCGGAATGGATCAGTCATCCATTATTTAAAGCAGCGACCAAATCTTGACGTCAAATTTGGCTGCTGATTGATGCTCACCTGCCCAGCGTGAGGACTGGGTGAGCGCGGCGGTGGGAGGCGGCCGGAGCCTGGTTGGGACCGGAAGAGCTGCTCTCACCAAGGACCCAGAAGCGTGTGGGTACAGGAGTCGATGGGTGGGTACGGGAGGCAGCGGACAGGAGGACGGCACCCCGTGTAAGCTGCGGCTGCTCACCCGGCACGTCCTCCCTGCCTTAATTCGGCATCTTTTTATGTCGGATTGAGATTGACAAAACACAGCCAAAAAAACTTTTGGTTTTGGATGTGGTTCCATGAAAAGCAGCTGGATTAGCAGCTATTCCGTCAATCGACCTGGTTTTCAGCAGGTCAGAACATTTTGCTGAAAAAAAACAGCCAGTACTGAGGAACCTCTTCCGATCTATTCATGTCAAAAACTACTGTCTTTTCGGCAAGATGGCAGTTTTTAACAGTGATTGAATATACCCCTTTGTCATTGCAAGAAAGAAAAAAAAAATCCCCACAATGGAAGCAGATTTGTATTCTACTGTAACAAACTATATTCTGAATTCAAAATGAAAAGCAACATTATAAACCAAAGTTCTGGGATTAAGGATGGTCTCCTTGATCAAACCAGTAAGAAGAAATTACAAGAACATATCGCCGCAAAATGTGATTTTAATTATAGCAACTCACAAAGTCTAATGAGTGAATACTCCTGCTAAGCCTAAAATTGTGAAACTCAACAGAAATGACTTCTCTATGAAGCTCTAATTCAAATGCAGGTGAGCAGCATAAAAATAAATTGCCCGGGGCTCAAGTATTATTTCTTTTGATGCCATCCCCTCATCTGCAGCTTAACTAAATAGAAACAAATCCTATAGAGAAAATGTGACAGTGAGGCATGACACAAAGTATATATATGCGATGACTGCACAGACAAGCAGCTTTCCGTCCTTAGGAAAGTGATTATTCCGTTCCACAGCAAAACGCCACACATTAAATATATGAATGAAATTATTCCTTTACATGGTAGAATTGTATTCTAACTCTATACATGTCAGAGATAAAACTTCTAAACCATAGCATAATGATTTGTAATTAACATAAAATAGTAAGATGCTACTAAAAAACAGATGTGTATATTTTAGAAAACCTAGAGGATGCACCTAACTGGAAAAAGGAATAAAGTACTGGTAATAACACATACCTCTCAACATTCCACATTAACAATGCAAGACCTGGTGCGCTGGATTGAAGGAGTGGGGCCTAGCAACCTGATCCCCATTACAGTCATTTTGGGTGCATTCCCAGCACTCCCTAAAGTAGCTGGGCAACCTCTCCCACCCGTCCCTTACAAATGCCGTGCACATCTATCCAGAGCAGAGGTGATCAGAAACTTCCCCAATCCACCCGCCTCCGCATCCTGCTGTACACTGGGACAGTCCCCTTCTTTGTATTGTCCCACAGTTCTTCTTGCTGGCACCAGTGACCAGCAGGGGGTGGGGTGGTGGGTGGGAGGAGTAGGACTGTCAATCACTCCTCTGCTCAGAGCAGCGATGAATAGATGCTGTTTACAGGAGACACAGTGACTGGGAGCCTGCCGGTGGCTTACAGAGGGTTGGGCATGCCCCCATATTGACGCCCCCTTTTGCAGAGTCCACATCCCCTTTTCATGAGCCCCGCTTCATCTGTTTGGAATGTTGGTATGGTAGGATATGGATAACACATTCTAAAACATCAATTACTATCAAAGTCCTAGGGGTCTAGAGTTACTCAGATACAGTATTTAATAGACATATAAGTGGTCATTCAGGCCTGAACCTAGTACACAGTTGTATTACGCCGGTACTTCCAGAAATGTATTATGAAATGATACATACTGCTTAATAAAAGGGATGCTTTCAAAATATATTAACATTACCTGAACACTGAAGCTGAGACAGGATTTGTGCTCCTTCAAACTGATGACTTGTCATTTTTAAATTGGGCTTGATACAACGGATAAAGCTAGATCCCTGTGGGAAACCCAGAAAACAATTTGTAGGAACACTGGTAAAGTACTTATTTTATGGCTGCACCAAGCAGGAAATAAAATAAAACTAGGTCATCGCATTAAAAAAAGTACGGAAGCAAAATAATTAAGACACTAAAAAGTAAAAAAAAAGACAAACTTTATGCAAATTCAGCATTTCAATAATGCAAATAAATCTATCCATGCTTTTTAACTGCTACACCGAGGATGGTTTTAAAAGCCAAAGATTAAAAAAATAAATAAAAAAAAAAACGTATGTGAAATGCATACAAGTAATATAAACAGTAAATGGATGCCCTTCAAATTCTAATGTATTTATTGATTGTCCTGACTTGGCAAAATGTGTCCAACAGGAATGATACATGTCCTTGGACAACACACATAAGATGTCATTGTTAACTGAATATTATACAGCTTAACTGGATGCAAGTACATTAGAATAAAAGATATATAAACGTCCTGATCTTCACAGATCAGGGCAAAATATACTGTAGATAATAATAACAAAAACTCGTCAAAGTTTAACACGGTTTTTTATTAGTCTTCTTTTATTACGGTTTGTAAAGTGCAACAAAATATGCTGCCACTATATATAGTAAGTAACAATTACTAAAAAAAATGTTTTTGTGTTGAATAAGATCTTGGATGAAAGCATTTAAGCAGCACTGCTGCTGAACAGAAATCTGTCAACATGATCCTAGCAGAGAACTCTTTCTTGTATAAAAATGATGTTCCTCCAGTATCAGCCTTTGTTTAGAAAAGGCTCATCAACAGCCTCAATTGCTTGATTTATATTCCTAGTGCTTATATAGCACAAGATGAGTCGGATAAAAAGTATCGCGTTTAAAGCAAGTGACCAGCCAAAAATGAAATAACTGCCTACACAAGTACAGTAATTGAGCACAAGGAAGTGTCAGCCTTTTCAGGTCAAGTACATACTGTATAAGAATACCCTTACAATCAAATGGTTTACCAGGGTTCAGACAGACTTTTTTTTGCTTTAACACCTGTTCATTGAATGGCTTCCCAAGAAGCATAATTTGTGTAAAACACATTCTGATGTGTGTGGCTTCTATCTGAGAACACAGATGCTGATTTACCTAGGAGAACCCGCATACCCCTTACTCATCACAAATCCAAGTTGGACCTCAGAGATCTTGATCTCTGGTCTGATGCTTTAACATTAAATCTGGGTCACCACTTACACTAAGTTGAATCCTTCTAGCTAACCACAGTCAAATTGCCGGCTTGGTCGACCCAGGTTATAAGCTTTGATGCTTTCACACTGCACCTTGACCTGGGTCTACAAGTCACAAACCCAGCAATTAACCCAGGTCCGAGGTACGGTATGAAAGGGGTATAACTCATAATGGTAGTTTAACATAGCAGAAAATTTTTTTTTTTAAGTGGAATGGTTGTCTTCCCGTATAACCTCTAAAGAGAGATTTTCCATATGGTCTGTGCTAAAGCCCAAACTTTTCCTGCTCCCCAAAAGCAATTATAGAACAGTTACCATAAAGTCCACTAACTCTGGGTTTTCTATAATTTGTGTTATTGGAACTAGAGAAAGCAACATGGAAAGTCACTTCAACATTAACATTCAGCAAACATTTAATATACATACAATATGGTTTCCTGACAATTGAAACATTTTAATGCAGGAATACAGAATACGGTAACTTCATGAAGTGTCTTTAATAAATCAAATTATTACGGTTTTATAACTGTCTGAATTAAAAAATATATATATTGAAGTAACTCGTTCAATTAATGTAAAAAATAATCTAAGAAAAACTTTAGTTCTAGTGAAAGAAGTCTGTAAGGTTTCCACGGTACATTTTGTCACTTAGCTTGACATTTACATTGCAGAATAGAATACGTATTCTCTTGGCAGAATGTGTGTGACTGGAGCTTTGAGTGTTTGCATCTTTATCTTCTAATTTGTGCTTCCATTTGGCTATCACACATACTTTAAGCTTATCCGGAGTAGCTGCTTATCAGCATTACTAGTGCATTCATAGAGACACATTGCTGGCAGATTATCACGCTTCTAAAGACATTATCAAACCATGTTAGCAGGGCGCAGTAACACTCTGCAGGTGCAAAACTAGATGAATGCAAGAAATTAATTAATTTTACCATTATTTTAAAATCTATTTGAAAAATTACATTGGCGGATGTAGCCAAGAATAATTCTTTTACCCAACACAAAAAAAAATTCTCGTTCCTACCGTGCTTCGAAGTTTTTCAAGTAGCAGATTTAATTGGGTCTGTAAAGAGAAAATGATAATAACATTTTTTTAAAAATGTCAATACAGGATAGATAATTGCTTGTACATTGTATACACACACATGTAGCATGATGACAAGGCTGCATGCATAAACTGTCAAGCAGTGCAGGTTTTCATAGTGTAATGGCTCCGGGACGTGCAGTGAAAACAACGGATAACAAAAGCTTTTCATAAAACAAATGTTTATATGGAATACAGATTTTGCTACTCACTATTCAAGTGATGAATAGTTGAACTTACAACTATTTTCTGTAAAGAAAGTATAAAAACACTAAATACAAGAAAAACATAATGAATAAAAATTTCAACAATGAAGCCAAAGTGTTTTAAGATCGTACCCTCCCATAGCAGAGCTTGCGCAGGTAAAAGGAGCGTTTGGAGTGATTGAAAGGTTATGAGAATAGATAAAGGACTTTTATAGTGGGAAATAAATTGTTGCTTAAAGTTGTCATGTGCAGTACGTCAAAGGGTATGGTTATCTGTAGCTAACAAAGCACAAATATACACCACAATGCATTCATGTAGAGGTTTAAAATGTATTTACAAATGTGTTTAATTTTGATTATCCTTTTGCACACACCAGAATCACCCACTAAATATATGTGGAAAGGAACAATTTTGTTACCAGATTTTATTTAATTTATGACATGCTCCTATTGAATGTGTACAAGAGCATTATGGAAGCGTACCAGCCACATAATGGTATAGAACAAGCATGAGCTGGAAAGGCCAGATCATGCAAAATATTTTCTATGACCGGGCCATATCATTTTTCATTTCTAGACATTAAGAGGGTATTCAACCCAGTTCTCGACAGTCAGATTCACAGCCATTTTCGGACATGTTTTGTCTGAAACGGATGCTAACATTGTCGGAATGTGCTGCGAATTAGACAAATGCAGCATTGAATAGATGTGCTGCTATTTCTGCTAGCGGATACATGAGCACAGATTGAACATCACCAGATAAAATCTGTATGGACAGTCTGAGAAGAGCAAATGTTCTTCCCAAGGCATCAAGATATTACATCAATATCTCTTTACATAGAAATATATTAATCATTTCTTTATGCACTATATGTTCTATATGTACGGTGCTGGCTGGTGCAATCACCATGTGGCACCGCTGAATGGCTGCCTGGGTGCTGCACAGGTCAGCAATTATATGTTCCCCATGACCGTGTCCCTTATTAGAGTACATCTAGTATATGTATATATATATATATATATATATATATATATATCTGTACTGTTACTGGCTACCTAGCTGGCTGTGCAATCACCATGTGGCCTCGCTGAATGGCTGCCTGGGTGCTGCAAAGCTCAGTAATTATATGCTCCCCTTGTCCGTGTTCCTCATTAGAGTACATCTAGTATACATATATATGTGTACTGTTACTGGCTACCTAGCTGGCTGTGCAATTACCATGTGGCGCCGCTAAATGGCTGCCTGGGTACTGCACAGCTCGGTAAATATGTTCCCCATCCCGTGTTCCTTATTAGAATGCATGCAGTGCATATCTGTACATGTGATGTATATCTTTACTGCCATTGTTACTTGTTCCTTTTACTGACAACCCTTTGTATTACAGTATGTGCACTGTTATTTTTAATGTCTGCAAAGCGCCTTGAGTCCTGTTGGAGGAAATGCGCTATATAAATAAAACTTACTTACTTACACTACTATGACAATCAGAGGAACAATAGCTCATTAATAAAATCGCTAATTCCTGGTGTGCCGGAACAAAGTCAGTCAAAGCCAATTCGCAAGCATACAGCAAACCAATACTAGTGTCACTTTGAAACATTTTGGCAATGGCTGTATATCTTCATTTTATATTTTATACACATTATTTTTTCCATCACATTAAACCCCAGTGTTTTCTAAAATACTGGTAACTAATTATCCTAGATTAATTTGGTGGCTTATAATACAACATTTAAAAGACTATTAACTGTTTGAGTTACAATAATTCAGATTAATATAAGTTGTGTGTGTGTAAGGTCAGTCCATTAATAATTCTTAGACCTGGTGGTTTTGGTTTCATTTCCACACATCATGAATGCTCAACTAAGTACTGGTGTTTCATACCATACTGTAATTAGAATTAAGGGGGGTAGCTAATTACCCTTGAAAAAACTGATGTTTTTAAATACGTTTCCTGATGTTTTTCCAATATTTGTTTTTGGTCTATCCCACAGGTTCTCAAACTCAGTCCTCAGGAACTCACACAGTGCATGTTTTGCAAGGCTCACAGAATCAAGGGAAATCATTAGCTCTACCTGTGGATCTTTCAAAATGAGTCAGTAATGAGAGCACCTGTCAGGTGATCTGGAAAACGTGAACTGTGTGGGATATTGAGGAACGAGTTTGAGAACCACTGGTCTATACATTTAGACCCCCCCCCCCCCCCCCAAAAAAAAAAACCCGGTGTTTTTGCCCACCCCAGCCCCATTTTCATATGGAAAAGGGGCTACTTTTGGGGATTTTGACTTGCTTGCCCAAGGCAAATGAAACAAAATACCCAAATAAGCTGCGGCATGCTCTGGCTGATCAAGGATAATTGGATAGCTTTTGGTAAGATAATTACCCAGGATAGTAAATGGATAATGCTTTAAGTATTTTCAGATAACGGAATGAAAATAAAATTTGGTTTTGTTTGAACAGAAAGGAGAAATAAGCTAAATAGTTGTTTTTACATTTGTTTCTCTAATGCAAATTATGTTTGCTTTCTATCCCTTGGCACACAGAGTGAAATCAGCAACTTAAACAGCGTACCAAGATTAACTCCACTACATTGATGACAGTTGCAAATTTAGTAGCACAGAAAATAATGCAATACAGAACAAGAGTGAAGCTTTCACTGTGGCAGATTTAAACTGCTGATGGCCTTGGGCTTTAGAAACAATTAAAGTTTAACCACCTGTGGCAAGAGCAGAGTGCTGGCATATGAATAACTGTTAACCCAGCTTGGCATCAGCTCTTGTCTAATGCTGCATTTGATGGTGAGTTTATGTGCATTGAATGTACTGGCACCGTTGTATTTTAGAGAGTGATGTTTCTGTACTTAAATGTCATCAAGTAGATTTTCTTTAGTACAATCATATTCTCCATCACATGCTTTCAAAAAGCTATGGACACTTGGGATCACCAGAGAATACATAGAAATTGTGCCAGCTGCAAGTCAAAGAGGTTGGCTTAGTTTATACTGAGGTGCTTGTCAGCTATGTAGTCATTTCCAGCCAAAAAACACATTCATGGGTTAATCCCGGTATGGAACATGGCCCTAATTCAATTATACTCTATGGTCAAACAAACTGAAGCCTTTTGTTATTTCACAACTTCGACTACCTGAAGGACATCTCTGCAGGGTGCCTACTGCCATTCCAGAATTTAGGGGTAGCTTCAGTAGCCAAAAGTGGTGGACATTGTCCAAGGCTGCAGCCAAAGGAATATTGAAATGGTCCTAATGTTGACTTGCAGCACATAGGGCAGTATTCAATGAGAATTTTCTCCTTGAATGGCGAGAGGTTTTTTCCTCTCGCAATGCACTCGCCATGTTTTTACGGAGATTCTCCATGTTTGGAGATTCTCTATCATGGGTCTTTATACACTATTCAATGTCGCAGGGGCTCGTTGCCCCTCGCGGCGAATCTTAACCCCTGCAGGGAGCCATGGGACGGTGGCAGGCAGGGAGATTGAAGTCTCCCTGCCTGCCCCAGAACGTATGTGGAGGAGGGCTCCCCGGGACCCAGGAAGCACAGGCTGCTCCCCCCCTAGAGCCAGCATGGGACCGGGTATATTCACTGCTCCCGATCGTGCATATGTAATGATCGGGTGCAGTGAATATATGAATATCTAATGAGCGGCTCTCGGCTCCAGCCCCGGCCCCCTGCTGGCTGTTATGTGTAAAAAAAAATAATTATATTTTTTTATTAAATATATATTCATGTGCTATAAGCACATGAATAAAAATAGCATTCCCCTTCACAGAATAAAAATTCCTGATTTTTTTTACACCAAAATTTAAAAAAAATAAAAATTTATTTAAAAAGTTCACATTCCACTTGTCCATGAAAAGATGGAGAATTACTACATGGAGAGACACGGCGAAAATCACTTAGAAAGACGGCGAAAATATCACATTGAATAGGGTGGTTCACTTTTTGAGACCAAAATTCTCCGCCCAACGGGAAAAAAGCACAAATTCTCCATAGAACATGGAGAATTTTTCTCATTGAATACTGCCCATAGACATTGACTCTGTCACTGCTGATCAAACGTCAACATGCAGAGACGGTTGACAAAACAATGAGCCATTGCAGTGTGGCGACCGCTTACCTTCATTCAGCCCCATCAGTGTCTTCAAGTGCAGCAGTCTCCCTGGGTCTGGCAGATGATGAGGAGGTCCTGCTATGCTAACCCCTATTCCCCAACCTCAGACTGTATCCCTAATGTCAGCAAATTGCAATGCTGCATTTCACATGTCAACATTTCAGATGTCGACATTGTGAACATGTCAACATTCTGCAAATTTCAACAATGCCGACATACACGTTTGTATGGTGAATGCATGGCAATTCCATAATGAAGAAGGTTATAGTTGCGACTCAAATTTATGATGAAATCAATGAAAATCGGATGCATTTAAAGGCAGCAAAATATAATCTTGTATTAAATGAGAAAGAGCAATTGTATCCTTATGAAGCATTTATGTGAGTATACAGATGGATTGGTCAACAGTGTATAAGTGGACAGTCAATACAGTACTACGACACTGGCTAAATGTCTACATTGCTATGGTTTATGCTGAAGGATACACCATGTCCAAGGCACAGAAAGAATGAAGGCACTTGCAAGTTTCAGAAAAGTGCTAGACTTAGCCATATTTGTTCACATATAACAGTGTGAGGTATAGTGGAGAGAAACCTCCATTATACTGTAACTATTGTGCACATAAATCATAGGAGGTATACATGAAGCTATGTTCAATATACCCATGTGCTTGGAGAGGATCAGAGGGGAGCGTGATGTGGTATTGCTACAATGTACCAATCAGCATTCAATAAAGAAGGAGTCTAAGTGGTATATTTATTAAGATGGGAGCTCTACTGAACAGGAGATGTTGCCCATAGCAACCTATCAGATTATCCATATTTATTTAGCACCTTCTAGTAGATAATAGATATAATCAGGTTGGTTGCTATGGGCAACATCCCATATTGAATAAAGCTCCCAACCTAGTAAATTTAACCCTATGAATTAGAACACAGAACTTTTGTGCTGTGTTTATGGCCAAAGTCATGAAACATAGACACTAGGCCAAAGCCTTGTAACCTGCGGCTGCGTGGCTCTCCAACTGCTGTGAAACAACAAGTCCCAGAATAACCTGCAACAGTTTTACTATTAGGGAATGCTAAGACTGTGACAGAGCAAGGCTGGGAAGTGTAGTTTCACAATAGCTGGAGATCCACAGGCTGGTTAAGCATGCACTTGAAAGTAATGGAGTTCTACCTGCGCACGGAGTCTATTTTGTGTTTCTAGTGAATAGCTGCTGCACTTGGTACAAGATGAATATGTGGGTTTACTGCTCTGTCACTGAATCTCTACATGTGTTTCCATCTGTACAAAGCTTTATTCTAACAATTGAATATGAACAGACATATTAAATTATATGCGCATAATGTAATCATGTATATAGGCAACCTTTTCAATTTACTGCCCCGCTTGCTGCGTCTGTGTCTCCGCGGGTTAACAGGAATACAGGGATAGGTGTTGAGAACCTGTAATAGGGTGAACAGGCATGGTAGCGGACCCTGCAAGGCATCCGTCACTGTGCGCTGTTAACCCGCGGAGACACAGAGGCACACGGGACGGGAAGCACAGCAGAGGGAGTAGTGTCATATCAAATTACATCAGCCCAGTCTCTTGGTGTGTCCTGTTTTACTCATTTTTGCATATAAAGATGTGAAAAATATGCCTGGTCATGCAGAATCACACAGGACCTGGTAGCTCACACCACATGGCGTATTGTATGAGGTATCTGTGGTACACTGTAAAGCAAAGTTTGAGAGTACATAAACGGTCGACCATTTACTGTAATGCTGTAATTAATTAGGAAAAATGGAGTTACAAACTGCAATCAGTGAACATTTTCTAAGACATTTTGTACCTGTTCTTATTTTTTGTGTAAGATGTTCTGTATAAACTCACATACCCATATTTAATTCTGGGGCAGACTACAGACATTAAACCACACCTAGGGTAATTCAGTTTTTGAGTATAACATCCAAATTCCCACTCCACATTTGCACTGCACTAAATAGAGGTGCAGTGTATCTAAATTTAAACACAACTTGATGATAAAATATCCAGCAGTAAATGTTTTGTACCTTGAACTTGTTTCCCACACTGATGAAACTAAGTTTTCCAGTCTTCTGCTTGGAGTCCTTGTTGTTATTGATGGATTCAAACAACTCCCTTACAAATTTATCTTTCGACTCACATATGAGGGACTCAAGTGACATGTGCAGGGCATCATTGTTCTTCTCAACAAATTGTGTCTAATGGATAAAAAAAACAACATACTGATAGGTGAGAATTACAATAAGACATTTTCTCTTTGTTTTTAGAACATGTCACAAGTACTGCAAGTCCAATTTCATTATGTAAAAGGTGTTTTACGACTCCGTCATTGGATCAATAATATTGGATGTTACAAAGAAGTAACTCTATTATATATAGTGTGTCTAAAGGCGATAGCAGCGTGCAATGCGATGCATTATTGGCTGGATCTCATCGCAACGCCTGTGTTTTGCATGTGATTTGCAAACAATGCGATCCGCAGGCAATACATAAAGTATGTGAAGTACATACTTTTTTTTACTGTGCGATGCGATGCCCGTGGGAGCACGCATAGCAGCATGTATGGGGACCTTCAGTGATCATCTTTTCTTCACAAAAGTAGGTGGATTCCCCTAGGATTCATTTTTGAATAATAATGTTGTGCCATGCCCTCCAAAAATGGTTCCGTGGTGGAGGAACTGTATATTCTACTAGAAAGGGTATAAAACATACACAGACAGGACCTTTGAGCTTTTTAAAAGTTCTCATTTAACATATATATAGGGGACGGGGGGTATCAATTACCTGATACCTTCACTACTATACTATTCCTACTTTCCCTTTTATTCTATGGTTGCTGCATTGCACTTTGGTACTATTGAAGCCTGTTACAGTTATACGACAACAACATTGCATAAAGGTGCCCATACACGCTGTGATGCGTGCTCCCGCAGGCATCACATAGTACAAAAAGTATGTGCTGCACATTTTTGTACTGCCTGCAGATTGCATCGCATCGCTTGGGCTGTGATGTGATCAAGCCAGAGGCAGAACTCTGGGAGGCAATGGAGTCATCAGCCCTGCCGGGCTCCTTCTCTCAAGGGGGCACCTCTCCACCACTGCAAGTTTAAATCCATTAATTGAAAGCCTTCAAAATCGCTTCTGTGACTGAGTTCTGAAATATATGTGTGTTCTCCCTCTCTTTCTGTATATACATACAGTATATAATATATATTTCATAACAGACTATATATATTTTGAATACCGTTGTGTGTGTGGGGGGGCACCAATATTCATCTTGCCTCCGGGCAACTGGGACAAACTTACGCCACTGGATCAAGCCCATAATGCATCGCAAAGCACGCTGCTATCACAGCGTGTATGGGCACCTTACGTTTCATTTCTCATGTTTTATACAATCTGTACTAGGTAAAAAGCAACTAGATTTAACGGAGTATGTGTATAACCAGGATACAGGGTCTTTGAGACTTAAAGTAACTAGAAGTCTTATTAATTATGTGTATTTATTTGTGGGAATATACATAACCAGACATTATATATTTAATTGATCTTCATTGGCAACATTTATTAGATGCATTGGTAAGATACGAGCAATCTCATGGTATATTGCAAATTGCTTGATCATATGAATTATATCCATCACATACCTACAGTATATGTTTATTTTGTATTTGTTAGTCTGAAGTGTTTGTTTCTGTTTTATTGAAAAAGAAGAATTTTAATCAATATAGTTTGTAAAGTAGATCCCCAGAACAAGAGAGTGTATTTTCTCTCTTCTTCTGCTCTATTAAACTCTGTGAGAGCACTGCCAGACATTGATGTCTTCTCTGTATAGCCAAATTTAGGGAAAATCTACTTGATTACTTTTTGTCGAAATACTCTGGCATCTCTAAGTTCTTTTGTGGCTTTTGCATATAATCAGAATGTTATCTTTCTGCCCTTCAGAATGCAGAACGATAACCTGTCTTGCAAGATGTGACACGCATCGGGCTCATGTATAGTCATGATAAACGATGGGGCAATGATGTGTTAATGATTTGCCGTTGATAAACGACCCATTAAATCCTCTGATCGTTGACACAATCGTTCTGTGTGTGCGCATATCTTTTGGCCAGCAGAGATCTGGATTTTAAGGGAAATTAGGGGATAGATTGGATTGTTCCAAAATTTGTGCCTTGTTTGGGCACCATTAAGTCATTTTTATAACATGCCTCACAGATGTAGCAGTACAGCAGACCACTTTAATTCCAAACTCATAGTTGTTTCACAATCTCACTAAAAAGTATTTTTCAAAAGTAGCCAGGTATGGTAGATTATAATCTCTTTTTTTATTTTATTTTGCCTTCCCTATTATTAGAACCACAATTTAAATCTATAACTAAGAACACAGTGATGATGTCACATAGGTTTCAACTAGAGAATTGCAGTTTGGTTTGCCTTAAATACAGATGCACACAAACTTCTGAGTCGAAAAGAATACCAGTCCGGAAACACTTTAGTCCCGACTTGGGTCTGTTGTTAGTATGGAACTTGGATTTAAAAACCAAACTCGGGTTTAGGATTGAACATATACAGGTCCAAATTATATGATTTAAAGTTTTTTTTATATATATTTTTCTATAAATGTTTTTTGATTTTTATTGATTTTAAAGGAACCCAAAATAGAACCAAAATACTTAAGGGTGGTTTGGTCAAAACGCAATTATAAATTATAACTAAAACACAAATCTCTAATTTTAACATATGCAGAAGGGTCCCACTAGCTGTGCACATTATGTGAACCCATCCAATGCCCTAACTGGAACTTGTAGACAGTGGTACTGTTCATACAGTAATACCAAATCAATAAGACACAGAGGAAGGAAGTTAACAGGAAATAAGATTAAGACATTGCTCTTATTTCATTTATCACTTGTCCATAGAAACACCCTTCTTTTTTATTCTTATCTAAATCAGGCATTTAATGTATGCCTTTAATGCATTAATGTATGGAATAATGGATAACTTTTACATCTTTTATCTTTTCATTATATTGAACAACACACTAAGCTTTTTTTTTATTTTTAATACAGTTTTGATTTGAACATGTGCAGTCTGATTCTGAAAATCAAATTATTCTTCTGCCACATTAGCAGTAGTTGAAACAGTCATTAGGCTGAGAGGAAGTACATATGAACAAATTGAGTTACAATTAAGTCCTGTGCTGTCATTTTCTTTGCCGAGTGTGAGTCTTTCAACCATGACAATATGGCTCGTGACTGGTGTACGTGCTCCTCTGCACAGATTTTCAGTCTGGATTCACTCAGGTCTGAGACGTGACCAGCTTGCTGACTGAATATGTCTAACTCCTGAATATAACCTCCAACAGATCTTCACGTGCAAAAGTACTTACCAGTGTTTAAACTGTTACAGGATTTGATTTGTGTGAGCTTTAACTCACAGATTGCATGCAAAAACCTGAACTCGTTCATGAGAAAACCAACCTTTATTGTTCGTTTAAAATTGTGACTTCTACTATCAAAAATAAATTAAATTTTGGCAGATGAGAGAACACCACAACCAATTTCTCTGTTTTCCACACATAAAACACTAGCAAGGATCTCGAGTCTGTGGAAATACAAATGAATGTTCCCAAAGACATAAAGCCTATTTACTATGGACTTTTGGAAGCTGATAATCTCATTTTCAATTAGTGCCTAGCTAAAATTAGCGATTCCCAGCACTCAACAATTTCCACCAATTTACGGATACATCCGATCCTTTCAATGAAAACCATGCAGGCACTTATTTTCTGATGTGTGACAAATAAAACACAGTATGTCATAAAAACATTGCAGGTTAAACTTAGACTTCTCTCCTGCTACTATTAGAATACAGTTCTTACTACTGTCATGCTGGAAGGATGATGGAAATTGCAATTTAATGAGGAAGCAAAGCTGGTTTCCTTCCACCACTAACTGCCTTATGTCAAAGATTTTATGAATAACAGGAAAAAAACAGAACTTTGGGAGAATTATAATGCAAGTCATCATTAACCTACACTGGCCAGATACCGCAGTGTGTGGCATCAAAATCAGCCCAAAGCTATAAACTGTACAATCAATATTGACTGGATCAGTAATGGACAAATGGGAAAACATAAGAAATGGATAAATCCAGTCTCCGGCTGAACAGCCTGCTTGATGAATGGCCTGCACTTGGGCCCTTATTCAGATCTGATCGCAGTACAAATTTGTTCTCAAAATGGACAAAACCATGTGCACTGCAGGTGGGGCAGATGTAACATGTATAGAGAGAGTTAGATTTGTGTGTTATTTTGTTTCTGTGCAGGATAAACACTGGTTGCTTTATTTTTACACTGCAATTTAAATTTCAGTTTTAACTCCCTCTGCATGTTCCATATGCCCCATCTGCAGTGAACATGGTTTTGCCCATTTTGAGAAAAAAATTGTACTGCGATCAGATCTGAATAAGGGCCATGGTTTGTGGCCAGACTTAACACTGCTTCTGAATACTTAGAGGGGCAGGGTCTGCCTGTGTGTCCCCACATTGTTCTTTCAGCCATGCAATTTTTGTCATATTACATTAACCACCAACGTTGTTACATTTAGATATTCTCTTTCCTAAAAACGAAAATGCTATATGCTGTTTATCAGTTTTTTTCATCCCCAGTTTAAGATTCTTTGTAATGGTACTAATCTAATGAAACTTATAGAAAACCTACTGTTTCATAGCACACAGCTCCTGCAAAATGTCGTACGATAAAGCCTTCGTCATCTCGTATATTGCGGTGAACAGTTAGTTTCGATTTTCTGGGGATCTGAAATAAAAACAGGAATAAACTGCAATGTACCTGCTTATCTCATCATACACATCACACAAACAACATTCCTCTACAATCCACAACTATAAAACATAAGGCAACAGTGGTATCAACTGCAGTGTTCAGCAAGACAGCAATATTTCAGACTGGGCATCAATGGCATCTTTACGGGCAAGTAAAATGAGCGTATGGCAGAGGTGGAGGATGGTATAATCCATCATCTGCTTACAAGTGAAGATTTGAAAATAACACAAATCTCTCTTGAATGCGCTTTCAGTTCTTTGTGAATGTCATAAAATTATACCTTACACAAGTGTGTCCTCGAACACCAAACCTCAATATACCATGTGGCGAGAGCCTCCTGGCGCAAGGGAGTTACGCCGTGACAGGATGCAATAATGTATGAGGACACATTTGTATATACTCAAATATGCTGGTCATTTATTATTCTCATACACATGGGTAAGCTGTGGTCGCCGAAGTGGGTGAAACAGCATGATCGCTTTCTAAGAGCCTCATAGGTGCACAAAAGAAAAGCTATAAACAGCAGTTTATCCAAAGGAAATACCCAAAGCCAAATCAGTTCACCCACGCATAAAACTTTTCATTACTTAAGAGCACAGCTTGCCTTTTCATTAAAATAAAAGAAAATGTTTTATGATAAATGTTTTATTTGTCCTAGCAGTATTCCCTAGAGCTAATTAAATACCACAAATTAAATTCAGAATTTAAAAGATAGTTATCTAATTTACAAAATGCATGTATTAAAATTGTTACTATTCATAGCAATTGGCTTGATCTTAGTATAGGATCACCTAAAATAAAAAGGTGCCCACTAAGCTATTTCCTTAGTTTTACGGGTTCCCTTGCAACATGGATAGTGGGGGTATGAGCGTACTTACTATAGTGGGCGCCCAACTAACATATAAGTACAATAAAAATATTATAACCAATAAACAAAACCTAAAATAAAGGAACCGTGAAAGCGTATTCAAATGTGATCATTCTCACAGGTTTTACGTGTGGGAAGTAATGAAATAAAATAGAATAAAATGACAATACCTTATATACTCGAGTTTAAGTCGACCCGAGTATAAGCCGAGGCACCTAATTTAACCCCCAAAAAACTGGGAAAACTTATTGACTCGAGTATAAGCATAGGAGCCAAAGGAGCGGAGGAAAGTGGTAAAGATGCCAGAGCCAGTAGTAGTACACACCAACAGCAAAATAGATAGCAGCACAGATAATGGTCAGAGGCCGACCGCGCTGGAGCAGGAGGACTAGCAGCACAGTAGGACCCACCACAAGAGACAGCACAACACAGCCCACTGACCAGACAGCAGCCAGCAGCTGCAATCTGATGTCTGCACACCGGCAACGCTCCCTGCGGCTGACAGTGACAGCTGACAGTCACTACAATGTGTGTGCTTCCAGGCCACTCAGTCTGCCCAGCTCACCCTCCCCTGCTGGTGGAACACTGCTGGCATCTGTGATTCCCCTTCTCCCCCCACTCTGTGGAACCTGCGCTGCTGCAGAGTACCTGAAGTGTGCTGGGGCCTGTGATGCTGCAGCGCCATGCAAGATGCCGTTACTCCCTCAACCGCCCTGGTCTGCTCTCATTCTCCTCTCCCGGCGGCTGCAAGTGGTCAGGGCCGCGGCTTCCTCCTTGTGCTGCTGTGTGACCCGGAGGTGGACTGTGCGCTCCTGGACGTGGCTGCTGGGCTGCGCCGGAGGACTTGTCAGTGTGAGTGACAGCCTGCGCACATGCCGGGCCCCACCTCCATCTGGCAGGTCCGTCCTCCAGTCTCCACCGCAGTGTAACCCTCACTCAAATATAAGCCGAAGGGGGCTTTTTCAGAACAAAAAAAGGTACTTGTGTATTATAGAGGCGCCCCCGATGTTGGTCGTACGATGTTTTTATTGAATCGCATCGCATGCCATACACCAGATAGCATGCGAAGCGATTCAACGCGATTTTGCCCCCTATACAATGGGAAATTGTATAAGAACCCTAAAGGGAGCTTTTAAGCACCCAAATGGGTGCTTACAATGTTAAATGCACCCCCACGCCGCCAACCTTCCCCCCCCACTATAAACGTGAACCCGAAGTGTGGTGAGCGCAGCGAGCCCGCGAGGGGTGGTGGTACGCGTCCTACGACCTTTTCATACCCCCCACTATCCACTTCGGCGTGGAGTTGAGAATATAAAGTGTGGCGAGCGCAGCGAGCCACTGAGCCCAAAGCGTGGTGAGCCCCGCGAGAGGAAGCGGATACCTTCACAGGTCACAGTACCTTCAATTTTAATCGCAATTTTAAAATTGTATTACATTGTACAACATAGCGCGATATCGCATCGCATACCATTGTATACCTTTTGGTATGCGATGCGATGTGATGGGCGCCGCTATAATACACAAGTACCCAAAAAAATGTGCTGAAAACTCGGCTTATATTCGAGTATATACAGTAATTCATCATAACTGACAAATAGACTGACAGTGGGATCTGTCTGGGAGTGATGAGTGTCAACCCTGTGGAAAGACTGGAAGCAGATGCCATAGCTGTAAACCTTTGCAGGTCAGAAAACTCCCAAGGTCCCAAGTGTCAAAGTAGAGAATTTTAATGGACTTCATTTTTATTCTTCCTTAAAAGGTGTGACTACCAAGGATGGTTTCTAATAGCAAAAGCTTGTGAAACATCAGCATCCTTCAGTACCTTTGTAAAACCTTCTGCTGGCTATTATTACACATCAGATAGATCGCTTGATCTGTTATTATTTTTGGAAGAATGGCAGTGCCAGGGTTAATGTAGACAAAATGAGAATTCTAGCCATTAGTATGGTGTCTCATGCTGCAGTGGCTATATAGTGATGTCACGCATATCGGATTCATTCTGTGGTAGCTATCTGGAGAAAAAACCCAAGAAGCAGGCATAAAGAAGCAGCAAAAACTAGAGAACTGGGAGCCTGTGCAGTACAGGTAAGACAGAGACAGAGTTTGAGCAGTATGACGGAATTCAGACAGCGGTTCTGTGCATCAGGATGCTGACGAGGGTGTCCAGATTGCTTGCCACAACACTATAGAGACTACTCAGTGAGGAATGTAATACCTCATTCAGCATTGCAGCCATACGATAGAGAGTGTAATACAATTCCCTGCCCCATAATAGGGGAACATTGGCCTACAGTTACAATATTTAGCACTCATTGCCATAAGAAATATTGTAAAACAAAACTGCCTACTGCAATTTATAAGAGATTACTAAGTGGGGCATACAGGTATCTTGATCAGCATTTGTAACTGGAAGAGACAGTGCAACAAACAGTGGTTTTTAAGCATTTATGTTAACAGATGTGTCAAGCAAGCGATAGAGCCAGCAAGCAATTGTATTGCAATCCAATAGGCAAATGTTCCAACTCATAATTCATTATCTTAATGTAAATTCATTATTGGTCTTGGTACCACCAGAACCTGCTGCAATAACAGCTTTAAGTACATTAGGATTAGTTTCTATTAAGGTAGCACTCTATTTGGGAGTGATATTTGTCCATTATTCCTTGGGGATTCACTCCAGTTGTTCACATGATGCTTGTCAACTGCTATTTTCAAATAGTCCCACAGATTCTCAAATGGATTGAGATCTGGACTTTGACATGGTCATTGTAGTTCAATGCCAATGTTTCTTTACCCTTGGGGGGTTTTTTTTGTAGAAGGGAAAATAAAGTAAAATGTTTGGAATCAGAGCATTTTGTCCCGATGTTAACTTTCAACCTCCTGCACTAATACACACTATGGGGGAACTTTACTAAGATGGGGTATTGAAAAGGGCAACCAATCAGAATCTACTTTTTTTTTTATTTAGCACCTTCTGGCATATACTAGTATCTAATTGGTTGTCCATAGCAACATCACATCTGAAATCGAACTCCCATCTTGGTAAATTTCCCACTATACCTATATAGTACAGAATGGTTACTTTGTCATCCCCTCCATAGGTGCAGCAAAGAGTTGGTTACAATAAAACAGAGGACCTCCATCAAACCGCTACTCTACTTATCCAGGAAAAACACGAGAATGTTGACATGGTTTAAATGTGAACAATCATGTTGACAGCTGAATTTAGCGTTACTTAAGATGAGTACAAAAAAAAACCACATGGTTGATTTTCACAATGCCAACATTATGTAAATGTTCAGAAAGTACACATTTAACAGGTCAGACTCCAAAGTTGACATTTTGACTTTGTCAACATTCTGACTGTCGGTATTTTATACTAGACCACTTGTAACAAGTTAAATATCTTTAAAATTGGAAATGTAAACAATATCATGTATTTTATCATGTCTATAAGGTCTCAGTTTTGAAACATTGCCCCCTATCATCACAAACAAATCACTTACAGTGAGGCGAAAGTGGTTCTTGTGCTTTTCGTGAACCATGGAAGTAAAGTGTCGATCACTGGGCTGGGGCAATCTGTTCTCCTCGTCAACTATATCAAGGATGCCAACTAATTTTGATTCAATCAGATCTGTAAAACAAAAATACATTTGCTTGCTGCATTAAGTCGAAAAATGGATATTTCACTGCAGCAAAGAAAAACTGTTCCTCTGCAATGTATTAGGATTGTAAGAATTCTCTCAGCAGATAATTATCACTGGAAAGAGAACTGCACATCTGTCTCCGGAACTGAGAGAGGAAATTAAAATCAAGGCAGCATTTTAACTATTCCAGACAGTACACTAAATTCTTAAATTAGGAATAGGTGTCTTTCCAAAATGATAACAGCATTATTTATTCCTTAGCGAGAATGAAGGAAAACAAAAAATGCACAGCATGTACAGTGTACATAAAGTAACACACATTATCATATATACAGAAGGTATGTAAACCGTTGCTTTTCAGAAGCTTAGCATCCATAGCATGTACACAATGTATGTGTGCAAGGGATGTACACTGACCTATACAGTCCTGGTTATCCACATAGTGCACTTCATTAACACCAAGGCCTTCTTTCTGGTATAGTTCTTGTTCCTAAATATATAGAAAGACAGAAGAAAGAAATATTGGATCCCCACTGATGCATATCTCAATAATTGTATGCAAACAATATATCCATTACACCATTTACATTGCATCCTACATTTTCTATGTAATAGAACTTAATAGTGCAGAACTTTGCAAACCCAAGAGTGATAAAATATGTTGAGTGGAATGAGATCTATGAGCAACTAGCTTGTCTGTACACCTTTTGGTATAACAGACACAAACCTACAAAACCTTTTATGTAAATATTTCATATTTAAATATGTGTACAAGTTAATAGGTGGAGGCTATCATAGCAAGTGTCAATTCCAACAATTAGCTACAGTGCAATTATCTGTATCCTCATCATTGAGAACATGAACAGCATCACCATAGGACAAAGAGTGCACATAGAGGGCAATTCAAACCTGGTCCGAATTCGCTCCCCTGGCCGATGGTGCAGGTCTACATTTGCTTTTGGCAATCGTTTTGTGAAGGGAGGGAAGGGGGCTGGAGAAGGGGAATGCACAGTGCTTTATGGGTATCCCCAAAAAATCAGTGGGTGTTCCTATGTGAATGTAGGCATGTCGATGCCTGCTCTTGGTGGGCGGCTGACGTCACTTGGCGTCAGCACTCGCCCCAAATTCAGCCATCTCTGTCGGAAATAAAAGTTAGTCTAGACTGATTTATTTGTGAACGGGTGAAAAATCATTCGATAAGTGACAATCGAATGATTTTTCACTGGATGTGTAAGCGTACACACTCGCATGCAAATGCGGGGGGGGGGATTCGTCAACATCAACCTGTTCACTAGGCTGCCAACATACGCAGCCTAGCGATCAGGTCTGAATCAGGCAAATAGTTTCCAGGTGACACCTCCCCAGTCACTAGACAGTTTGTAGATTTAAATATTACATAACATAATTCCTTGGGACACTCAACACAGAAACTTACCAGCCGCAGATTTACATTCATACTATTGATCAAATGAGATCCTGCATCTGAAAGGCTTTATTGCTAATAAGCAGGACAACTAAAGGAAGCATCAACTGCTGTCAAACCAAATAATATAGGAGAGCAATGACTGCAAAATGGGACGTATTTGTGACGCTAACGGGTGGGCCCGCCCACATTCATCACATTTTCCTCCAGCACCCTGCCTTCCTGGGATGCTGGAGGGAACACTACACTGCTTCCATCTTAAAGGATAAAGTTAACAGTAATAAATGCTATTGGTAACACGAAAGCATATGGCGACTTAAAAACTAAAACCCCATTCACACTAATGATAACAAACCATAGCACTCATTTTTCCCCTTCTGAGCTATATTATTTATAATATCACTTAGTGTGTATGCTCTATATTGTCAATGACGGGCATTCCCGCATGTACAGGCAACATAGCACAGGGCCATGCTGCAGAATGCATTGTGTAGTGTGTACCCATCAATATTGGTGGCTGGGCATGCAAACTTCCTGATGCCATCACCGACGAATGGGGGGTGGGGATTAGCTAGAGGCTGTTAACTATGTGCTCCTTCGTAAGATGATGGAGGACATTGTTAATAACCTGTGGGAGAACGCATCATTGGCAATATGGAGCATAGAAACTAAGCAATATTATCTAGAACAGTATAATTGGTACTTGTGTATTATCATGGCGCCCACTACTCCATTTGCATAGAGGGCTATTCAGGGTAGTGAAATCGCATCGCATTGCATGCTATATTGTATGGCATGCGATGCGATTTTCCTATGTAATGTATTGACTGCTCTGTGTCAGTGAATCCATTAAAAAAGATAGGATGTGATAAAAAATCGCATAGCATCACATGCCATTATTGTATGGCATGCGATGAGATGAGATATCGGTTCTGATGGAACCTAGAATAATGCCATTTAATGTCATTTATTTTGGCCCCTCACCCCACTATCCACATCACCCCGAAGCGTGGCGACCGCAGCGAGCCCCACGAGGTGCGGCGGTACGCGTCCGACCGACCTTTTCATACCCCCACTATCCACGTTGGCGTGGAGTTTATTTTATATAGTGTGCTGAGCGCAGCGAGCCCCACGAGGGGACACATAATACATGTAACATAATACACGTCCCCTCGCGGGGCTCGCCACGCTTTGAGCTCGCCACACTATATAGAATCAACTCCATGCCGACGTGGATAGTGGGGGTATGAAAAGGTCGGTCGGACACGTACCGCCACCCCACGCCATGCTTCGGGATCACGTCGATACTAGGGGGGGCATTAATAAATGATATTATATGTCATTTAATAGAGAATCGTGGGGATTAGTGCTGAGCTTTGCCCTGGTGTGCGTGCAATCAAATGTGACTCCAGATGCGAGTATAAATGGGATAAGGGTATAGATTAGATCTGACACAGTGGTGTAAATTGGAAAAGAAAGTAATTTTACTTGGTGATATCTTGTATCAGACAGAAAAAATAATAATAGTAATAATAGATAAAACAATTAAATTCATTCAATTAGCGGTGGAATGGTGGTGAGTGGAACTAACGTCTGCAGTATTGGTCTAAAGAGAAATGCTAATTCTGGGCAGAATTAAGCAGATGTCCCAACAAAAAGCTTGCGCACCGGGCTTGCTGCCCGTCTTGCCAAGGTGATTGTGGGTATGCAGACAGTTGTTCAGTCTTTAAGATTGAAAAAGTCACGGATTAATGTCAATTATGCTGCACAAATGCAGAAAAGTCTCTGTCTGAGTGCGGCGTCCCGCTGCTCAGACTCAATGTTAGCTTCGGGTACCCCTTTAAACACTTGCCATGAAGTTGTAGTACAGTGTAGGTTTTCGGAGGTAGTATACTGATGGTGCAGCCTAGGGTATGCCAGTGTGCGGTGGGTCTGTGAAAAAGTCACGGATTAATGTCAATTATGCTGCACAAATGCCTGAGAGACCGCCTATACGAGCATATTAGGAACATCAAACGGGGATACGAGGACCATAATCTCTCACATCACTTTAAAACACACCACAATAGTGACCCAGGATCCCTCAGATTTATAGGCATAGAAGAAATAAATCAAAATTGGCGAGGGGGAGACTACACCCACAAACTAAACAAAGCCGAACTTAAGTGGATGTATACCCTTAAGACATTTGTACCAAAAGATCTCAATATGGATAATGAGGTGAATGCAGTCATATGTAAAAATAAGAAATAAAATGCAATATAAAACAGATGATGAGGATGACAATTCAGCATCCCCCGTCGCACCTAGAGACAGATTAATAACCCCGATCTGACATCAATACTAAGATCCACCTCTTTGATTATATTACATAAAGTAAATATATGCAAACCCATGGGGCACTTTATGTAACTGCATTTTAGACTTCTGCACACAATTAGGATTCTGTATCAAGAATCTATCCAGACAGACATACAGACATCGACACCAAGCTGTGTCAACACTTCTGTGAAGAATACAGAGCAACACAGCGATCCCTGTCTGACAGGATCCAGACTATAACTACTAATTAGCGACACCTGAAACCCTGATTGATGGAATCAGGTGTGATTGATAATCACATGGACCAATGAACAAACAGCTTTGCTGCCCAATCACAGCACTAAGGGGGAGATTTAAACCAACTCCGCAACAGACACTTTAACCTCCATGAAGAAGGCTTTGAAAGCTGAAACGCGTTGGTGAACACGGACATTATCTACATTCAGGTCCCCCTACAAACAAACGCCCGGCACACTCCGTGACGCAATCCGGGGAAGAATCTGCAGCAACGCTGCAACCAAGGACGCGGCACGACATCAACATCTGAGGAAGTAAGGGTAAGTAGGAGATAGGAACTGCTCGCGAGGCAGGAGGGCTCCCAGTCGGACGGCGGGATACCACGCAGATACCGACACTATCGGTTGAAGCGAGGTAATCCTGCCACCCGCTCAAGTGCGCACGTCTGCTACACCGGGACCGCTACACGCTGTGGGATCCACTCGCGTGCGGCGGTAACACGTATCACAGACCCACCGCACACTGGCATACCCTAGGCTGCACCATCAGTATACTACCTCCGAAAACCTACACTGTACTACAACTTCGTGGCAAGCGTTTAAAGGGGTACCCGAAGCTAACATTGTGTCTGAGCAGCGGGACGCCGCGCTCAGACAGAGACTATCCTGCATTTGTGCAGCATAATTGACATTAATCCGTGACTTTTTCAATCTTAAAGACTGAACAACTGTCTGCATACCCACAATCACCTTGGCAAGACGGGCAGCAAGCCCGGTGCGCAAGCTTTTTGTTGGGACATCTGCTTAATTCTGCCCAGAATTAGCATTTCTCTTTAGACCAATACTGCAGACGTTAGTTCCACTCACCACCATTCCACCGCTAATTGAATGAATTTAATTGTTTTATCTATTATTACTATTATTATTTTTTCTGTCTGATACAAGATATCACCAAGTAAAATTACTTTCTTTTCCAATTTACACCACTGTGTCAGATCTAATCTATACCCTTATCCCATTTATACTCGCATCTGGAGTCACATTTGATTGCACGCACACCAGGGCAAAGCTCAGCACTAATCCCCACGATTCTCTATGATTACCACTTTCAGTATAGTTTGAGTCAGACTATACATAAGTGCTTTGAAACTAGTCCGACCAGGGAACACTCAGTGCGCAGGTACACCCCCAAATTCCAGTATATGTCATTTAATGTTATAGTACAGGGGTGTCAAACTCAAATTCATTGGGGGCCGCATCAGCAATTTGGTCACCCTCAAAGGGCCGGTCCCCCAAAAAGTACAAATGACAGAAAACTTGTACAAGGTGTACTTTAAAGCAGTATGAAACAGGACATGCATATAACAAAAATGCGATAACAAAAATGGTGGGCCATCAAACAGAGCTATGCTGCAGAAATTTAATTCCACATCCAGTACTAATTATATTGAGGTGCAGGGTTCAGTGGTAGACAGGGACAGAAGGTACAGAGCTGCCTTAGGGATGCTAGAGAAGGTAACACCATTTTGGGAAAGACATTTTAATGTGGGCTAGCAAGATAGACACGCAGTGACTAGAGGAGAGCATGGCCTGGTGTGTAAATGTCACCCTCAGTGACAGAAATCCCCACGTACAGCGACCAGCCCGAGATATACACTACTAACCTATTTCAGTCAGCCGCCTCGCACACACAGTTACCGCTACTACCAGCAGTCCAGCACGGATCGCCAGCTGCGTGACGTCCCAGTCCCAGCAACCAACCCCGCAGCTCCGGCAAGCAAGCGAGTGCGCGTGGGGTGGGAGGTGAGTGAGAGGTGGCCGCCTAGGCAGGAGCTGGGACACACACTGCCCCTGCGTGCTGCCTGCTATCTCCTCGCGCGGGCCACATGACGAGGTCTGGCAGGCCGGATTTGGCCCGCGGGCCTTGTGTTTGACACCTGTGTTATAGTACATTAAATGCAATTATAAGCTTCAAAATCGCATCGCATGCCATACCATACCATAACGGCATGCAATGCGATTTCACTACGTTTGCGTATGTAGTAAATTCGGGAGCCGTAATACCGTACCGTACCGTATAATTCAAAGATATTTGTGTGTGTGTGTGTGTGTATGGATGGATGGATGTTCCACGATAACGCTTGAATGCTTTAATTAATTGTCTTCAAACTTTGCACACGACCTTATCATCTTAAGGGACAATCTAAGTTCGAAAATGGGTTTAATCGGGCAACCCTTTAAGGGTGCTATCATAAGTGTTCATGCTATTTCTGTTGTTTTCATGCATTGCGATATGTCATTGGAAAGCTTCATTTTCTCAATACAACTAGAGCTGCTGAAAGCGCTGCTGGGCCCTGGTAAAAAAAATTGGTATGACAAAAAAATATTTGAAGGGGGTGTGGTCTGTGTGACGATGCACAGGCTGCTGCTGTAGCTGCCTCTCTCCCCAGCTCAGCACACGGCGCTAAGTAGCATGTGCTGATTGAGGGAGAGAGGCTGTGCTGCTGCTGAAGCTTCTGCGCTCTACTTCCACTGCCTGGTTTTTGCAGCGGGGGAGGGGAATGCAGGACCTGGGTCCCGGTAAATGTTGTCTGTTGTCTTTACTTTAGACCTCATACCCACAAAAACATAAAAAAGGCATAATAAATGCAAATGCATGTTAGGCATTTTTACTACTGTAAGAATGCTTTTAACTGTGTGGAAACTTTGCAAATGCCGTAAAAATGAACAAGTAGCCTTCAAAAATGCACTGTACAAAATGCACTACAGTAACGCCACAGACAAATTTACAAAATTGACCATTTAACAAAATGTTTAAAATGCATGCATAAAAAAAAAAATGGCCTGATAAATATAATATGGTTTTATACGTAATCTCTGAAACCATTATTTTTTTATGACATTCTGAATGATCTTAATATCTAAAATAAAAATTAAATTCTTGATATGTTGTGCTCCATGAATTTTTATTTTAATAATTTAAGTATTAAAGCATTACTCTTGGCCCTGAGCTGAACGGTCACAGAACAGATTGTTTGGTTTCTAGAGTAACTGTGGTTTCTGTCTAACTACATTTGTGTCTGCAGTGAGCTTCTAGGCATTGTGCAATGTCCAATCACTTTTCAACAACAAAGCTATAAAAAAAAAAAAAAATGAAATCGCAAATGATCATAGTAAAATTACTGCACACAAAAAATGTTCTACGGGAATAGCCACACATATAGGGCAATTTAGAAGTACATTTTAAATAAACATTTAATGAATGCTAATTACAAGTGGCACATTTAATTAAAAAATGTGATAACATAAATTAGGTGAAAAACCTTTCCACCATTATACTGCATATGTTTGTAATATTTATCTGTGTTCTTTCAAGTTTCATTGAAGGTGTTGTATATTAGAAAAATGATTAGCATATGCCATGATTAAATGCAAATAAGAGCAGTAAAAATAAAAAAAATAACTAGAAAAACACTGCTAAAGATTTTTAAATGATCAAAATGTGCCTTGCTTGTAAATTACTGCAGATGCTAGACTGTGACTTTAACCACACAGGAATTTGTTTTAAACATATGTAAAGTCACAGATAAAGCACAACGGAACTCGGTGTGAGAAACACCACAGCTGCTGTAAGGTAACACTTATTTGTACAAGTTCAGAATCAGTCGCACACAGATTTACAAATACCACAAATTGATCAGTGCAATCTCGTTTTGTCACTTAGTTTTATTTATGCAAATAAGATGCACATATTAGAGTGAAAAAGATGTGCTGTGGAGTCGACCGGGACCTTGTGCGCCGAGAAGCTGTTTAGCAGAAGCCAGAATGTACTGCATGAGGGAGGACACATCTGCATATCTCCCTACTTACAATTATGGGAAAGATGAAGCATTGGCCCGAAATTAGGGGGGGAAGGGGGGGTGGGCGCTTGTGGTCAAGGAGCATGCACTATAATCGTGGCATTTCTGGGAGGACATGCACCAGTTTTCTCTGCTGAGGGGGCATTGTCAGCACTCTGTTGGACAATGCTTCCCAGAAGTAGGACGCGGGACAGTCATTAAGTTGGTATTCAATCCACCACCGCTATTTCCGACCGGGCAAAGAGCAGCGGGTGCCTATTCAATGTTGTCTTACCCGACGCATTTTCATTTATGAAGTCCCACCCATAGACATATAATGGGAAGCATATTGCCCTTCCAGGTTCACAGGTGCAGATAAGCACAGGAAATAAAACCTTTACACAAAAATGGGATGCATTTACACAAAAACACACACAAAAAATGAAGTGCTGAAATAAAGCACTGTTTTACCTGGTTCATTTAAAAAAATAATAAATACAGTATTATGCAAAATTATAAGACATGTTATAGAAGATAATATATCGTATCTGATTGGTTGCCCATAGCAACATCGCATGTGAAATAGAACTCCCATATTAGGAAATTTGCCCCCAAGTGCCAAACTTCTAACTCCTTTTCAAAACACAAAAGTAGAAAATAAAAAGCCACATCAGGATATAATCATTATGTATAGTATAGGTTTTATATCATCTTTTCATGAATTAGATAGCTTTATTAATGTATTATCGTGTAACACAAACCTGCTGAGTAACCTGTTCTTATGGGTGGGGGTCAGAGGAAAGAAAGCAACAGCACACATACATTTGTTTCAGTGGTAGAACTACGGCCATCTCTAGGAAAGCCTACCACAGATATTTTACCTGCTCTGTCTACCTGCCTTCCTGTAATAACTCAGTGCAGATGCTTTTACATTTACAAGGATTGAGCAACCCTGAACCCAGGTTAGCATACAGGAATTACAGCTGGGCCCTTGAGCCTGGCAGCACTGCTTCCAGTGATGCGAAGGCAATGTACATACTTACGGATCAGTTTACAGGAAAGAAATATCCAATTTGTCATACAGTACATTTGTAAAACACAATTCTAGGACAGAATCACTTTAAAGTCTTAGAACAGAAACAGAAAGGCTAGTTCTCTATATATGATGATTTGCCATCCACTGACAAATGGCGGCAGTCAGATATCTTTCTTATTGAGATAAGCGAAAGGACAATTAATATACATACAGTATATTAATCCATCCGTGGCATAACTGACACATTTACTACAAAGCAGTGAGAGTGCAGTAATTAATTTACAGACAACATGAGCTTCATACCAGTACCAAAGAGTATTTATCTCTTTCAACACTGGCTAAATGAAAGGCATAAATTCATTCTAACCTGACATTCACTTGATTTGTCTGTTAAAGTGATTGTATATCAACATTAACCCACTGGTTGCTCAAGAGGACACGGTTGTCTATAAGAGCAGAGCAGATATTTGAAGTCTGATTCTATGTTCTACAGCCGCATTCAAATGTAATTAAAATGACAAACATACAGGGCAGCGAGATACAAACAACAAGTGTTAAGTTACACTCCAGCAGCACTGTCCCTTATAAAGGCCCCCCAATTATTAAGGTGCATACACACAGGGCAATACGATCGCTGGCAATAAATTGCTCAGCAATCATATTGCTCATTGTCCCATTTTCATCAGTTACCAGAGATAATCGCAGATGAAAATGTCACACTGCCGGGAGAAGAGGCAGTGGAAGTCGCTGGTCGGAGGAGCATGCTCCTCCGACCAGCGACCATTCATGGGCTGAAAACAGGAGCCTGCACCCAGCGATTTAGCACCGGTGCACACTCCAATCGCTGGCAATATGGTCGCTCAGCAACCATATTGCCAGCGATAAGTGTACCTTGTGTACACAGCTTTTCTGCAAATTGTCCAAGGGGAGAAGTTACAGCAGTTCCCCCTTGAGCCGTTCGGTACCTTCCCGGGTGGCAGGTCCTTTTGCATGCAATCCCATACGGACTCCGATCAGATGCACATGGGACCGCTAATCTGATTGGACCAAATGTCAAACACATGGGATTTGGCCACTTTTCACCCGACTTCTCAGCCTGATCCATTGAAAGCGGCTAAATCACACTAGTGTATGGTTTTTGAATTAGCCATATTTAATCAAGAATAATACAACCAACATATGAATTTAGCACAAAACTTTACATTTCTAAGAATACAAACAAGCAATATTTGTGTAATGCACCATCCCAAATCCACTCAATCTATTGCATATGCAGTGGTGTAACTATAGCCCCGTGGTGGCTTGGATGCCCTAGGTAAGTTTGGGCGCCACGTGGTCTGCGTAAGCTATTGCTGCTAATTGAGCCGGCGCTGAGTTTGTTGCTGCTGGCTTGCCGGGACCAGCAGAGCTTCCTGTCTGCAGTCCTGGCACTCCTTCTATTTCCATTATAAATACCCCTCACAAAATGGCCGCCCCCTCACTGCAGCTGGTTATCAAGAATGCTAGAGGAGGCGGTGCGTGGCGAACGCAGCGAGCCCTGCAAGGGCCGCGCTTCGGGCTCGGTGGCGAGCTGCACTCGCCACACTATATAAAATCAACTCCACGCCGACATGGATAGTGGGGGTATGAAAAGGTCGGAAGGACGCGTCCCGCCACCGCTCGACCACGCTTCAGAGTGGCGTGGATAGTGGGGGGGGTCAGTGAAACCTCATTGTATGTCATATAAGTGTATAGCTAATGGCATGGCATCGCACCCTATAAAATCTCATGCAATTTTTCCGGAGGTGCAGTGCCATGCAATCCCCTAGGGCCAACAGAGCAGTGAATAAATTACATAAAAAAAATCGCATCGCATGGCACTATAATGGCCCATGAGATTTTGCTACGGTAGCGTACGTAAGAAAACTGGGCGCCCTGCTAGGAAACAAGTACCCATTTCTGTGCATGCGTCGGGTCCAAGCAGCCAAGGCGAACAAAGTGTTCGCCAGCCACTCGCACCCATTAGTGCAGGCAGGGGTGCGTGGGAAGGCGGGGGGGTAGTCATGCCCATGGGAACGCCCAGCATTTCATGGGTGTTGCCATGAAAACAATGTGCATTCCCATGGTAATGACCCAGTGATGCGGGTGCCGGGGGCGGGCAACTGACCTCACCGGATGTCGGCTGCCCGCCATGTTCCCCTCCAGAACACACAAAAAAACTAAGACACCTGAGAGTTTTGCATGTATCTTCCACATCATTCGATGGTCGGCCACCATCGAATGATGTGGGTTTGGCCCCTTAGGCTGCGAATGGATGTTTATTCAAAACATCCATTCTCAGCAATGCGGGCAAATTCACCCTGCGAAGGGGGGTGGCGGACTGTGGGAGCAGCAGACGGGCTTAAAAAGACACGCAGCGCTGCGAACTTTGCAGTGCTGTATCTCAACTAGAATAACCTCCTAGGGACTTAATCAGTAGCTCAAGCAAGTATAACCTTGACTGCTAGCAAGGGGTGGTAATGGCAAACTGCAAAGTGAGACAGATGAGACTGCAGCATGCAAGTGACTACACTTTTCAAGGGACAACTCTGAACATTTAGGTTTACAATTAATGGGAAATGTAAATAATGAAAACAGATGCAATGCTCCTACACTCATACCCCTTTCACACTGCACTTGTTAAACGGTATACTGCCATTTTTTTCTTTTTTTAAACGTTTAAGGCTGCAGTGGGAAAGCACCAGTGTTCATTTACCGGTTAAAGAAAAGTTACAGGGCGCGCGAGCGTCTCGTGTGCACACGCCCCTGACGGGCACCGGCCTCTGGCGGGGGCTGGCGATACTTTCTCCAGTCCCTGCAAAGACTAGGCTAGCTCCATCTGTATCTTTAATATACTGACCCTAAAACCGGTGAGCGTTAAATGCTAAAATAAACTGGAGCAGCTATAATGTTGCCAGCTGTTTCATGTCTCAGTAATTAATGTATGCAAGCGCCCTTAGGGTCTAATGTACAACGTCTTATTTTCTGTATGACAGGTAACATTTAATTCAATATCTGCATACCTCTTTCAGGATCCTTTCGTTAAAGAACTGCTGCAGCTTCTCATTACAGTAGTTAATGCAAAATTGTTCAAAACTGTTGTGTTCAAAGTATTCTGAAAATAGAGGTGATCAGAGCATTAATACAACTAATATCTAATAATGGCTGTTACACAGATTATTGCTGCATTATTAGCATCAACATTTATGAGTTTTATACTAAATCGGAAAAACTAGAAAGAAGAATTACTTTGTAAAAGGGCACAAATTTATTTTCACAGTAAAAAGGTTAGAAACGATTTGGGCATTTAGGGATGAAATGAATTGTGAAGCTAAAACTAGCAACACATGCTTAGATCCATTTGCATATATCAGTCAGATTTCAGCCGATTGACTGCTTATTGATTAGTGCATGGCAACAAAATGCCACATTTGTTTTGATTGTCGTCTCTGATCACTGCATATAGCCTGGAAAAGCAATTCGGTTTGGTCAGCTTTGCCATATACAGATGTAGCCATGCTCATCGCAGCAGCTGGTGCCCATTTGGCGCATCTAGTCACACCTGGAAAATAGCAGTTGTCTAGCCACTAAATTTAAGGATAAGGTTTTATCCAGAGCTACAATGGTAAATTAGAGCTTAGTCTGGGGAACAGGGTCTGTGACACAAATATGAATGGTGGTGAAACAGATCTCTTAAGGCCCATACACACTGGGCTATTTTGAGCTGAAAGCCGCTCAAACGTCGTGTTTTGATTGGCTTTCAGCTCAAAGCCGCCAGGTGCTTACGGCCCAGCGGTGATGCGTGCTCCTGCATCATCGCCAGGAAAGCCGTTCATCTGCTGGTATTACGTCCACCGCCCGCTGACAACGCTGGGCAGGGGGAAAGCCGCTCAGTGTGTATGCACGGAGCGGCTTTCCCCCCAGCGATGACTGCAATCATCGCTGTCCATACACACTGAGAAATGTTGCCCAGTGCGTATGGACCTTAAAGATGAGCACTCACTAGATATTCAAATAACACAATGGCCGTTCCGATTTCTTTCAACAGAACAAATTATATAGTGTGTGTGTACACTGCAAACTGCCTTTTGGTCAATAACGGTATATTAGGTATACATGTAGGTATGCTATACACACAAAAAATAATAATAAGGAAAGCAAAGACCAGCTTTTACAAACACATTTATAATATAAAAAAAGGACTTCTAACGCATAGTGTGTCAAAAGACTTTGCAGAAAAACATTATAAAGATCCAACCGGACTACAGTTCATAGTAATAGAAAAATAAATAGAAACTGAAGGGGAGGAGACCTATCTTCTAATCCAGCGGTTCTCAAACTGTGGGTCCTGACCCCAAAGTGGATCCTGACCTTCTCAACATGGGGTCACGACTCCATGTTGCTGACCATCAGGCTGATGACTTTTCTAATCTCAGTCAGTGAATCAAGGATTCTGAAAAATCTATTGAGTTGTCTGTTATTTTAGGCTATCATTGTATGCCTTCATAATGCTGCCACCATGTATGTGCTGTCTGCTGACCTTGTGATGACCTTCTGCAGTCATTTGCTGTGGTCCCGGAATTATTTTTATTGTCTAATGGGGTCCCAGAATAGAATAATTTGAGGTCTAAACATAGCTATTGACTTACATTTTTTTATATAAATAATCATATATACTGTAACTTCCTTTTTTTTAAACATCAATTCCCCCTTTTTTAATATTAACTCCTTGAACATATTTTATAGGAACAATCTTTTTCTCTCATGCCAAACCTAATTAAATGCCAAAGAAAGATAGAATTCTCCGACCATGTGGTTCCCTCCAAAAATAGATGACTACTTCCTGTTTGAACATTGTTCTTTTAGAAATGTAATAAGTTTTTTAGCTATAAAAAAAGCAACTAAGGAAATGCCCAGACATCCTTGAAAAAAAGTGTACTATGTACACAAAACGCGTTGGTGGCTGGTGAGCGTGGATCCCCTACAGAAGGACAGCAGCGGTAATTCAGTTCCCCACTCCGCCGGCAACTGAGGTGATGTCATTGGCCGGGCGGCAGTGCAGCTGATAGCTGAAGCCAGGAGTTTAGAACATTGCCGCAATATCCTGTTATTAGTGCTGCAGGACCAGGCAGCGGCAACATTAAAGATCCTTGTTGTGTAGCAGAGACGCCGCAAGTCCCCTACACGGCCAGCAGGCTAAGGAATCCACAACCATTCTCCTGAGCCCAGGTAGGGACAGTTAGGGTATTTCAACAACATAAGCTACCTGAAAAAGGATCCACCTCATAATCAAAGTAATCACTCAAAAGAGTGTAAACATTTTAAATAACTATCCCCCTTTTTTCCCCAGTTTGGCAGGAAATAAAAGTCTGTATTGTGGATATATAGCACAGCTTGGCGCAAGTTCATAAATGAAAATGTGAGTTGTTTGAATTTAAAACAACATTTATTGACATCAAATATTTTTTTTAAAAACCAATTTTTTAAGAACAAATATTTTATACATACAAGGTGCACATGGACATAAAAAAGTTCTTTAGCAGATATGGAAAGAATACCTCACCCTATAGCTGGATTGCGGTGGGCTATGACTTTGGAAATCAAATCTGCGGCACCACCGCAGAGGATTTTAGGGTAGAGGTCCCAGTAGAAAAAGTGCAAATGCGTCCCTTTCCAATGGATGTCCAGGTGTCCAAATTTAGGTGTGTGTACACCAGCGTATAGCAGCAACGCGTTTCGGGGAGCAATCCCCTTCTTCAGGCTGTATGCTGTGCCTGTGCTGGTTGGGGGTATTTATACCCCTTTCCTGATTGCTGAATTAGAGTACTGACCAATCGAAATTGCGGCAATTTCCCGCAATTTCTCCGCTTACCGGAAGCGACCTGCGTTCCAGCAGTCACTTCCGGTTTGCGTTCCACCTCTTTTCTGCTGTCTAACATGTTTTTCCTCCAGGCGCTGTTACCGGAAGTGTTCTGCGTTCCAGCAGACACTTCCGGTTTGCGTTCCACCTGCGTTTCCGCACTTTGGTGCTTTCTGTTGCGGCTGGGCTCCGGGGTCTCTGTGTTGTCAACAACCTTCACTGGCGTCCCTTTCTTTAGAAGTGCTTGTGAAGGCTTGGTTCTTTTGTTTCCCATCTTTCTGGATTATCGTTCTTCCTTTAGAAGATTTAATGGATGTTCCGGCCGCCATGTTTAATATGGGCAAAGTAAGGGCAGGACGATTCTCATGATGTTTTTACATTCCAATTCCACTCATTACTCTCCTCACCTACTTTGCCGTACTTTGTATTCCGGCATGGTCCATCCCTTTTACCGGGAGAGTAATGATTAACAGATAATCCACTTTACAATTTTTTCCGGAAATACATAGAAAAATAGAACAGAAAGAGAACATGTTAGAGGTATAAATTAAACAGATAAATCATTAAAAGCTTCTAAAAAACTGATATTAATACTAGTAAAAGTTTAAAATATTACTCTTCTAAAAACCATTTGAGTTCAAAGTCAACATTGTGACCATTAGGTAAAAGTGTGTCTAAAAGAAAGATCCATTTCATTTCGTTTTTTGCCAAAATGGTTTCCACATCACGGTTTTTCCAGTGGGCATTGACCTGTTGGATTTCCGCATATATACAATATCCGCAAAGGCGCAATTACCCACCCATTGTCGGAGCATTTTTTAAAACATCACAAAAAATGCGAAAGCGCCATTAAAAGATTCATAGGAATCCAACAGGTCAATGCCCACTGGAAAAACCGTGATGTGGAAACCATTTTGGCAAAAAAACTAAATAAAATGGATCTTTCTTTTAGACACACTTTTACCTAATGGTCACAATGTTGACTTTGAACTCAAATGGTTTTTAGAAGAGTAATATTTTAACCTTTTACTAGTATTAATATCAGTTTTTTTAGAAGCTTTTAATGATTTATCTGTTTAATTTATACCTCTAACATGTTCTCTTTCTGTTCTATTTTTCTATGTATTTCCGGAAAAAATTGTAAAGTGGATTATCTGTTAATCATTACTCTCCCGGTAAAAGGGATGGACCATGCCGGAATACAAAGTACGGCAAAGTAGGTGAGGAGAGTAATAAGTGGAATTGGAATGTAAAAACATCATGAGAATCGTCCTGCCCTTACTTTGCCCATATTAAACATGGCGGCCGGAACATCCATTAAAGGAAGAACGATAATCCAGAAAGATGGGAAACAAAAGAACCAAGCCTTCACAAGCACTTCTAAAGAAAGGGACGCCAGTGAAGGTTGTTGACAACACAGAGACCCCGGAGCCCAGCCGCAACAGAAAGCACCAAAGTGCGGAAACGCAGGTGGAACGCAAACCGGAAGTGTCTGCTGGAACGCAGAACACTTCCGGTAACAGCGCCTGGAGGAAAAACATGTTAGACAGCAGAAAAGAGGTGGAATGCAAACCGGAAGTGACTGCTGGAACGCAGGTCGCTTTCGGTAAGCGGAGAAATTGCGGGAAATTGCCGCAATTTCGATTGGTCAGTACTCTAATTCAGCAATCAGGAAAGGGGTATAAATACCCCCAACCAGCACAGGCACAGCATACAGCCTGAAGAAGGGGATTGCTCCCCGAAACGCGTTGCTGCTATACGCTGGTGTACACACACCTAAATTTGGACACCTGGACATCCATTGGAAAGGGACGCATTTGCACTTTTTCTACTGGGACCTCTACCCTAAAATCCTCTGCGGTGGTGCCGCAGATTTGATTTCCAAAGTCATAGCCCACCGCAATCCAGCTATAGGGTGAGGTATTCTTTCCATATCTGCTAAAGAGCTTTTTTATGTCCATGTGCACCTTGTATGTATAAAATATTTGTTCTTAAAAAATTTGTTTTAAAAAAAATATTTGATGTCAATAAATGTTGTTTTAAATTCAAACAACTCACATTTTCATTTATGAACTTGCGCCAAGCTGTGCCATATATCCACAATACAGAATTCTATCCCCAGGGGGAAGGTATCCTCCCTATGGTTTATCAGCTGGCTGCATTTTTATAATTGATGCGCATTAACCACTTGAACACCCTACCAAAATTGTAGGAAATAAAAGTCTGGCACATTTTATTATTTTTATTGCTCCACACATTTCACAGATTTTTATGACTAAACACATTCAAATTTCTATTAATTGCTAATTAATATAGGTAGCTGGTTGGACCATTTTGTCGATTACGGCTGTGAACTGTCGCAATCACGGCTGAATCTCGACAATCCCCGGCCTTTTATGCAGACACGCCCACTTTTTGACGATCGCCAGCCGGGACATTGAATTCTGCCTGGTGATATGCTGTTGAGCAAATCTAAAATGGGCCAGGGTCACGGCTGTTGGGATGGATCGACAGTCATGACCCGGGATTGAATACACCCCTATAAGTACTATGTCCCTGAGATCCAATCAGTGGTCAAAATTCTCAGTTTCTGCAAAAGTGAGAAGAAGCTGAAAAACCAGGGGAGTGAGAACCTTAGAGACCCCACCTTTGCTAAATTTGTGGGAGCAAGTAAGGTTTCAGTTTTTTAGTACCTGGGTTTATAGACTGTTGTTACATTTTACTGAATTATTCGCACATTGCTTGGTGTAATCCCAGTAAACACTGAAGTCATTAATTATACGGTTATTAGCTTTCAGGAATAGCTGTTGCTATTGCATTGTGCAGAAATGTTCTGTTCTGATAGAAGGATGAACATGAGCCTAATATTAATTTACACCTTTATTCCCAAGAACACTGCAGGTTAATTGCAAAGATGATACATTAATAACATTTCAGAAGAAGGGCATCTGGTTATATGACTAAAGGCATTCAATAGAATGCTAATGGCATTGAGAGAAATAGACACAAGAGGTGTAAGTAAAACATTGAACAGAATACAAGAACAACATGAGTGCTAAAAAGGAGAACAACGCACTGCTAATAATTGCCCACAAGTGCATTCATTGTTTTGTAAGCGCTTATATGGAGTGTCTGCTATGAGTGTAATAAGAACTTATTAAAGCTTTATATTACAATTGAATGATGTTCTGTTAGCCATGGTGAATTTCTGTGGCTAAAATTACATCAGGGCTTTTCTATTAGGCCCATAGCTCTTGTTGGGGATTATGCTTTAGGTGTCTAGCATGTGAAACATAAATCCCAAACAAGCAGTCCCAGGAGACCCATTTTTGCAGAGCTTATCCTGGATCCCTTATGTTATTGGCCGATAGCATCTAGTTGATCACACATGCCACAAAAAGGCTACAAAGGTATAGTCCAATAATAACATATCATAACTTACAGGCATAAACTAACCATTAATAATCACTTAGATTACTTACCAAAACCAGCAATGTCTAAAACGCCAATAAAGAAAGTAGAACGTTCAAAAGGAAAGCACTGATTTACGCGGTTGACCACATGATCAAACAGCCGGCTGTATACCGCCTTTGCCAGCGCATCTCGAGCATTGTTTGCCTGCTCCACTTTCAGTGGCACCCTGAAAGAAAAACATACATTTTTCATAACCAAATATGATATAAAAAAGACAGAGGATTTACAAGGTGTTGAACCACTTCTGAGCTGACACCACTTTCTTCTTAAAACTGTTCCACACTCAAAATATCATTACCATATGTTACGTACACGGCCTATTACTGGAACGTCAAACATCACAAACAATGTTTATACTTGTTAATTTGGTATGCTTTGTGCTAGGGGCATGGATAGGTGGCCATCACACCACTCCAGTGACTTCATGCTAGCTCCAGGCCTCTTTTTTGCCAAAAATGCTTTTCAGCTATAATGACTAGTGTGCACAAGGATTGCTGATTAATTTGATATGTGCCATGTGTATCTATGTGAGACTGAGGGGTACATTTACTAAGATGGGAGTTCTATTGAAGATATGATGTTGCTCAAAGCAACCAATCCAAATAATTTATTTATTTTAGCATTTTCTATAAGATAGAATCTGAGTTTGCATATTCTTCCTGTGCTTGTGTGGGTTCCCTTCAAAAACATCTTAAATTATGCTTGCAGGTTTTTTCTCACAAAAAGTATCCCTAGTGTGTAGGTATGTGTTTAAGGCAGACTAGATGGGGCAATTATCTGTTGTCTGACACCAAGGGTGACATTTAATAGAGGGCGATTTGGCTTTTTGGCGAAAATTTTGCCAAAATTGTCCGCTAACACACTTTTCCCACATAAGATTCTTTTGCAACAAATTACAGGTAAATATGTATCTCACCCACATGCACAAAAAAATGAAACTCGAGATTTATTTCCAAGTTGAGGTAGCGGTACCCTAAAAAGTGCCAACTGCATAAATATTTAGCTGTGATCTCTTTTCGTAGTTTCGAACTAGTGGCATATAAAAGGTGATGACTGCCAAAAAAGAAATCTGTATTTTTGAAAGGGTTATACTGAACTTGTGTTGGACCCCTTCCTATGGATATACCTATAACTTACATATTATTATTTAACATATATTTGGTGGGTATTATGAAGGTAAAAGTGTGCAACAAGTTTGACAAATTTCAATTATTTTGCAGGCTGAGTATTGTTTAGGGCAATGTTGTCTATGTCTCCATTTGATTATTGCTCTCGACATAACCTTTCACGTTTGATACTACTGGCCTTTTAAACTCTGTAATCCTCTTAGAAAGCTAAGCTCCAATAGTTGCGGTCCATTTGCTTTTCTGTAAATAAACCATATCTTATGAAACCCTTCACCATATCAGAATAAGATGGCAGGTAAAGTAAATTGTATTATTGTGAATTAAACCATATATACTCCCAATGTATAAATCATTGTTGGGAAATATAAGCTCGCTATTAACTAATAATTGTTTAAAAAAAAAAACTTTTACAGTACTGATGTTTGTCAGCTAAGTAAAGACTCTAGTGCAGTGGTTCCATGGCAAGGATAAAGGTTTTTACATAAATTTGGAGAAAAATATTAGGTACTTGTTTCCTAGCACAGCGCCCACGATTTTGATCGTAGTACATCTTATACAATCGCATATAGCGGCATGCGATGCGATTTTTTATTGTACAAGCACCCTGATGGGTGCTTTCAATGTAAAAAGGAACCCTCATTGGCAACGCCACCCCGAAGTGTGGTGAGCGTAGCGAGCCCGTGAGGGGCAGCGGTATGCGTCCTCCGACCTATTCATACCCCCACTATCCACATCAGCGTGGAGTTGAGCTTAGATAGTGTGGCGAGCGTAGCGAGCCCAAAGCGTGGCGAGCACAACGTGCCCTGCGAGGGTACGCTGTTTCATTTACATGTATTACGCGTCCCCTCGCCACGCTTCAGGCTTGTATTCCGCATCCGCTCGCCACGCTTCAGGTTCAGTGGCTCGCCACACTATCCAAAATCAACTCCACGCCGACGTGGATAGTGGGGGTATGAAAATGTCGGAGGACGAGAACCGCCGCCACTCGCGGGCTCGGCACCCTTCGGGTTGGCCTTGACAGTGGGGGTGGCGTTGACAATGGGGGTGCATTTAACATTGTAAGCACCCATCAGGGTGCTTGTACAATTAAAAATCCCATCGCATGCCATTTGCTGGCATACAATGCTATGCGATATTTCATTGTAAAAGCACTCCTGTTAATTTAACATGAATATTGCATCGCATCGCACACCACTTAGTATGGTATGTGATGGGCGCCGTGCTAGGAAACAAGTACCAAATATTACATTTAGTAAATTAGACATTTAGGGCCAGATGCGCTAAGCTTCAAAAGTGATAAAATGGAGAGTGATAAACAACCAACCAATCAGCTCCTGTCTGACATTTTTCAAACACAGTCTGTGACATGGCAGGTAGAAGCTGATTGGCTGGCTGTTTATCACTCTCCATTTTATCACTTCTGAAGCTTCTTAGCTCCAATGGCAAGAACATTTATAAAACTATTTGTATTAACCCCTTCCCGACATTTGACGTACATTTACGTCATGGCCGGGATGTACTTCCCGACACATGGCATAAATGTACGTCATGACTTTAAACTGTCACTGCGTCTAGAGACGCAGTGACAGAGAGACGATGTCTGCTGTCCCTGACAGCAGACATGTCCCTGCATGCCCAGGGGGGGCTGCGATGCCGCCCCCCCGTCGGCGATCGCTGTGATTGGCTGTTCAGTGTGTACAGCCATTCACAGCGTTTTCCTGTGTTACCAGCGAATCAGACGCTCGGTAACACAGGTGTCAATCACCGCCGGGCGTCAGGGGGCATGAGGGGGTCATCGGTGACGATGACACCTCACCCCACCCTCACCCCACCTGCCCCCAAGGCTGTGATTGGTCCGTGGGACCCACGGACCAATCACAGCCAAGGCGCGACATTGAAACTAACGGTGACTGCGCTGCAGACGCCATTCCGGTCTGGAATAGCGTGCAGAGCGGTCACCGTGCCTATCTGCCGTGATACTGACCTGATCCTTGCTAATACTTACCTGATCCTTGCAAATACCTTACCTGATCACCTGATCACTGCTTGTAGCGTGCTGGACGCTTCCTGGATCTGACTTCTTGGGACTTCCTGCTGCTGCTGCAGTGTGATAGAGAGATAGAGAGATAGAGAGAGAGATAGATAGAGAGAGATAGAGAGATAGTGACAGAGAGAGCTATATTTTGTGTCTGCTACCCCCCCTTTTTGGGGGTGCAGGGGTTTTTTATATATAAATAACTGTCAGTGCTGCTGCTGCAGTGTCATAGAGTGATAGATAGTGATAGATAGTGAGAGATAGTGAGAGATAGTGAGAGATAGTGAGAGATAGTGAGAGATAGAGAGATTTGTGTCTGCTACCCCCCCTTTTTGGGGGTGCAGGTTTTTTTTATTTATATATATAACTGTCAGTGCTGCTGCTGCAGTGTCCTCGAGTGATAGATAGTGATAGATAGTGATAGATAGTGAGAGATAGAGAGATAGTGACAGAGAGTGATAGAGAGTGTATATTTTGTGTCTGCTACCCCCCCCTTTTGTGCTGATCAGTATATCTGTGCTGATCAGCAACTTTTTGGGGGCGCAGGGTTTTTTTTTTTTTATATATACCTGTCAGTTGCACCAAAGGTTGTGCACCTGCTGCCCCTCACTGGTAATCAGTGTCGCATCACTGATCACCTTTTTTTTTTTTTTAGAGTGCTGTGGGGTCTTTTTTTAATTTTTTTTTTACACACACTGTGATTTTGTGGGTGTCCTGTGGCCACTGTGCGCTGATCAGTGACGTACATCACTGATCAGCTTTTTCGGCACAGGGTTGATCTATTTTTTTTTTTTTTTATCAAATTCCTGTTGCCTTTGAGCGCTGTTCAGTGACGGACGTTACTGACCAACATCTGTGCTCAATTTTTGGCGCAGGACCTTTTTTTTTTTTTTTTAACCCCTTCAATTTTTTTTTTTTTTATTGGGATCAAATTCCTGTATAAAGTATTTTTTTTTTTTCTGCACTACATACACACTACACACTACACACTACATACCCCCCGGGTTGAAATAAAGTTTGTACCCCCCCCTACACTATACACGTGTTGAAACATTTCACTACCAGTAACACAAAAATAAAAATGGCATCCCAAATGTCATCCCAAATGTCATCCCAAATGTCATCCCAGTCATCCAGAAGAATGTATTCAGCGGAGGAGGCATATGCCATGCTTGCCTCTGACTCTGACACAGCCAGTGATGCAAGCGGGGAATTTGAAGGATTTGTCTTAAGCTCCTCTTCCTCCTCTGGTGATGAGGGACCCCCTCAAAGACGCCCCCGTAGAGCAGCTGAGACCCCCCCAATAATTGATCTCGTATGGACCCCACCACCAGACAATTTTGAGCCCCAGGTTCCTGAGTTTTTGGCCATGCCAGGAATCCAATTTGATTCCACAGGTCTCAGAGAAATTGACTTTCAAATTATTTTTCTCTGATGATTTTATAAATTTAATGGTGGACCAAACTAAATTATATGCCCAGCAGTTTATTGCTCAAAACCCCACGTCATCATTTGCTAGGTGGACCCCTGTAGATGCAGTAGAGATGATGACGTTTTGGGGTCTGGTGATTCATATGGGCATAGTAAAAAAGCCAGAAATTAGGCAATATTGGAGTACAGATGTTCTGTACAGCACCCCATTTTACCGTATGGCCATGCCCCGGGCTCGATTTGAGACGATCCTTAAATTTTTGCATTACAACGATAATGCACAGTGCCCTCCCAGAGATGATCCCACCTTTGACCGGCTATTCAAAGTCAGGCCGGTCATTGATCATTTCAGTGCCAAATTTGCAGAGATGTACATCCCTGAAAAATTTATTTGTATTGACGAGTCCCTTATACATTTTAAAGGAAGGGTTAAATTCCGCCAGTACCTTCCCAGTAAGAGGGCAAGGTATGGCATAAAAATGTATAAGCTGTGTGAAAGCACCTCAGGGTACACCCACATGTTTAGGGTATATGAAGGGAAGGATTCAAGAATTGAACCGCCAGAATGCCCCCCCTCCCTCGTAGGTGTTAGTGGAAAAATTGTCTGGGATTTAGTGCACCCCTTCCTGGATAAAGGTTATCACCTCTATGTGGATAACTTTTACACCAGCATCCCCCTGTTTAAGGCCCTTGGTTCAAGAGGTACAGCAGCTTGCGGTACTGTGCGCAAGAACCAAAGAGGCCTCCCAAAAACGCACATTGCCCAAGTAATGAGAAGGGGTGAAAGCAGGGGAATATGCACCGAAAATATGTTGTTGGTCAAATATAAGGACAAGAGGGATGTCCTTATACTGACAACAATTCTCGGAGACAGTACCACCTCCGTCCCTGTACGAGGTACCAGTACCCACACCTCCAAACCTAATTGTATCCTGGATTACAATAAGTACATGGGCGGAGTGGATCTTTCAGATCAGGTACTGAAGCCGTACAGTGCCTTGCGGAAAACAAAAATCTGGTACAAGAAGCTGGCCGTGTATATCATCCAGATGGCACTGTATAACGCTTACGTGCTATTCCGTTCTACCGGCCAGAGGGGGACATTTATGCACTTTCAAGAGGAAGTCATAAAGGGCCTAGTATTTGGGAACCAGCAGGCAGAGGGCCCCAGTACTTCGAGTACTGGCCCCCGTATTGTACCAGGGCAGCATTTTCCTGATGAAATCCCCTCCACTGAAAAAAAAGGGCAGGACACAAAAAAGGTGCAAAGTTTGCTATAAAAAGGGAATAAGAAAGCAAACTATTTTCCAGTGTGACACTTGCCCCGACAAACCCGGCCTATGTATAAAGGAGTGTTTTAAAATATACCACACATCTATGGATTATTAGGTTCATAATTTCACCGTGCTTCGGGGGTCTTGCTAATGCCACATAGCACCCACCATTCATTCCACCAGAATCTGAGCCGCAAAATCCAAAAATCACTCCTTCCCTTCTGAGTCCTGCCATGCACCCAACTGGTATTTTTCGGTCACATGTGAGGCATTGCCGTACTCGGGAGAAATTGGGGCACAGATTTCGGGGTGCTTTTTCTCCTTCATACCTTCTGAAAATGAAAAATTTTGAGCCAGAACTGCATTTTTGTGTAAAAAATGAAATTTTTCATTTTCACTGCCCAGTTGTATCAAAATTGGTGAAACCCCTGGGGGTTTGAAATGTACACTATACCCCTAGATGAATTCCCTGAGGGGTGTATTTTGCAAAATGGGGTCACTTGTGGGGGGGTTCCACTGTATTGGTGCTTTGGGGGTCTTGCTAATGCGACATAGCACCCACCAACATTCCACCAGAATTTGTGCTGCAAAATCCAAATATCACTCCTTCCCTTCTGAGTCCTGCCACTTTTTGGTCACACATGAGGCATTGCCGTACTCGGGAGAAATTGGGGCACAGATTTTGGGGTGCTTTTTCTCCTTCATACCTTCTGAAAATGAAAAATTTTGAGCCAGAACTGCATTTTTGTGTAAAAAAATGTAATTTTTCATTTTCACTGCCCACTTGTATCAAAATTGGTGAAACCCCTGGGGGTTTGAAATGTACACTATACCCCTAGATGAATTCCCTGAGGGGTGTAGTTTGCAAAATGGGGTCACTTGTGGGGGGGTTCCACTGTATTGGTGCTTTGGGGGTCTTGCTAATGCGACATAGCACCCACCAACATTCCACCACCAAAAATCACTCCTTCCCTTCTGAGTCCTGCCATGCACCCAACTGGTATTTTTTGGTCACATATGAGGCATTGCCATACTCGGGAGAAATTGGGGCACAGATTTTGGGGTGCTTTTTCTCCTTCATACCTTCTGAAAATGAAAAATTTTGAGCCAGAACTGCATTTTTGTGTAAAAAATTTAATTTTTCATTTTTACTGCCCAGTTGTATCAAAATTGGTGAAACCCCTGGGGGTTTGAAATGTACACTATACCCCTAGATGAATTCCCTGAGGGGTGTAGTTTGCAAAATGGGGTCACTTGTGGGGGGGTTCCACTGTATTGGTGCTTGGGGGGTCTTGCTAATGCAACATAGCACCCACCAACATTCCACCAGAATCTGAGCTGCAAAATCCAAAAATCACTCCTTCCTTTCTGAGTCCTGCCATGCACCCAAATGGTATTTTTTGGTCACCTGTGAGGCATTGCCGTACTCGGGAGAAATTGGGGCACAGATTTTGGGGTGCTTTGTCTCCTTCATTCCTTGTGAAAATGAAAAATTTTGAGCCAGAACTGCATTTTTGTGTAAAAAATGTAATTTTGCATTTACACTAGGGCCACATATAGGATATTTATGAAAACAAAAGAATTGGGGGAATCAATTTTTAGTCACAGTTCTCTAGTAAAATGTACTGTGTTCCTTAGAAAAATGTATTAAAATTGCAAATCTGCAAAAAAAATGAAATTTTGAAATTTCACCTACACTTTGTTTTAATTCCTGTGAAACACCTAAAGGGTTAACAAACTTCCAAAATGCTGTTTTGAATACTGTGAGGGGTGCAGTTTTTGAAATGGTATCATTTATGGGGGTGTCTCACATACAAGTCCCTCAAAGTCACATCAGAACTGAACTGGTCCCTAAAAAAATCAGTGTTTGAAATTTTCTTGAAAATTTGAGAATTTGCTATTCATATTGTAAGCCTCCTAGTGTCCAAAAAAATTAAAAGGAAGTTGAAATAATGATGGAAACATAAAGTAGACATATGGTCTATGTTAGTTATTAACTATTTTGAGTGGTATGATTATTTGTCTCACAAGCAGAAAATTTAACATTTTGCAAATTGCTAAATTTTCCATTTTTTTCTGACATTTTGGTATTTTTCACAAAAAAACACAGACTGTATCGACGAAAATTTACCACTAACTTGAAGTACAATGTGTCACGAAAAAACAATCTCAAAATCACTGGGATAAGTAAAAGCAAAAAAAAGTTATCCCCACTTAAGTGATACCTGTCAGATTTGAAAAAAAGGGCTCTGTCAGGAACGCAAAAACTGGCTCTGTCAGGAAGGGGTTAAAAGGAAAACCGTATTCTACTAAACTACTGAAATATATAATTAATCACAATAATGTTTATTCATGCAGATGCATTACCTTGAATACGCAAATTAGCAATAACTGAACTCAAAAAGCAAGAATCATTATTTTTCTTATCTGTTCTAATCAATATTACATAATGAAATTAGCACTCAGTCTCGGAATTTTGGCCAAACCGATTAGATTACATTTCATTTATGTGTATTCTGAGGAAAGGTTGAAAAGAAAAATCTTACCTTTTACACAATAAAATAGGTATAACACTATAAAATAAGTGGTTCAACGTTTGAATATTACTACAATAATGATTGGCAGTGCATATCTATATGCTGAAATAGTGTGGCAAAAATAATATTGTGCAGCTATTTTTTGAAGACTGATCTATGTTTTGATGTAAAGGGAAAAGTAAGAAACATTAATCAGTGATAAGCAGTCACGCTGTCAAGCTGATTATACAGAAAATATGAATATTAAGTGTTAAAAAGTTAATGAAGTAATGCAGGATAGCAACACAGTGATGCATTTTAAAATAGGGTTATAAAACAATTTTGACTGGAATCACTAGGATGCCAAAAATAAAATATCTCCTGTACAATTACAGTAGCGTGTAAGACCATCTTTTCTTGTAAGCATTTCTTGATTTATTATGTGACAACCAGGAGTGACAGAAACCTTATAAGTAGAGAGCAGGTAGTGTACCATGACAGTCTCTCCTGATAATCACAGATCAGCATGGCTAATCCTTAAGATTTATGTTTATTCTTTGACTGTCCTTTTACATAGTATAAGGTACCAATGTCAAGCAAGTACTTGCACTGTATCAGTGAATAAGCCTTTCCTACATAATGAAACAAATACATAATGGCACTAACAGAAAGTGTAAAATGAATAATCAAAACAACATTGCACACATGATGTGCCTTTGTGAAATATGTAAATAAATATGTGAAATATGTAACGTAATTCCTATAGTGTATTGCTGTGTGTATTAAGTTAAAGCAGTGGTAGCCACGGTCCTCAAGAGCTACCAACAGTTTACATTTTCCAGACAACCTAGCTGCTGCACAGGTGAACTCATTACTAGCTAAAAAACATTTTCAAAGAACCACAGGTGGAGCTAATTACTTCACTTGTGATTCTGTGAGGAGATCTGGAAAACTTTAACTGTTGGTAGCTCTCGAGGACTGGAGTTGGCCACCCCAGAGTTAAAGGAAGTCACAATTAATTTTGGTAACTCACAGCTCTCTTGATGCCTGGGTCGGATTATCAGCCAAATCCAACATATTAAAAATCCTTGGTTTGCTGATTCAGACCCAAAAAACACCAGAAACTGAACACTAATTTTTAAACTAATTTTAACATGGGGTATTTTGACTTATGCCCAGGTAGATTCAGGGTTGAACTCGCCCACAATAAAACACTGCCACTGCCGGGGGGCCCTAACCCCTCTTGGCGCTACAGTGTTATTTTATACAGTGCATTGCCATTATTAATCTGGTACATTATTTAATACAGCACTATCTAAGGGTTAGCCAAACCTCTGTGGCCGCTGGGCATACCCCCTCTGGAGATTAGCCACACCACTTTACAAGGGCCCCTAGCACTGCATTTCGTGGTGGGCCCTACATGTCAATTTACGCTTTAGAAAGGAAGCATACTGTATGTACAGTATCACTTATCTGAAAATATATACATTACAGTCTTGTTCAACTCAGAAATAACATATCAATTCCTAAGCATTTTCTATTAACTGATTAACAGATTGGATCTGGTCTAATTTGTTTACTGATCAAGCATAGCATAGCTATTTATAGACAATTTTTTCAAAATGTCTTTAACATGACATTTTTTTCAAAATGGTCACAAAGTATACAGTAAATGGGCAAACAACCAATAATGAATAATTACAAAAGCATATAAAGTGGTTTAAAAACCCATCAAAATTTCTGACATTCATTATCAGTCAATGGGGCAGATGTATTAAGCCTTAACAAGATATAAATTTAAGGGTGATAAAGAGAGATAAACGTCCAGCCAATCACATCCTAACTGACTTTTTTCAAACACAACCTGTAATATGGCAGTTAGGAGGTGATTGGCTGAACGTTTAGCTCTCTTTATAACCCTTGAATTTATCTCTGGTTAAGGCTTAATTCATCTTCCCCTTTGTTTGCTGTTCAAAACCGTTTTTTTTTTTCTAGACGAATTGTGTCCATTGTGCCTGCTTTGGTGCCCTGTGTGTGCCAGACTGAGCGTTTGTAGAGGTAAAGAGAACCAATTTTTACTTGATATCTGGTTGATAAATGTGTGTCTGTGTCTGGTCAGCACAATAGAAAGTGCCAATCAGATTCTTTAAAAGAAAAACTAATCGGTACAGTGTGGCTAACTTGACACTGGGCCTAATTTGCAAGCAATCCCAAAAACGACAACTCTTTCTACTAGCATGCGGGGCCTCCCAGCAGAACGCAAGGCCACCCCTGCATGCCCCATGATGCGACTGCAATGTTTTTTAATTGCATCTCTAATATGGAAAGGCATCACTGGATATCAAAGCTCCCTACCTGCCCAGCCAGCCTAGCTGCAAAGGCAGGCACCAGGCCGCCATGATTTGGGTTGCAGCAACTGCGTGTGATGTTACGCAGCCATCGCAATACAACCTGGTCTATGACTACTTTTACCATCAATGGCGGATAACAAGACCGTTTCTCGCCATTGATTATACAGAGCCATCGAAAATTTGCATTTATTTTTTTCGACTAGGTTTTGAGACACTGAGCATAGCTCCACCCCTGACACTCATGACGCCAATGGTGATACTTGATTAGCAATCACTTGTGACTGTCAACATGGACATACAGGTGCATGTTGGGACAGCTCTCCGATAGCAAGATGTCCCAGCAAAGTCACTACGTGGGTTTGAATTGTAGCAGTGGTAACACCCATGGGCAGCCAATGGGCTGTGCACATGCAAGCAGCAAATAAAGAAGAGCAATTCTAAATAGGGCAAGATAACTTATGGGGACTGTGACGTTTAAGGGAAAGGGGGAGAGGGAGATGGACCAGTGCACAGGTTAGAAGATAGTATATTGATACGTGAGCAAATAATTCAACTATCCACAATGCAAGTTAGTCGGGAGAACAGGAGGTTCCCTAGGAAATTATTTTATTAAAATAAATGCTAAAGAGAAGAAGGAACGACTCTCTTTTTTGTTGGGGCACTCTTAGTAAATAATTATAACTAGTAACCTATACAATTATGGTTACTAGACTGTGTGAAATAGATGTATGGAGGGGATTAGGGGTACTAGCTCAGGAATGGGGAATGAAGTGGATAAATGCTAGCCGCACAATATGTTCAAGGGTGGACTGTTCCACCCCAAGGTGAGTTCTGAGCTTTATTTAAAAATTAACCTTTATTAAGTATAAGTTAAAATATTTACTAGACAGACAGACAGTTAACACAAAACATTTAAACAACTTAGGGTAACACCTAAATGGCACAGACATTTAGGTGTTACCCTAAGTTGTTTAAATGTTTTGTGTTAACTGTCTGTCTGTCTAGTAAATATTTTAACTTATACTTAATAAAGGTTAATTTTTAAATAAAGCTCAGAACTCACCTTGGGGTGGAACAGTCCACCCTTGAACATATTGTGCGGCTAGCATTTATCCACTTCATTCCCCATTCCTGAGCTAGTACCCCTAATCCCCTCCATACATCTATTTCACACAGTCTAGTAACCATAATTGTATAGGTTACTAGTTATAATTATTTACTAAGAGTGCCCCAACAAAAAAGAGAGTCGTTCCTTCTTCTCTTTAGAACTTATGGGGACTGCTCTGCTGGTGGGCCACAACAGATATCCCTGATATAAGATGTGGACCCTGATCATACATATGGTGATGCAGACCTCGGAAAACTGTACTTTTCAGAGATTTCACTGTAAAATCAATTTGATACATCTTGCCCTCAATGATGTATATTATTTGCAATATTTGTTCATCTTGATATTTATCATCATGGAACTATGCAGAAATGTATTCTTTGATTTATTTGTAATTATGTTTAAATGTTTTCTTAGCGTTGCATTTTATATTGCATTTATTGAAGGACATAGGCACTCAGAAGATTACAAATGTTTGTCCTTCGCTAGACAACAAAAGTACTTGTATTGTAACATTTTTCATTAATTAATTCAAAAGTTCCGGCTTGCTTATTATAGATAAGCAAAAACAAATGTGAAACCACATCAGTAAAGTTTCTTTTGCTACCAGTGTCATTGTAAATACAGCCGTTTAGAGATAAATTAGTAATGTGCATGGTGAGTTTGGTCTGCAAGTATTTCCAAAATGAAATACTTTGTGTTTTCCAACTTTCTTTGACATTAAACACACAGTGATTAAAGAGAATAGTTAAATACAGTTACTAACTGTCCTTTGATATTTTGTATGTTATAATCAAATGTTTTAGAAGAGGCATGAAGAACACAAGTTAGAAATACTACTGCCTTCTTGCTGCACTTCAAACTGTCCACATTAAAATCTGTGAGGCAATGGATGACATTGCACGAAATTGCTGATGAAAGTCAACGAAGCTTTGAAATCCTAAGAATTTACTTAGATTTGCAATTCATATTATCAATATTCTCTGGGTAGCAAAAGATGAGGGAAACCTGAAGGGAAGAGCACAACTACTAATTAACTTCCAACTTGAACAGCTATTTGTTCCCAAAGGCACAAAAGGGAAACCCACTGAAAAGCAAGTTAATTAGTTACACAGCAAGTTTAAATCTGAAATGAGTGCATCCATGTTTTCAAAGCTAGCTAATCAGTAGTGCAATTGTTCAAAGGCTCCAAACATGAGTTACAGTAGTTTGCAGAAGGCACCTTTAATTTTTCTCTGGGAATGGCGGCTTTTAAAATCCACAGCTTTGTAAATAAATCCCCACGTGCGCATAAGTATGGCCGATGTCAAGCCAAACAAAAAACACATATGCATTTGTGAATTAAGGGTTATAACTGTAATGAGGCTCTCAGATGAGAAAAGTTCACTTAGAGTGTCAACTAAAATTCAGCATAGGTATAAATAATGCAGTTTCCAGAAGGAACTTTTTCCTAATATTGTGCTGGTAAAGTGTGCAGTAATGGTAATGGCTATGATATCACTTGTACAAATAGGAAAGTTTGAATGCAAACATCTATACAACTTTGCAGACTTGGGAATTTACGCATTTCATTGCATGCACAAACTGCAGGAACAATTAAGTCCAACATGCATTCGACTCTACAGTACCTACTTTGAGCTATGCCATACCTTACCACATATTTGGCCAAATGCATTAAGCCTTAACAAGTGATAAAATGGAGAGTGCCAAAGAGTATTGAAGTACCAACCAATAAGCTCCTGTTATTTCTTAAACACAGCCTTTAACATGGCAGTTAAGAGCTGATTGGCTGGTACTTTATTACGCCCCACTTTTTAAAGCTAAATACATTTGGCCCATTGACCTGTAATGTTCCTTGTTATTTTGAGGTCTGCTTTCTTGACCACTAGCATCACCACACCCTTATTTCACAGATGAAGACATTTCTGTATATTTCAAGACAAAATGTAGAGCATTCAAAAAGATATTTTCTCATGCCAGTCCTCACATGCCCCTCTACCATATCCTGTACTCCTGGAACAGAAGATGTTTTTGAGCTCATCCCAAAATCCCTCCCCTTGTGCTTATTCACTCCCTACTTTTGCTATTGCCAGGTTGTGGAAATTTTAAATGTGTGGTTTTTAATTGCTTTATTTAATAAATATCACCAACACAATCACTCAGTAATATATGATTTTATTATACTGCTAAACTTTTTGTATATTGTAAGTTTTCTAGTATATACCTTAATGGTTATCTTTCACCACAGCAAAAGTTTTTCATTGGCCTATTTGAATCAGGGCACGCAGTGTGGAGACCCAGAGACCACATCCCTGCATTGCATGTTGGAGTGTTCCCCGGTTGCTCATTTCTTTTAACAGGCTTATCAGTCTGGTATAACCTATTTCTTTACACCTATTTGCAATTGAAATGGCGATTCTGTGATTTATGCCTCCATCTAACAGACTGTTACAGGTCAGTAAAAGGCCACTATAGATTATATCAGCAGTTGTTTGGAAATATATTTTACTTATGTGGATCAATAGGTACCCTCCTCCTTTAGCTGTATTTATGGACAAATTATTATATGCCTTTTGTATGGGTTGCCTAGAGCAGAGGTGGGCAAAAAGTGGCCCTCCAGCTGCTGTAGAATCATGATTTGCTAGTTTTGGGATTTGGCCATGCTAAAACTTGCTGCAAAGCATGCTGGGTGTGTAGATCAACAACATTTGGAGGACAGCTAACTGGCCACTCCTGGGCTATAGGCTACTCTTCATAAGGAGGACGTTTTTCAGATTTGGAAGGCATTATGGACTCTGTCATTTTTCTTCATGTCGGCCATGCCTACTTCTTATTGATAATATAATGTATTATTGTTAAGTAATTTATTAGTACATCTGAAATGATTGTGGACAGTTGTGTATCTCCATGTATGGAACTGTATACTTTAACATTGTTCCTTCCTTAATAAAAAATATGGTTTTAAAAAGGAAAAAAAACACACAACGTTTTGAGAAAAAAAAATTGCAAAAATAATGACTTCAAACAAGTTTAAATCAAGGCTTGCTAAGAAGATTAATATTTCACATTGCTAACTTCAACACACTGCACATATTGCCATCTTAAGCACATCCTTAGGAATATTCTCTAAATTGCAATACTTTTTAGCAGCCCAATACAAACATGACTACAACAATATTAGTCTCACGGGCTTCAACTAAAGCACTTCAGAGAAGAAACAGATTGCACAAAAATGACATTCTTGAGAAAAATGACAAAAAATGCATATGATTAGTAAATCTGAATATAAAAAAATGGATATGGAAAAAGACCATATCTAATTAGCAGACAACTAAATATAAGTGCTTGCATTATAGATAGGAAATGTACTGTCGCCATGCTATAAAACCTCCAGATATAATTTAATGCAAAGCTTAAAAGGAAATCTGGCTGTGTTTTCAATGCCTGAAATTCTAATTTACCCTAAACCAAGAGCGGAGGGTCAGACTGTACATACTGTAGTACATTCCTTCTTACTTTTGTTGGTTCCTGTGTGTAACAGACCAAACTGAAAAGGTACAGTATGTATACAGTCTGGCTTGGTGCAGGTATTTACGGTATATTGTATTTAGCAATCTGAGTCGGGCTTCTCATGTTTGGTCAGCTGCTATGAATTACCGCAAAGTGATAAGATAAAGAGTTTCAAGAAGCATAAGGCTTTTATTCACGGGGAAGAGGTCGTTTTTCAAGAAATAATCACTAATCATTTAATTGTTTGTATGTAGATATGAAAAATAATAAAAAAAAGTGTAACGCAATCTTACTTGATAACTGTGCCTTTGGTGCCCCCTGCTGTTGTAAGCATGACCCTTGTGGTTAGACTGACACGCAGATCATCTTCATCCAGTCCCAGAAGCACAGAACAGCATTGTAACGACGTACTAGATTTGTTCTTTAGAGCACAGCCACCTGGTGTTCAATACAACATATATGTCAGCAACACTGAGCTCTGCAGACAGGTTCTAAATTGGTTAACAGGGTTTGGCATTTATCCTAGCACATAGGCATTTGTCCAAAAGGTGCATACTACACAATCTGTTCTTTTATTTGTCACTGGCAAAAATAAAAACTCTGTAGAAGGCAAAATAAGAGAAAGCAGTTTGAAAACAAGAACACTAAATGGTTTCAGTGCTCTAGTGGAAATAAGGAGAAACTGATACAGTACTAACTGCACATTCATAAACATATACAAATATTACGTGTGTGTGTGTGTGTGTGTGTGTGTGTGTGTGTGTGTGTGTGTGTGTGTGTGTGTACACCTCAACGGTGTATTTACATAGAAAATTAGAAGTACTTTGGTACTCTCAAAACAGACAACAGTGATTGCATTACTGAAGATAAGACAAGTACACAACACCTTAATAATTCTAAATGCAAAATGCTAACCTTTAAAAATGTCTTATTTAAGGTAAAGTGCAATGGTTCTATAAACTTTACCAGAAGTTACAGCTAGCTAATCTTAGCACAGATCTTTGTTTTCTAGGTAATCATGACTAATGTTAATGTAAGGCGATAAAACAAAAGTCTCACAATTTTATTACATCAGACCATTAGCACTTGGTTCGATGGTAGATTAAGCACACCAACATGGTAAATGCAATGCCACTTCAGCTAGGCAATCTGTATACAATAGAGTAGTAAACTTTACACAAAGTCAAAAGAGACCACAACCATTATAAGAATACGGTAGATGAAAAACAATAGGCAAGCAGGCATGATTAGTTCATGAAGTGTCACCAGCAGTTTGCATGGCCTATCCATACTGCGTTAGGGATCAGGACTGGCTCTATACATGCTCCACCGGAGCAGCAGCCCAAAGGTGCCACCTTTTGTGGGGTCACGGTTCTCCTGGCCTAAATGCATGAAAATTAAAGTGAGCTTGAGGGAGGCTCTGTCTCCAATTGCTTACCGCTAAGCTAGGCGTCTCAAAGCTCGGATTAGGCTGCCAGCAATCCCTCTATGGCTAAAGCACAGTAGTCCAGGACACACCATATTGCAGCAGCAGCAGCAGCAGCAGCACCTGGAGACTGGGGGGTACTCAGGAGGCTGCTGACATTAAGCGCAGCTTAGTTTCCCTCTACCCCCTTGGCCCCTCCCCTCCCAGCTCACCGACCTACACCCATTCCAGTGTCTCCCTCTTCTACAGCACAGTGTCGCACATTATCTCACTGCCACCCACTCTCTTCTTACCTCCCAATCTCAACCAGCCCACTGACCCATCTCACTTCCCCTCCCCACCTTAAATCCCCAGGACACTGCCCCCACCTCACCCATTATAATGTCCACCCATCAAGCCCAGGGTCCCCTAATATTTTCATCAGTTTATATGATTGAAGAGGGTTGCTCAGATAGTTGCAGCATAGCCGTAATATAATAAAATATTGCTCATACCCAAGTATTCAACTCATATGTCTATATTTGACTACAGTATGTTTAAAAAATATCTATCTATCTATCTATATAGAGGTAACGATAGTGGCACTCCTAGGGACTTGTAAATGACTGGACACAAATGCAGATTACTCCAACGTTTCGGATTTTACTCCGGTTCTTTACTTGACAACGGAGTAAAATCCGAAATGTTGGCGTAATCTGCGTTTGTGTCCAGTCATTTACAAGTCCCTAGGAGTGCTACTATTGTTACCTCTATATTTACCCCTGAGTGCAGCACCCGGGCAGCTGACCCCCAGATACATGGAGTGCCGGTATTAGTCTATATATATATATATATATATATATATATATATATATATATATATATATATATATATATAGATATATATATATCTATCTATCTCAATATAATGAGCAGTGACAATATAGGAGGACACATCTGTAAGTGATTATGGGCGGGATGTTCTAACATCCTCTGCCCATTTGTGCTCCCCTTTGCCGACCACCGCATTGTTAATAATCGCATATGCTCTAACATATGCGATTATTAACGCAAGGGACCGTTCTTGCGATAAGAGCTGTCCCTTGCAATGCGGTACCGGCGCTGGACATCTGGGTCAGAGACCCGGGAGTCCGTCTGCGCATGGGCAGAGTGACGGGGACGGCGGGGGGGGCATGCTGGGAGGGATCCGTGATGGATCTCTCACAGTAGCGCTGCAGTAAGAAGCCCATAGGCTTTAACAGGGAAATTCCCTCTGCAGCGCTGCCACTGCGGAGGGCCATTGGAGCATACAGAAATTTGGTAAAAACCCAGATAACGGGGTTTTTATCGAATTTCTGCTTTAGAGAATCTCCCACTATGTGACCTTACCAATAAGAACAGTATGTACAGATAGACACTGAGTTCAGAAAATACCAATGGAATAAAGATGTGGGGAAGTGGCCAGAACTTAATCCAACTGATGGCTACCCCAAACTAAGTGTTCAAGATTAATGAGTCTTTTACAGGGGTGATGAATATATAAAGAAAGGCAGATAATACCACAGGAATGGTGTATCAAGTTCTGTACACAGGACATGTGGTCACCCCCTAAGGTTACAGGAGAAAAAGTTCCACATCCAGCAAAGGAACGGTTTAGAGCAGGCATGTCCAACGTTGGCCCTCCAGATGTTGTGAAACTACACATCCCAGCATGCTTTGCCACAGTTTTGCTATTAGAGAATGCTAAAACTATGGCAAAGCATGCTGGGGGATGTGTAGTTTCACAACATCTGGAGGGCCAACGTTGGGTACTTGTGAATTATCCGGGCAGCCGATTTTGTCCTTAAGTTTGGTTAACTTAAGGACACCCGACCGACGCGATGCCCGCGATTTAGCCCCAAATCGGGGGCATCGCGTCGGTCGTGGCCGTTATAAGGGGCCGCGACGCGATGCCCACGATTTCCCATAGACAGTAATGTTAAAAGACACGATGGACCCGATTTCCCATAGACAGTAATGTTAAAAGACGCGATGGACCCGATTTCCCATAGACAGCAATGTTAAAATAAAATGACAATGTGAAATTGGCCAATATGTTTTAAAAAAAAAGTTTCATGGCCCCCCACCACCGTTAACGCCACCCCGCTATTGACGCCAACCCGAAGCGTGGCGAGCGCAGCGAGCCCTCGAGTAGCGGCGGTACGCGTCCTCCGACCTTTTCATGCCCTACTATCCACTAGGGCGTGGAGTGAGAATAGAATAGTGTGGCGAGCGCAGCGAGCCACCGAGCCCGAAGCGTGGCGAGCGCAGCGAGCCCCGCGTGGGGACGCGGACACCTGTGAAGCCCGCAAGGGCACGCGGAAACCTGTGAAGGTGTCCGCGTCCCCTCGCCACGCTTCGGGCTCGGTGGCTCGCTGCGCTCGCCACACTATTCTATTCTCACTCCACGCCCTAGTGGATAGTAGGGCATGAAAAGGTCGGAGGACGCGTACCGCCGCCCCTCGCGGGCTCGCTGCGCCTGCCACGCTTTGGGTTGGCGTCAATAGCGGGGTGGCGTTAACGGTGGTGGGGGGCCATGAAACATTTTTTTTTAAACATATCCAATGTGAAATGGCCATATTGGCCAATTTCACATTGTCATTTTATTTTAACATTGCTGTCTATGGGAAATCGGGTCCATCGCGTCTTTTAACATTACTGTCTATGGGAAATCGGGTCGGAAATCGGGTCCATCGTGTCTTTTAACATTACTGTCTATGGGAAATCGTGGGCATCGCGATGCCCACGATTTCGGGCGCGATGAAAAAATCGGCAGCCCGGATAACTCACAAGTACCCAACGTTGGACATGCCTGGTTTAAAGTAAGGGCAGTTAAGTTATGGAATACTCTACCAGAGAAAGTTGTGATGGCAGACTCAATTAATACGTTTAAAAAGGATTAGAAATATTTTAGCAGAAAAAAGTATCCAAGGTTATAACCATTAATGATAATGTATAATAGTGGACCAGCAGAAAGCCAGGGATTTTGGTTTAAAACGATTGGTAGTGACCTTTTATGGGTGCTTTATAAATATAGGCTATGCACCGCAGGAGATCAAATATTGGGGTAAATGTATTAACTCTGAAGAAGAGATAAACTGGAGATACAGTGGAGAGAAGTTAAAAGGAGATAAAGCACCAGCCAATGAACTGTGTTTGAAAATGACATTTGGGAGTTGATTGGCTGGTGCTTTATCTCCTTTTACCTTATATCCACTTTATCTCCAGTTTTTCTCTTCTCCAGGCTTAATTTGATTTTCATCAACTTTCATTGAGATTCGGGTGCTAAAACACAGATGTACTAAGACTTAAAAATGAATATACAAAAAAAAAAAAAATCTGTTAGTACATGTGTTATAGCCCCTGAACCTCGAAATCTATAGATACAAATTGTCCCTTCTTAAATATACCCCCAGTGTATTTTCATACAGTTGTGATAAATTCAGACAACGAAAAGGTATTCTCTATTTCAACAGCTGTTGATATCCTTGACAGGATAAACTATATAGATAGATAAGAACATTTAATTGACTGTCTATATTTATAACACATTTAGATTCATTATTAGATTTATTGTAGATAATCTTTTGTAAAATTCACAAAACAGCACGGGATCATTAACCCACTGCATTGAATAGAGAAACTTTATACATGAAAAAAAAAAACAATGAACCCATCCAATGAGTTATGAAAATTGTGGTAATAGACATTAGAAGCTTTTGGGAAGCAACGTGGTGTTTTAAAGTGACTCATGTAGGGGTACAACAGAACATTAATAAAGGTATTGAGAGATGGCAATGCTTACAAATACCAAGGTTACTAACCTCTAGATTAATCTAGCAATAATTGTAATATTAAAAGTAATAAAATACAACACAATTATGAAAGCTTTTACTGCAAAATAAATAATAAGCTACTTGTTTCCTAGAATGGCGCCCACTAAGCAATTTGCTTAGTGGGCTATTCTGCGTAGGAAAATTGCATCGCATGGGCCAATTTAGGGCCATGCGATGTGCGATGCGATTTTCCTATGTAATTTATTCACTGCTCTCTCTGCCCCGGGCCATCGTATCTGCCGCAAAATCACATGTAATCGCATGCGATTTTATAGGGTGTGCGATGTCATGACATTAGCTATACAATAATATGATTGTATGTCCCCAAAATAGGCTTAACACCCCCCCCACCACCACCACTATACTATCCACACCACCCCGAAGCGTGGAGAGCACAGCGAGGGGAGGCAGAGCGCATCCTCCGACCTTTTCATTACCCCACTATCCACGTCGGCGTGGAGTTGATTTTATATAGTGTGGGAGCGCAGCGAGCCCCGTGAGGGGACGCGGAATACATGTTAAGTAATACGCGTGCACTCGCCGCACTATATAAAATCAACTCCACGCCGACGTGGATAGGGGGGGAATGAAAAGGTCGGAGAACGCGTTCCGCAGCCCCTCGCCACGCTTCGGGCTGGCGTGGATAGTGGGGGGTGCAATAAACCTAATTTGGGGACATACAATCATATCATTGTATACCAAATGTCACGGCATCGCACACCCTATAAAATTGCATGCGATCGCATGCGATTTTGCAGGACATGCAATGCAATGCGATGCGATATAGTGAGGTACAATGACCTTCGAAAAATTTACATTAAAAAATTGCATTGCATGCCGTTATAATGGCCCATGTGATGCGATGCGTTTTCCCTACGGTGCCGTACGTAGGAAATCTGGGCGCCGTTCTAGGAAACAAGTACCAATAATAACAAAAAATATATACACTAAATACTGTGCCACTGTAACGTACAAGAAGTTTATAACTATGCAATCAATCTTTAGAATGTTTGACAATGTTCCTATGCAGAGCTATTATACAACATTAGACATTCTAACTGCAAAGCATGCTGCCCTAGCCTTCTCTGCTTAAAACCATTTAAATCCCCCAGTGAGCAAGTGTTAAAACTTTCACCAGATGATCACCAAGGTACACATTCGACTCCAGGAAAAACTCCATTTGCAGTCATATTATTGCCTGAGTACATCAAACACAACTTTTTTGAGTCAGTGAGTAAAATGATAAATAAATCCCTTAGCTCTCATTACATCCAACAAAATGCAACTTGCTTTTGACACCCAAAGCCACAATATCACACAGCAAGTCAAGGGCAAGCAAACTGCGAGAGAAACTCATAGCTGTATAACAAATTCATAGCTGTACAATCACAGCATGGTTCTTCTAAAAAAAAAAGGTCTCTAAAAAAAACCATTAAACCATATATAAATATATAAAAGAACACAAAAATATGACTTTTAAATATTTGAAGCTTTGAACGAAAGAGCTTATTATTGCGGCTTCTGTTTATATAATGTATATAATATATCTTTCCCTATCAGAGTAGAGCATGTTTACTGTTCTGGATAGGACAGTAACACTGCAAAACTAGCCCCTGCCCAGAAAGGGTTATCATCCTCATCTTACTGTGATCACAACAAAAGGTGCAGTGACAAGGCAGTATAACTGTGACCAATCTGTCAACTCCACCAATGACTTGACAAAGGAGACGTTCTGCAGCACACCTGCAATGCTGCAGTCACACAACAGTGCATTTTCATTGTTCCTTTAAGACCTTTACAAATCAACTGTGCAGATGGTTGACCCATTTTCCTGTAATCAAATAAAACCTTACATTTGGTCAAAAAGTAGAGTTTCAAAAACCCATTTTTCTTTTAGTTTCTGTCTATAGTGTACTTATGAGAACAAATTTCTACATGCAATTTAAAGTACAATTTATTCCTACTTTAAAAAGAACATTGTGCTTACTGACTCAAATCAAATTCTTATCATTTCAGATGACATTTACAGTGACAGAATAATAGAATAAAATGTCTCCTAACCGGAGGAGCTCCCAGCTTCTTCAAAATCAATGTTTCCAAGGTGCAGGACACCAGCAACCACTCGGAAAAGATCAAGTTTCTCGGTGTCATCCAAGCCAATCTTCTTCATAGCGATGCACATACGATTGAAATCCCCATGGTCATCTAAGAGTGGATCCTTTAGTGAGCCATGTTTGAGGTACTACAAAGAAATATTATGGTCAATATATACTGTAGATTTGGAAATAAAAGAAAATACATTAATATATTTGATCTGAACAGCTAGGATTCTAAACACACTCAGGGCAGATTCAATTACACAAAGGATGTCATTAGCAACTTGGGTTGTACGTGTATAAACCAGTTACTGTAGCCTGATTCTACTAGCATTCCCACAGGCTGCAAGTAGAAAGGGGAAGGTAACATGGAAACCCACCCTTATGGCCTTTCCATCAGGACTCGTTCTGAATTGAAACTGCCCCCTAATGTTACTAAGAAGCAGACTGAGCATGCAAAAGTAAAAAATATAATATTAATGTGTACACATCGCCTACACAGAAGAGAAAGTGATTTTATGGCTAAATTAATGTTTACTAAAACCACTGAGACAAGAGCCTAGTGGATTGATTGAGCAAAGGTTCAACCCACAAAATGACTGTCTCCACTATGTGTAAGTGATGAATTCCCATTAGACAAAGCAACTATTTATGAAGGAAGTATATAGTAACTAAAGTAATATAAAAAACTCATGATAAAATTAAGTAGAAGCGTGAAGGCATAAAATCAACTAAAAACACTTTGCTTTATGGGCATATGGTTGTCTTGGATATAATGACATTTTAATTTGTGTTCCATGTATATTTAAGTACTCATTCACCCATAAAACAAATATGCATGCAGAGCAGTTCCTCACTCTATCCTGGAAGATAATTTAAGCATGCTTTATTAGGCAATGCTCGCGGAAACACCACAGAGTATTAGAAGCTCACAGAGAGAACTTTACAAAGCCAAGACTTGCTTCCGTTTGTACGTCATGCATCTGCAAATTCACACCACGCTTCTCTACACACCATCAACACTAAGCTAAAAATAATTGCAGGGTACATGAAAAATACCTCATCTTCCTGATATATAATGAAGGAGGCAAAAAAGCAATTTGGAGAGTTAATTGTACATTTGTTGTATGCAGCAGCAGCAGTTTATACACAAGGCAGAATGATCAGATTACCAGCTAATGACCTAATAGCAGCCAGTTTAGAATGAGAATGGAACTTTAGTGAGTTAGCCAGTAATATTGGGGCATTTCTAACAGTGAAAGAAGGATGCAATCCTTTCCAAACACATTTTTCACTTTACTAATCTAAAAAGGATCGTTTCAGCTAAGTGCTGAATAACTGTCAGACACTTTTACACAACAGTCATTTACATTTAAAAAATAAAGCTGCTGGCTAACAATAAGGGGGAAATTTACTAAAGGAAATTTGTAAAAAAAATAGGTGTATTTGTATCCAGAAATACACTTATTTTTGACATTTACTATCCCGAAAATACGGCAATTCGTATTCGTATTGATGTGTTATCAATACGACTACGAATTGCCGTATTTTCAGGATAGTAAATGTCAAAAATAAGTGTATTTCTGGATACAAATACACTTATTTTTTTTACAAATTTCCTTTAGTAAATTTCCCCCTATATCTCTACCCATGGCTCCCACCACCTCAATCCATGCATAATATGGAGGAGCAGTTGAAAGACCATTCACATCTTCCTGCTAGTGCTGGTATCCCATTTGTGAGTGTCCGAAAGGGGGGATGGAGTAGGAGTTGCAGGAGGATTTAATGAGCAGGTCACTCATTCGCCGTTTTTGTTGTCCTAATCAACCAACTAGATTGGCTAATGGTATTGTCAGCTCTGCCATGACTATTAGGGCGAGATTTAATAGACTATTAGACTATTGCAATTTTTTGCTATTCTTAGACTTTTCTTAGACTTTTGCCATTTGTTCGCAAAAACCTGCCGAATACACACATTTTCCGAAAAATCACACATTTAATAGGATGCGAATTGCACAAAAAAAATAAAATCACACTTTTTGCTGATATAATCGCACATTTTGACCTGTCAAGTTTTCTCACACTTCAATTCACATCCAAATGTTTTCCCAATATAAAGTATACAGCTTGCAAATTTTTATAGGGTGCGATTTTTAGTAAACGTTACCAAAAATCACAGACCAGGTTCTGACAAGTGAATTTGACAGAACCATGCACAGATCATTGAGATCTGTGCATGCTTTTGTCTTAATAAAATGTGGGAGTATGATTTCTTTCCACAGGAACTCCAAATAGATTCTACATGGACAAGAGGACAGGCCAACGGTGGACCCATGTATGTGTGGATCATTGTAGTATGTAATAAACTTTTACTACTCGTATGTGTGTGTATGTTGTTTTAACTATTTGTACTGTTGTGGGACTATAAGTCTCAAAAGGTCCATTAATGCCTTGCATGCTGGAAGTTGTGGTTCTCCAAGTCCCTGCATGCGGTGCAGGCTTGCTGGGACTTGTAGTTCTACAACAATACACAATAGTTTGATCTATTTTTCACCATTTATTAACCCTGGTGCCCACCGCCCAAGGGGCATGGTGGACAGCCCTGGGCTTCAGCCTGGACAGGGGTCACTCTGGAGGGGGAGGGCCTTTATTTGGGGGGTCCCCATTCCTCCAGGGTCCCTGCCCGGGCTGACCAGCCACAGGTTAATGCTTTTGCCCAGGGGAAATTATGTAAAAAGTTTCCCCTGGCTCTGGCATTACCCTGTTCGCTGTTTGGGCCCGGTGCTGGTTGTTAGAATACGGGAGACCCCTAGTCATTTTTTCCCCAGTATTTTGCGAACCAGGTTTTAGAAACTTTGAGGAGCCCATGTGTTTTTTGTCCCCTGAATTTCTGAAATTAGTTCCGGTTCTTTGAGCCCGGGCTGGTTATGATCAGGAGGGGGGACCCCACAACATTTTTTTGTTTTGTTTTTTTACACAAATCGCACGTGTGCATTAATTTGCATTTTCATGCCTAAAACTCGCACATTTTCATGACTAAGATTCACACCATATCACATTTTTTTCTGCAAATTCGCATCTCATTGAATAGTAATTTTTTTCAAAAATGTCTCAATTTCAGAAAATGCGATTTCAGAAACTTACTAAAAATCGCATCCCATTAAAATCTCACCCTTGGTGTAGATGAATTAGAATCATTGCCTTTGAAAATAATTTTTCTGATCCAGAAATAACTGAGTGCAATGAAAAACATGTCACTTACTGATCAATTAAAATATAATGGCTTCAAACAAGCTTGCCCTTGCTGCCAAGCCATTAAAAACACACACTTACTTCATTGGCTGTTTGCAATAACAGAGCAGTAGGTGATTCAAGAACAACAAAAACGGCATTCGCATTAATTTACAAGCTATGTCAGCAAACAAATCAGTTAATGTGTATGCGTCACAGAGCTTTGCAGATCAGTAGTAAAATATGGACCAAAAGAAAGTCACAGAGGTCAATGACATATATAACTTTTTTAACCAAAAAGGCAGAGCAATGCAAAACAGCTACTTAAAATTAGGACTGATACTGAACAGTATGTCTGTTGTTATAGTTGTTATATGCCAAGGGCTCAGGTGTAAGAAACAATCAAAACATTAATTATACAGAGTATATTTAGAACACAAGTGCAAAACAGACAAAGCTGTAAGCATCTTGGAAACTGTCAACAACACTGTGACCAACACTGGGACCAGCTGGTAGGAAAAATGGACTCCACTGTTTATTCTACAGGCTGTGTGTAAAGCACAGTGACCATGGGAAGTAGATGCGTACAGCACATGGGCCACGGCAAGGCAGTGTGTGGGACGCAGGCGCAACTGCACGGTAGTGTGTAGGGCATATTGGGTCATGACAAGGCAGTGTGTAGGGCACATCGCCATGTAAAGGCAGTGTGTAGGGCACATAGGACCACAGTAAGGCTGAGTGGAACATATATCTGTGTCATAAGACACCACTTCTGTGCACATAAGAGTAATTTGGTATCATTTGCAGATGAACGGGCACTTGCTTTTACAGAGAAGAGAAGTATGGACATTACTTGTAAAACACAGAATACAAGGAACATTGTGATTCATTTGGAAGAGCAGTAACAAAATATATTTTATGGAATAAGTTTATTGAAATTAGAAAAAAGGGTGCATAGGACTCATTGTTAGGTCGCTCCTTTCGGAAAAATAGGGCACATAAATATCCACTCTGTAAAAGAACTTAATGTTTGCACCAAGTCAGAGTTAGCAGTCTTTAGCTGTCATCCCATCATTTGTAATTCTGTAATATACATTGGGTGTTTTTGCTCCAAGCGTGTATGGACAGCTATGATGGGGAAAATCGCTGGGCTGAAAATCACTCTGGACAATTTTCGATCACCCAAGCGATTTACGCAGGGGTGGACTGCTTTCCATAGCAGGACATTATGGAAGGCCGTCCACCCTGTTGCTCATCTGCTGGTAGAACCAGCAGATGAGTGGAAGCCACCAGCGATGACACAAGAGCGTGTATCAGATAGGGCAGCATGGACGGTGTAATGGTTAGCATTACTGCATCACAGAACTGAGGACATGGGTTCAAATCCCACCATGGCCCTAACTGTGTGGAATTTTTATATTTTCCCTGTGCTTGCGTGGATTTACTTTGGTTTCCTCCAACAATCCAAAAATATACTGGTAGGTTAATTGGCTCCTAACAAAATTAATCCTAGAATGAATGCATGTATGCATAAATGTGGTAGGGAATATAGATTGTAAACTACACTGAGGCAGGGACTGATATGCATTACAGATGTGCAGGTCCGGATTTACCCGGATCTCAAAACGGGATCTTATTCACTATCCAGCTGTCACATGTTTTGGAGCAAAAACATGTGACAGCATATAGCCAATAAGATCCCGTTTTGAGATACAGGTAAATCCGGACCTGCCCATCTCTAATATGAATGTTCAAATATTCTCTGTAAAGCGCTATATAAATAACTGGTGATAATAATAATAATAATAATAATCACAGCTCATCACCAAGCCATACACACTGGGCGGCTTTTGAGCTGAAAGCAGCTCAAATGGAAAAACTGAGCTGCATTCAGCTCAAAATCGCTCAGTGTGTATGGGCCTTAAATCCAAACTGTACTTCACAGTAGAAATAATGTAATAAAAAGCTAAATCTACATAATTACTTCCCTTTAACGATTAATTTAAGATATAGATTGGACCAAATAAAGCAGTGTTTCAGAAAGGCATAGACAGTGCAAAAAGGTTGGGCTTTGATGCCTTTGTATATTTGTTACGTCTTCTCCTCAGAGAACATTACTTGAATTGCAATTAGAAAACTATCCTGCTGCACAAGGACAACCCCAGGGTGTCCTGCAGTGTGCACTGATTACCCATAGTAAATAAGGCCTATAAAGTATAGAACTGTGGATTGTTCCTGGCACTTCACTTATTTTCATTTCAAGTGTAAAGGTCTGAAATTAAAGGCTTTTAGAGGGGAGGTCAAAATATAAATCTACGCTATTAGCAATATAAATCCACCATTTAGACCCTTTAAAACCCTTTTGTAAAAGGGCTGATGAAAATTGAAATCATTGTTATCAAGCATTCCATTTATGTGCATGGTACACAGTGGTTACTGTACCTCAGGACTCTTGCGGTTCTGTAGAATTTGCTTATCGGTGTCCTTATTTGCAAAGTACCTGGTGCAACCACGATTCAGATACTGTGGAAATGCACAGACAGAAAATCAATTATACATATTAGAAAGTAAATATGTAATATAAAATATTACAATCATTATATTGTCATACTGTATTTGCAAGAGTGGTTAAGGTCTGCATTTCCACACAAAGATATCAGCACTTGTCATAATAAAATCATGTTGGCAAATGCATGTTTAGGGTCATATGGAAACCATATTTTTTTAGTATTAGAGCATACTGTATTCAATTAAATGGGAATTATCCATACATAATTTAGATAGAAATGTATAAAAAAAAAAAAAAAAAAACAAGCATGACTTGAAATGCAACATAATTTATAAATTATAAAAACATTAGTTATCAGCCCTTCAAAACAATGGAAAATCATAACAGTCAGTGCTGGCGGTTGTGCACACCTGAATGAAGCAACATTTAATTTTATTTGCTGGGTGCCGCCATCTAGTGGACACCGCCATCCAAAAAACTTTAATTCACCCCATAGATGTAAGGAGAAGTGGTCATCTTTTCTTATATAGGATTTATGAAGAAGTAGTTACACATAACAGAGTGTTACAACTGAATTTTAATAAATCTTTCAAATAATTCTACTTCTACATCTTAAAAAGAAAGGGCAACTAATAATTTAGTACAAAATAACATAATAGGGTCAAGATGAAAACTAAAGAATCTCCCAAACACTGTAACTGGCCATACGGTCCTGCAACTCGGATAGAGGAGGTCACATCTTTTTTTTTTTTTTTTTTAAGTGGAAATCATTTACAGGGCATGGCTTTAAAAAAAAAAATTTGAGTTTGGCCATCGCCCTGCACCTTAAGCGCACTTGGACACTATTACATATGCCCCTTGTTTGCATAACAAAACGTAATTTATAACATGGCTTGAAATAAAAATCCTTCTATTTCAATTATAATAGGAAAATCATTTGGAAGTCACTTTGTTATACATGAAAGTAAATTATCAAAGATTCATCAGTATTATGAATACAGGTTCGGGAGCTCTCTCAAGAGACAGGAAAATTGGATTAAGGTTCAGTTAGTCGTTAACAGCAATTCAACTCACAAGCTGTTAGAAACAGGTATAATTATTGAAATGCCTTATAGCATTTATAATTCAAAACATGCCCTATCCAGATCCATTTAACAGGAACCCAGTCTTTATAAAAAAAAAAAAAAAAAGATAGGAATCCACATATTATCATGTACAATGTGCTAAAACAAGGGATTAAAGTGCACAAAGGGAGAATACAGTTTTATACATATACCACTAGACATCTACAGCAATAGAAAGTTAAACATCTTTCTCACAGGCTTGGCTACAATTTGTCTTTTAAAGTAATTGCAGATTCAATAGACTTGACATTTCTGTTAGCAGTCTGCGGCCCACTGAGAGACACAGTCAAATAGGTTTCATTTCAATTTTAATCATTTAGGAGGATATTTTTTTCGCTTTCCATCAGACCATTCCGTGAGAGTAATGTTCTTAGACTGCTAGAATTAGACATCAGGATTTATAAGTGTAGATGATAAAACCTGACTATTCTTTTCAGTTGACTAATTAGTAATAGTCAGCACCCACCAGCAGGAGAAGATTGTAGGGGTCACTTATAGTAATGTACACAGTTGCCAGCCCCAAATGTACAACTGATCCTAATAAATACCGCTGACTATGCACAGAGAACAGATTTTCTAATCTAGAATGTCACAATCTACATAAAAGTTCAATATTAGTGCTGGGCACGTTAATGCGTTAATATCGCAGTTAACGTGGGGGGGGGGCGCGCTGCAGAGGTGCAGTCTCCAAATATGGCCACCGCAGTGAAGGAGACAGGCGCTAGAGGTGCTCCTTTACCTCTAGCATCTGTAAGGGAAGTGCAGAGTGCCCAGCGCTACTCAGAAGTGCAGATTCCGGGAGCGCTGTGGACCTGCAACCCCAGGCAACAGGCAAGTAACCCCACCCCCCCTCCCTGGCATGGAGCAAGAAACCTGCCCCCCTGGTATGGAGCAAGTAACCTGCCCCCCCACCCTGGCATGGAGCACATAATCCCCCACTGGGAACAAGCAAGTAAACCCCCCCCCCTGGCAACAAGCATGGAACCACTGGCAACAAGCATGAAACCCACTACGGCAACAAGCATACACTCTCCCTTGGCAACTAGCATGGAACCCACTATGGCAACAAGCATGGAACCAAGCATGGAACCCACTATGGCAACAAGCATGAAACCCACTATGGCAACAAGCATGGAACCCACTATGGCAACCAGCATGCAATCTCCCTTGGCAACAAGCATAGAACCCCTGGCAACCATATTTTAGGTAAGCAGCATTTTTGTGCCTATCAGTGTGATTAATCACAGTTAATCACAAAAATGTTATGCGATTAATCGGTGTGTGTATGCTGGCGCAGTGTACGCTGTTTTGAGGGCACCGGCCATCGTTATTCCTGTTATGCAGTGAGTGCCAAAGCCATCGAAAATATATATATATTAAAGTTACTGTAGCCACCAGGCCAGTATATTTGCAGTGCCACACATCTTGCTGTAATCAAGCGCATCCCTCCCAGAACACTTCCACAACAAGTACACAGATAGGGTCCTAAACCCGGATGTCCTGGGTTGTGATGTCATCACAAAGGACAGCTGTTACCACAAGAGCGGTCTTTTAATTACGTTGTATGCATGAAGATCTTAGCAAATGCCGATATGTATGCATAGCAGGATGCATAGAAATTACGATGCTTGCTACATCCTGCCCAAAAGGATTTATTTGGTCTAGTCTTCATTGAAGGATATTTATATCACAAATTCAAAAGCTCTTATTGTCTTAGCATCAAAAGTGTGCATCTGCATCTTGGATTGTGTATTGTATTTTCAGTCACAGCTGCGTAACACCTTTGAATGTATGTGGCTTTTAAATTAGTCGAATCTGCAGCAGCTAGTGTAGGATGGAAAAGGCCAGAATTGAATATCCCCTTAAGAACTTTTTGCATGGTAATAACAAACTAACGCTACTAAGGATGCTACTAACAGCTCAACAGCCAGAAAGGAAATTAATAATTAATACCAAGATCTCTGAATTGCTTCCTTATAGTAACATATAAGGCCTCATTAGGACTGATTTTTATTGTGCGCTAATAAAATGTATTATTTATAATATTTCTAATTTGATTTTAATTTTATGGTATACCAACCATTGTTTATGTTGTGTGTTAATTATACAATTGTGCCCTTGCATTGTCTTTTGGTTTTAAAGTGTGCTAACAGAGAACCGGTGATTTAAGCACTTAACTAAACTTCATTTTACTATTGTTCCTGATGTTTTAACTGTTTTTCATCATGAATGGATATAAGGTATACAAAAATTTGTGTGCACACAAAGCTGCTGAAACAGTGAAATGCATATAAATAGTAAATGCTGTTTTTTTAAACTTTAATATAAAATATTTCCCTTATAAAACACTTAACCTCGGGACTTCGCACCAGCATATGCCCAGGATATTCACTTGTGCCTAATAAGAACTGCCGTCAGTTCCACCCCAGCTTGTACTAGTCTGATATTTAGCCATTTGTAGGATCCCCACCAGTCTTTTATTGTGTTTGAATTCCATGGATTTTATATCTGTCATGTCATGTGTATTATTAAACTGTACTTCACCAGGCTACACCTATAATTTATTCTATTGCATGTGCATTCGTCGGATGAGACTACATTGGAAAAATAAGAAAACAATTCAGATACTTTAGCCCTGATAAGTTAAGTGTATATTACTTGTATCTATATGTTTTTCATTAATATACCCATGGGGATCGTCCAATAAAAAGCACCTTCCTCGAAAACACACATATTCAGTGAAATCAGTGGTTTTTCAGCAGCTGCAGAAACTGGTATTTCTGGGGAATTTGCTTACGTGGATTGTGTTTCGCCTACCTTAGGCAGGCAAAACAAAATCCATGATAAGCTACGGCCAACATTGGCCCATTGGATAGCCCCTGACAAGCCAATTATCTGCATTTATTAATGATACGATTGTATTGCAATTGCTATACTGCACATGACTTTTTAGAACATAAGCTAACATTTGTATTACACATATTAATATTTCCTCGTAAAAAAATATATAACTTCTATATCGTAGGCTTGAGATGAACAGTATTAAAACTGTTTGGGGCTTCTATGGCAAATTGCTCTATGACTATTTCATCTCTACTTTACTTTTAATCAAATTAACTTATTTCCATTCAACATTTTATATAAATGAAGTGGCTTATTTCCACAGCAATGTTACTTTCATAGCTAGCTATATTAATTATTTATTATTATTATCATTATTATTATTTATATTAAGTTATAATAAGTTGATCTGAAATGCCAAAATATGACACCTTAAAAACATGAAAACATCTTTTAAACTTTAATGAAGTCCGTCAGTAAGGTTTCAAAAGAGTTGGCCTCTGCTAAGGAAGATTGTGTAATTGCATCATCAGCAATCTCTGGTGAACTTACTAAAAGGGTTGGTGATAAACTAGTGAGCAGCATCTAGATTTAAGGCGTAAGTTTAAGACGTTTGCACCATTTGACACTACAACAAATCAATATTGAATAGAAAGGGAACCAAATATAAATTGTGAGGACAACATTAAGAGTTGCAATAGTGATATATTAGTATAGTCTAAATTGTGGACTATTTAACATTCCACTTGCAAATTAGCAAATAAAAACTTGACAGATTAAAAAAAATGCAAACATTATCAGACAGATGTTCTTAGCCTTAGAAAATGATCTAGCGACAAGAGAAAGTACAAACCAATCAGCTACTAACTGCTATGTTCCAGGCTGTGTTTCAAAAATAACAGATGATTGGTTGGCGCTTACCGCTCTTCAAGGCTCAGAACATCTACTCCTTTATTAATTTAAGATAACAGTATGAGACTGGAGTAACAAAAGAAATTGCAATTTGTTGACATGCAAGAAGCCCACAACATTACAGTACACAAGAAACCTTTTAGGATCCATAGAACCTCAGTCTCAATGGGTACTGGCCAATTATTAGACTACAAACTAGTAAAGTCAGTAATGCCTCACAAATTATACATACCCTGAAGTTATCAGGGGAATTCAAGAAGAGTTTTTGACGAATGTCCTCTGGGGCACCTGCACACAGCCTGTAGAAAATATGGTAATTCCTTTCATCTTGACCTTGCACACAGATACGAGACTTCTCCAAAAGGTAGTGAGACACAAACCCCCCTACAACAGAATACTGGGTAGAGAAAAAAAGAGAATATAAAAAAACATAGCTAAATTAAAAGCAGAGAACTCATGTTCAAATTCTCATTGATTTAAATAGCATGATGTATACAGTAAGACACTAAGGCATCAGCCAGGAATATATACAGGGCATTCAGCACCACAGAGAGCACTTTCTTGTGCACTGGATATCATATACTGCAACTGAAAAAGAAAAAAAATTCCTCTCCTTAGACTATTTGGAACTGTAAAGAAAGATGAATGAAAAAAAAATTGAAGAAAGTCTAGCATGGAGCACATTACACAGTAGATCCCATCGGTGCTAGGAAAAACTGCAATCTTGTGTCACTTTACTAGAAAAGGTTACTCTAATTATCGGAACTAACTTCTAAATGAAAGCTCACTCAGAACTGAAATAACATTTTCTGTGATACCAACCTATATACAGGACACTTGGGAACACACAATATTTGTTTCCTATTTATTTGGAAAGGGCAGATCATAGAGGAGTTTTGACAAAATTAAAGGTTGTCACCTCAAACTGTGGAGTCAAATTTGGGAGAAATATCACAGAATAAAGGAAAACCATTATATCTCATTTTCTTTTGAACGGGTCTCTCTACTAAAATTACAAACATGTCCATGTTTTTTTTTACTTCACATCCAAAGATATTGCAGAAATTGTTACATAGTTTTAATACAACACATTATGAGCATTTACTTAGCATAAAACTAATTCTGTATTAAGATAATGTAAGATCGCAATATCGAAGAGATTCTCTATTGTTCTTAATTTATGGGATTTCCAACTATGCATTTACAGAACCTCTACATGCATGGCCTAAATTCAGTCCTGTTCGCAGGCCAAATCTGTTCTTAAAATGGGCAAAATCATGTGCACTGCAGGTGGGGCAAATGTGCAGAGATATACAGGGTAAGGGTAAACACTGGCTGCTTTATTTTTATACTGCAATTTAGATTTCAGTTTGAACACACGTCACCCCAATCTAAGGGGGGTATTCAATGTTTGGCGTGCTCCCGCAGTCTTCTCCCGATGGGGGGGGATGGCTGCGGGGCCCTATTCAATGCTGTCTTCCCCGACAGCATTGAACAGGGGTTCTCGGCAGAACGAGCCCGACATCACAAGCTGTCGGGCTCGTTCTGCCAAGAAAAGCCGGAAATAGGCGAGCTCCCGGCCGGAGCTCGTCTATTTCCGCCCTCAACTTGCGGCCACACCCCTTTCTCGCGCTCGGCGGCCGGGACATTGAATCCCGACTGCCGAGCTCAACTCGAGCAAAGCGAGAACGGGACAGGGGCACGGCTGTCGAGCTTGCTTGACAGCCGTGCCCCTGACATTAAATACCCCCCTAAATCTCTCTGCACTTGTTCCATCTGCCACACCTGCAGTGCACATGGTTCTGCCCATTTTGAGAACAAATTTGTCTTGCTGTCAGATCTGAATTAGGTCTGCAATCCGAGCAAGTGTGGACTTAGGTAATTAGATATGCAGTGGCAATTTAATTTCTTACAATGATGTTTTTTAAGAAATAAGTACCGTAATCAACATGTTTTTCACACAGTTTACATGTTGTACATATGTTGTACAATCTATATGGCATTTATACATTTCTCAAAAACAAGAACAAGAGATCCTTTATTATTTTTTTGTGGTCTGGACCCTTATTTAAATTTGATTACCTCCTCCCTTCCCATCCTTTTCTCGTTTAATCCATTAATTGGCCACTCACTCATCTAATTAATTAAAGGGGTCCCCTTGTAACACTGTTCTTGATTCATACCATTCTGTTGTTTGAAAGTCACTGAATAATAGGGTTAAACATATATCAGTGAGCCCACATTTTCTTTCTATTGTTCTTTAAAAGTAAGAATTCGTTCTAACACCTGAATCGGAGTGACCATTTCTAAATGAGAGAAGATTGTTCCCATTGCCCATGATCTTTTCTCTCCACATTATTAAAACTGTTGAAAACCCAATCAGTGTGGCAAACACTCAGCAGAAGGCTCATCAAGCTTGTGACAGTTTCCCTGAGTAAACATGCATAATAAATGAACAATGAAATGTATAGGTAGAAGACCAACTGCATATATATTCCGACCTATACTACTATATACAATAGCTTTTTCTAAGTATTCGTATACAAACAATACATAGATGAATTGATAAAGGCACCTACTTTTTCATTGAAGTGAATTTCTACAAATTTCCCAAACCGACTGCTATTGTTATTTCGGACTGTTTTAGCATTTCCAAAGGCTTCTAATAAGGGGTTGGCTGTGTGGATGCAAACACATTTTTGTATGTTTTATTGATTCATTTCCTTCTTAAAAATGGTAAGTAAGCACACACACTAACTGAATATAACTATTAAAAGCCTATAATCAGCTGAACACTTTGCACAAATAAACAGAAATCATGTATTTCAGCATTTATTTAAATGCAGCACAAATGCGAATATTTTAAAAACACGTTTTTTCCCCTTCTGGGATTATTTCAGGTAAAGGACAAAAAGTTAATTCACAGAAACAGAGGGAGACGTGTATTCCATGAAACCACAGTATAAACCTTCCGAGAGGGCAGCATAGAAGAGGCATGAGGAGTTATTGTGAGGTATTGGGACATAGCACATCTCATTTAAAATTGGACTGAAAAATAAAACAACTCATTTAAAGGACTATAATGGCGGCTCTTTGAATTCCTCGTAGCAAGTAGCCACTGCGGGCTTTGCTAAACAAGCTCTTAATAGAAAAAGTTCCAAGAAAGAAAAGCTGCTAGAGATAAAGAAGAGACTTTCTAAAAGTACAATATATAACATACTTCTAAGAGTAGTATAGAAAAGCTTCTGTAAGACAGCTGGGGATGGGCCTTTTATTTAAAAGACTTTTAAAGGGACGCCATAGATAGCACGTTTAGAGAAAAATAGATTCACTTGTTGTGTTCACTCCTTGTTTCTTTCTTGTGAAAATAATGCAGAATGGCTTCTTGTTGAGAAAAATGATTAGCTGCCTCCAAGTGTTAATCCCAAAATGGCATTTCGCAAAACAGTTCTTTGATAGAAATGATAGAGGATTCTTCGAATTTATTTCCTATGTCAAACAGTACAACATATGACTTACATACCAAGTTTTTTTTATTTTTGTATTATTTGTTAAAATAACATACTGTACCTTCTACAATCCTCTCATCAATATCTTGCCCAGTTCCATATGATTCTGTCAAATACCTACAGAACAGTGTAAATATGAGATAAAAATATTTTTATGTAATCATAAGGGAGGTTGAAAAAGTATATGATATGCGTGTATATAATATATACAGAGTACATGGCAACAGTTATAATCACAGCCACACAGACCAGGGATTATAATTGTTGCCTTCCCTCCAACTTTTCATAGATACAGTATGATTAGTATTTGTTTTGACTATTAACAGGATGGCTTATTGGAGTATTTATGAAAACACATTAGCACTTTGGATTATTTATGGTGTGCTGCCTCTTTTTAAGAACCCTTGGTGGAGTTGAAGAGATCGACATACTTAACATTGTGACTAAGCACTAGTATGGATTGACTTTAAAAGTGTGCACAATTTTCTACAATCTCTGTATACAGAGTACATACAAAAACACAAACTTAAAAGGTTTCTGCCTTAAAAGCTTAGATCTTTACATCTTCTGACTGATGAAGTAGTTTCTCAACAGGTAGTTCTGTATGTGATACATACTGTATTCCGGTGTTCATTATACCAACGCCAGCATCCTAATGTTAACATTTTGCAGTCCACTTTTGCACTTCAAACAGTCTGGTTTAAATGTTTAATAATTGTCTTTTTTTTTGTTTTTACCATTGGATCTGCTACTATCACTAGGATTGTTGAGCCTGACTAGATGTTGGACCTGAAAGGGTTAAACATGATGACAGGAGCTTGAGAGGCACTCTAACCCGCCCCACTAACCCTCCCGACTAATGCCTAACCATATCCCTGCATCCCGCTACCTAAACCTAATCCCCTGCCCCACATCCTGACCCTAATTTCCCCTTGAATATGCGTAAACCTAACCCGTCCCCTCCGCAGCCTAACCTTCCCCTCTCCTCATCCTAACCTTAAATCCCCCCATTAGTACCTAAAACTAATTACCTCTTCCAGGGGCACAAGTTAGCTATCCCTGCATACTAACTAATAAAGGAAATCCTGTCAGTAATCCAACATCAGGATCTTTTTCTATTCCGAATTCCGGCGCGATTTTTGTGAGGGCAGCCGGGATGCCGGCATCAGTATAATGAACTCCGGCTGCCTGACCGCTGTGATGTTAACCATATCCCTACTGTATATGTAACAATGTGACAAGTGAATGTCACTATGAGAGGTTGGTTTCACCAGGGCGTTATGTAAAGTATCCCAAGGGAAACATAATTTGCCTGTCTAAATGGTGACAATAAGCCTTAAGAGATGTTGAAGAAAACTTGCAAGAGCAAAGGCAGATAATGAGTCTTTCTGGGGCACACTTATTATAACGTAGAAAATTAGTTCAAAATCTAACTTTTATATGTGTAAATACAGCACAGTGATCAAAAAACTGTACTGACCAATACACGGTTCCAATAACTCACAATTATATGGATAATTTTAGAAAACAATGGTGATTTGCTATAATCCCAGATCTCTAATTAGGAGGTTACTTCCAAATGATTTATGGCAGGCATTGCCAACCACGGTCCTCAAGGCACACCAACAGTGCAGGTTTTAGTGATATCCAGGCTTCAGCACAGATGGTTTAATCAGAATCACTCAGGTACTAATTAAGTCACCTGTGCTCAAGCCTGGATATCACTAAAACCTGCACTCTGGGTGTGCCTTGAGGACCGTGGTTGGGAATGCCTGATTTATGGTATAGCTCAGGAAAATAGTAAAGGAGGCAAAAATTATGATAGGCTTTCCCTAATAGGTCAGAAGGAATATGTCCACATTGTAAAAGAAAACCGAAGTACAAATATAGGCGAAAACGTAACTAGTTTTTTTTTCTTTAGAATTAATTAATCGAAAACATTATATACACATCACAAGAAAACCCCATCAGTCTGCTAATCTCTGAAGACTCAGATTGGAGAACTCTGACAGTACAAAAATTCATGTAACATCACCCATGCCAATTATTTCAGCCTGAATACAGTTTATATTTTTGGAAATGTGTCTTTAAAAAGGTACAGATAATTGTATAAGGATTTTTTTAACACCTTTTAATGGATAGTATCATGAGCTCTTGGACTAAAGTCAAGAAAAACATTATAACTAGAATCATTATAATTGGCATAGCCACCAACTATAAGACTGACCATCTTGGCCAAAATGAGAGGCATAACACTAGCCAAACAGAATGAAAGCAATGCTTTGTTCACCTGCACTTTCCAGTCAAATGATGTCACCACAGGTGTGGTGGTGATGATGACGATGGTCTTCAATCTAACCTACCAAATCAAATTCAGTAGAATTGGATATTGTGCCTTTCTTGCAAGATCCAATTCTATAGGTCACTATGTTCAAAATGACCATCTACAATCACACTATGTAAAAATGACATAACTTTTGAACAAGGTATGCAAACACTACAAAATCTAAAAAAAAATATTATTTAGACTTGAGAAATCTGAATTTTTATTGTATGTGAAATCTAACAGTACCATATATTAAAATGTAATTTGATTAGTACCCCGAGGAAACCCACGCAAGTACAGGGAGAATATACAAACTCCACACAGTTAGGGCCATGGTGGGAATCGATTTCATGACCTCAGTGGTGTGAGGCAGTAATGCTAACCATTTCGCCATCCGTACTGCCCCAAATGATGATATATTATTATTGGTTTATTTTAAAATTCATAGACAAGAACAGTTCAAAATGTAAATAAAAACAAGCAGACTGGAATATAATATGAACAGTAGAAAACAATTTCAATCACTGTATACAGACCTCAGAACAAACTTCGTGTTTTCTGTCTTGCCGGCTCCGGACTCTCCAGACACTATGATTGATTGGCTCATCTTCAAAACCTTCATGTCTCGGAAGGCCTTATCAGCTGGAACAAAATATATTGTAATAAGAAACACTTTAATGCTCCAGCAATTCCAACTATCAGAAGTTATTTACTTAATGTGTGCTTCTGAAAAAGTGAATGGGATAAGATAGCTTAGCCCTGAGCTTTGATTTTTTTCTGCAGTAGGATTTTCTATACTTTAGTTTGCTTACATTAAGGCATTAAGCTCACTTTTTTATCATGCCTGCCTTAATAAAAGGTGTTTTTTAGATTCCATTGTACATCTAAAAAAAAAAGAATTGGTGTCTCAATCCACATAACACACTTTAAAAAAAATATGATAACTTTAGCCACAACTCATTGAGCGGAGAACATGGATGCGAGAACACAGGTATGCACAGATAGAGAGTGTGTTAGGAATGCCTTTTATATGTGTGTTTTATGGTATCTAGACAGCTTTGTAGGACAAGGAAATAGGATAACCCCAACATTTATAAAGTCTATCCCAGATATTACAATATGTGTAAGAAATAAGAAAACATGTTTCCAGATTTTACAATGGCGGTGGAAGCAGAGAAGTTACCATTTCAATTACTTCCTTGCACCGTTGGACATTCTTAATAGTAAAGAGGAAACAATAGTTTATGTGTGTCGAGAGAGGTACCTTAACAAAAATCCTACATACACTAGTAACATATTTAGAAAAAACAGACAAACAAACCCACAAATAACAACAAGAATTTATAGAACTTGAGCTGCCCACATATGGTGTGTTTTCGCCTTGCGATGTGCTCTCCCACACACGTCACATCTCAAAGTACAAAAAGTATGTGCAGCATCTAGTTCCAAATGCATGCTGTTGTAACATATTATATACATTTTGAACTAGATGCAATGAGATCTAGTACAAAAGGCACAGAGCACATCACATTGTGTGTGGGCACTTTTATACACATACACACTTTATATCATGGAAATACCATAAAGTTAGCATTAATGAAATGTTTCCTACCTATTGCGTAGACATGTGGTGGCAAAGTTCCTAGAGATTTACCCTGGTATGTTTTAATGAAATCTGAAGTATAAAGTTTTGGGACATCAAAATATGGGTTTACTGCAATCAAAATGTTGGCCACATAAGTCTACAAAAGAAAAAGAAAAAATTAATTATATTTTATAAGAGACCACTTAAATAATTGAACAAAATATTTTTTTATATACAGATGTAAATTAAGTACAACCTACAATGCAGGCAGCCAGAATAAGAAGTAGGCCTGGTAACATTGGTCCTTTTCCCAAAGACCCTATTCTCGCTCTCTTTACCCCTCTTTGTCTGTAGCTCCCCTCTCCCCTATAGGATTCTGTAGTTACAAAGGCTGGGGGGCTCTAGAAGGCTTTCAAGGTTTGCCTATGGGGTCCACAAAGTTCTAGTTATGACCTTATTGGTTAATTTTCTTATGGGTGCCACTTGACATTTGGTGGCACTTGTACACTAGATTTATTCCTGTCAGTCCAAAATGAACCAGTAACTATAAGTTATTTCCACTCTACTGTACTGTATGCAATATTGACCTGTCCTAATCATCTATAGTGTTCCCGCTGGGCTGTTATAGCTTGGCGCTGCACCCTGCCTGATTTTTAAAGGGCAAAATGTGCCCTGCCCCTCTGGCAGCACCCCGCTAAAACAGCCTGCCTCTGTCCCCTCTGTTGTGACCAAGGAAGCCCGGCGCCGCTGTACATAGGCGACGCCAGGCACTTCGCCGGCAGTGTACAGCCTTCCGGGTGGCCGGGTCCGCCCCCTTCAGTGAAGCCAGCGGCTGGGCCCGCCCCTTTGCATGACGACGCCAACCGGCCCACCCCTTTGCGTCCTGGCACGGCCCGGGCGCGCCCCTTTTGTAACGTTGACGGCCCGGGACCGCCCAAAACAGTGCCGTCGGAGGGCCCGGTCAGACCCCCTTACGCTGCCCCCGTGCTGCGGCACCCTGCCCGCTCTAATTCCTAGAAGGAACACTACATCTATATATATACGTCTAGTGTCTGTGTGTCACCGAAACACTGTTGGCACTGGCAGCAAGAGAAACTACATCTTTCTCTCTGACACATTAGCTACCTTACTAGCTTTCGAAGCATTTGCTTCGAAAGGGCTTACTAGTAAGTAACTATCCCTATATAGTTAAAAATAAAATAAAGTGCTGTTTTAACACAGTGAGAATAATAAAATTGGGAGAAGGCCATTACTATTGTGCCTAGGTGTAACTTGACCCCTAACTTTATTATTTATTTACAGTTTCTTATAAAGCGCAGCATATTCCGTTGCACTTTACAACTGGAAACAACAGTGATAAAACAAACTAGGTAGAAACAAACCGACAGAGGTAGGAGGGAACTGCTCGCAAAGTTACAATCTAAAAATCCACTCCTGAAAGCTATCCTGCCCAATTACACCCCCTCTATGAAGTCCCCACATAACTTTGCATACAGTATGTTCGGTACTTGTTTAGTTTCAAGGCGGCTGATATATCGGATGCAACTTTTTACCTGTTCATAACCCCACTATCCACTACGCATGGAGTATATTTTATATAGTGTGGCGAACGCAGTAATCCGCGTCCACTCGCTGCACTTCGGGCTCGGTGGCTCGCTGCGCTCGTCACACTATATAAAGTGAGAATAATAAAATTGGGAGAAGGCCGTTACTATTGTGCCCAGGTGTAACTTGACCCCTAACTTTATTATTTATTTACAGTTTCTTATATAGCGCAGCATATTCCATTGCACTTTACAACTGGAAACAACAGTGAGTGGACGCAGTAATCCGCGTCTGCTTGCCGCGCTTCGGGCTCGTTGGCTCGCCACACTATATAAAATCAACTCCATGCGTAGTGGATAGTGGGGTTATGAACAGGTAAAAAAATCACATCGGATCGGCCAATATATCGGCCGATATCGCATCCGATATATCAGCCGCCGTGAAACAAAATAAGTACCGTATGTTCCCATTCTTCACTTTCAAATTGCCATTGACAAACATTTCTAAGTGACTGGATCAAACAGCCCGCCTTAAATCTTTTGCAGTCTGGCTGGTCCATTATGCAATAGGTAGCACCTATCCTTATGTATAAATGCGTAATTTTGGGTAGTTTGAACTTTTGAGCAGGGCCATTTTAAGTCAATATCTGTCTGTTACTACCTGGTGTAGTTTAATTACGGATTGTTCCCAGTTGTAAACAACAAAGAAACATGCTGGCGCTAGATAAGTGACTATTAATAATAACGAATAGTAGCAGTACTACGAAGTGTGGCAATAAAATACATTTCCTTTATTTGGAACAAATATTTAGCAGTGTGTTTTCTCTTGCTTGTATACTTTGCTAAAGACAAGAGAGACATTTAACCAACACAAAGAAATCTTCTAATCCCAGACTAGTATCCTGCAGTCATACAGCACCTTATGTTTGATATTAAAGACATGAAAGGAACTTTCAGAAGTTGCTGAGCTAGAGAAAGTGTGTACCTTAAATCAAAGAGCGCAAACCGCAAGAATCAGTTGAGAATAAAAATAAAATGCAGCAAGATGCATATTACATAAAATAAAAAGGAAAAAAAAGTCTTAAACTGAGGAGAGAAAAAAAGTGAATCAAAATTCTGCAGCGAGAACAAACTAGACATGAATGTCACTGGACAATTTATTATCCATATATACTCCGGTAGAGAAGCAACTGAAAAGAATAAGGAAGGTACAAATTTGGACACTAGGTGCCAATTAGGATCATTTCTCTTAGGAAGTACTCAGTGTCAAACCTATATACCAGCTGTCACTGTTTTGGCAGATGGCAAGATTACTTCTGTAATTTGGTCAGAATTAATTAAGCACAATTAGGTAACTTGATAGTAGTATGAAAGATTAAGTCTGTCATCGGAGCTGGTAAGTGTTAAAGGAGACCTGTATATGCTTAACTTTAAAGACACAGAACAGGAGAAAGATTACATCACATGCCTAAAGCTACATTAGGGGCTGTTTCACCTGGCAAACCACAACCACCACACACAGCAATAACTTCCTAAGCAGTTACTTTTATTTCATGGATAGGGCAAGGTGGTCTTTCAGTTTTCCTTTATAACAAAGGTAATAAAAACCCACAAAGTGAATAGTCACATCTATCTTTACTATATGTTCACATAGCCACTATATTTCTGTTAATGTCATGTAGCGCCTAAACCACACATTGTATAAAGCTTAGTCAAGGTATGTCAAAGGAATCGATGTTCTAGAAAACACCACAACCCGAAAATTACATTTCAACTCTTCGTGGACATTGTATTGCATGGGAATGAGAGAGAGCATAGTGGATTTACTGTACATATACGTAATACCGTTATTTAAATTATGCTTTGAGGATTAGAACAACATTTTTGAGACATATTAAATGTCAATTAATGCTTAACTTGTTGCTCAAGCTGAAAAATGTTACAAAGAATGGATTACCATTTCACCTGAACGGCTCAAAATAATCACCCAATCAGATCAGATTAGATATGAAGCAAATCAGATGATAATTCATGATAGGACTAGCATGTGACAGAGGTCACACACTCTAGTAGTGAATGAAAAAGATCAGTGGCTGATGACTTGTGGGATGAACGTGCTCTGTAAAGCGCCTGCCCTTTTAATCATTGTACTTTGGATACCCCTATGGCCAAATTGCTTAAAGTTCTGATCATTCAGTAACTGGGCAGGAAAACCTCATATGTCGGTATCTTTAATTCAGTCTTTCTAAACTAAAAATTTAGAGCATGCAAGAGCTCATGAAATGTTAGTCGTTAGCAATATTGTACTCTGTTAATAAATAAGCAGTTTCAGTATTCATCACAAACAAAAGAAAAATCTAAATACTCCTATTCCTCTGTTTTTTTTTTTTTCAATTTTAAATCGGCTTATATAAAAACAAGTTGAATAAGTATAGACCCTAAAGATCTAAAATCTTTTAAAATCTTGTCTTGTCATTCCCCCAACCTCATATTTCCTTCCCACTTTTTTCCCTTTGTGTTTGATGTAATCTAGAAATGATAGTTATTATTTCTCTCGGTTTCTGAAATTAAACTTAAATATATTTGTTATATAGGAATATTACTTAAATATATTTGTATTTCCATTGTCAACTAATTGTACTCTTTCCTAATTTGTAATTAATGTGAAAAAAAAACAATAAATATGTTTCTCCAAAAAAAAAAAATACTCCTATGTACATATACATTTTATATATGATATATTCTGGCATATTCTCATGCCTCATTGGTGCTTTTCCACTATTGTTGTGTGTAAATATACAAATTAGGAATAGGGCTCCACTCCACACACAAACACACAATGCACTGGCCAGATACTTACATATATTTTATCTTTACTGTATCGAACTTTGATGTTGTGAAGAAGAGTCGCTTCATTGAGGTACATTAACGAACCTGCAGAGATAACCACAGTTATTTACATATTATAAGTACAGTGTGCTCTCTTTATACCACCAACTTAGAACAGTGGGCTAGCTGTATGAAGCAGTGATAAGGGTGGAGAAGTGTGCAAGTGACGTAGGTGCCCTGAATAAGTTTATAGTATACAAATTATACATTTTACATCAGTGCTGATTGGTTGCCATGTGTCTATAACAAAATGTTAATATATGAATGAATAAAAAAGATAATTCATAAAGCTTAAAACATGGTATACAGTAGTGGTTTCAAACTTTCATAAATCATAGAGCCCCATAGTACAGTATCAGCATTTTCTTCACGGCACTAATAGACAAAAGGTTTCTTAAAGAAAGATTTAGCAAATAATATTTAAGTAAGTTAACTGTGCTTATCTGTCATCCTTAGGGTCAGTAATGGGGTAGTGGACAAAGATTTATTTCCATTTGTCTACAATGTAGACTTTACATATTTTATGATTTGCAGCCACCATCACTGGGTTTGCCTATTACATGTACTATAAATCATTTGATTTGGTCCTGTATCACCAATGCATGGTATTCCAGCAGGTGCCCGATTTGGGAACCACTGGTATATATAGAATAGTACATTTCTTATGAAACTAATTAAGGCCATCAAATAGTTGTCGTTTCACAACCATAACAGTATGTAGCACAAATTTATGAAAAAAAGGTCTGGCCAAGGAGTAGCTCTATGAAGATCATGTTAGCCTACTGCACTATAAACACTTATTCTGGTTCATTCGCAGTGGCCGCGAATTTGCACAGGGATGATTTTTTTGTTATGCACTGCAGCATTTCTGCGCATGTATATACAATGGGTGTATGCAAGCTCGGTGAAAAGTCTGTTCGCCAGATGCACACACCCAGCCTTGCGAGCAGGGGGAGGTGAGGGGCGTGGGGTGCCAAGCTGGCCATTAACATATATATGAACGCCCAGTGTTTCATGGCCGCTCCCATTACAATGCTGGGCGTAAACATGCCAATGTGTCCGTGACGCACGTGCGTGGAGCGGTTAGCTAACATATCCAGAGGTCAGCTGCCCGCCCAATTCCTTGCAATTCTACACGCATATGAAAGTGTGGTCTGGACACCATCAGCGACCATCGAAAGATGGGGGAGGTTCCCACTGGCATGCAAAACATCCATTTGTAAGCCTTGCGATTGCGAATAGGTGGTGCCGGCTAACCATTTGCAAAGGCGGGTTAGGGTGACTCGCAAGGATGCGAATTCGTGAAAAACTCATGTCAACCTTCCCATTGTCAACCTCATGCTTGTGTCGACCGTCTGACCCTGTCAACCTTAGGTTAGTTGACCTTTAGTGGTTGACCCTATGAACCATACCCAACCATGTAGTGCATACACACTGAATGATATTGTGAACTATATTGTTTAGTGGTCACATCCAGGAGCATGCTATCACTGATAAGATGGTCAGAATCTGACTGCAAAAGTACATATAACAGAGGGGGTCCTTAATGACCCATGGGAGCGCATCGGTAAGTGATATAGGGTTTACAAATTAGTCAATATACACAACAATATCTAAAACTAAATTGTTTTTGTGCATAACGTTATGATTATTGCATAATGTGTATGCACCCATTGTATATTGAAGAAATCCCAACATACTTCCATGTAAGGAATGTAAAACTTGTGCTTCCAATTCACCTTCTTTCAAACATGGTTAGAAAGAGGAGATACAGAACCATGAAAATGGGGCAAGGGGTCTCTGAATGATAGACCAGCCTTAACTGCCTGTTATTTAGCAGTGCCAGTTATTTAGCACTGCTCCACAGTCATCCTCCCATAAAATACTATGTGGAGCACTGCTAAATAGTTTAAGGAGGAGAAAAAACTCTGAATCAGAAGAGGGAAATACAAAAGGTGACTGTTAATGTATTACATATTTTAGCTATTAAAATTAGCTATAGATTCAAGCCTCTCAAAACAGAATTGCCATCCTTTTCTAATTCTTCATACAATGGGCATCCCGCTATTGAGAAAATGCGGTAAAAACCCCGTTATCAGGGTTTTTAACGCATTTTTATATGCACTAAAGCCTGCACGCGGGGGTACCACTGCAGGGAGTATCGCCAGAAAAAGATGGAGATACCCGATAAAATCCTAGGAGGTTAGAGCCTCCCCCCCTCTAACTGTAAACTATATGCACCTAAAAGACCAAGAACAGTATAAGTAAATAAGAAATATTCTATGAAACGGTAGAGGGCAAGAAAGAGGAGAATGCATTGGGACTTTGGGACATTGGACAGTAAGTAGCAATTACCGAGTCACTAGATGTAAAACATCCCTGTTAATAGGTAACCTATAGGGAAGATCTTTGAGAACTTGAAAATAGAAATGTCATGCTACAGTAGGTTAAGATCATATTCGGTTATGGATGCTACATTAATATGTGCTGCTTCTGTTTTGCATAGATTACATATATGCAAACCTTTAAGTACAATAAAAGTTTAAGAGATACATAAACTTCAGCCAAATCCGAGTTTTACGACTACACTGTATCGGAGACTGGTCAGTTAGGCCAGACAGCAACTCACAGAACAAACTTATTTTGCAAATAAACACACCCAATTGGCATGCATTAAGTAGGGATTAAAGGCCTTTTTGTTTATTTTTGGGTGGGTAATTTAAGATGGTCCTACAGTGGCAAATTCAACTCAACTCACATTTACTGGAAACTTCAAATTGCCATCTGATATATCAGAAGTGTATGGTCCAAAAAGACTGCCACATAAATACTGGACTTTGTAATTAATTCAGTATATGAAGCACAATTGGAAACCAAAACTGCAGTGTAAAATGGGCCATCACCATTACAAAATATGCCAATCCTAAACAAACTACTACTCAAGATTGGTATAGTCAGTCATTTGGGTCTGTTTTCTCAGTCAGAAAACAACCACACTTAAGTGGCTACCAACATGGATAATGATCCAATTGATTACATTTTATTATTAAGTCAGATTCAATTACCTGCAATGCTTACTACACACTTATAAGTGCCTAGTGGGTTTGATGCTATTCAATTGCACCAGACCCTCCTCCTGATGTGCAAACAGGAATCCACAGGAAGACTTTCTGCCCTTACTGCGACCATTGTAAGCATGTTTATCCATAAATCCGGGTAAAGCGCCTGGAACTAGGGGCTAATGTGTGTCATGAGCTGCAGATTTACTACCCAGGTAAATTGAATCATAACTGAATAGCTCTGGGCATAAAAGCCTGAAGCTACAAGTGCACGGAAAGTACTGCAGCTAATCCGGGTATTCGTGCCTCACTAAATTGCTTATTATTTGCTGCAATAACAAAGCACATTTAGCCAGTTATTGTACTATTTAATGCAAGCTCATTTTACATGTGTTTTAGCTGTGTTAGTGCTTGAAATGCTTAAAGTCCGGTGGATATGTAGCGGAAGTCACATCTGTAAGGCACGTCCCACACAGATCAGGCAGACACAACGTGTTTGCTATGTACAGAGCTGAAGGCAGTGAACTGAAATAGCCATTATTTGTCTTCTCTCTTCAGTTTGACTCACATAATGGTTCTTTTTACAACGGCTCTTACTGGTAGGTAGTAGAAGTGAAAGGCTATTACTATTTACAAGTCCTGAGGCAGCTGTTTCACTCATCCAGACAGGTGATGTCTGACTTCTGAGATCTGATGTTATTGTCCACAGAAAGTTGCCAATTCTTGCAACTTCCATGAACAGAATGAAATGTCAGGAACTAATATAAATCTTAAACTTTCCAAATGGAGGGGTTACAAATCTAGCTAGGCTGTTTATAGCCATTTACTACATAGATCTGTCATTAATGACAAGCAAATGCAATTGTAACCTATTCCAGGGACCACATAACAAATTACTAATATATTAAACAACATTTTTGTTATAATCTAATCCTAATAATACTCCTGTAATCATTGTTTACTAATATATTTTGATAAGGATTTAAAAATGTGGTAGCAATGCATTGGCATACTTTAAAGCCTTCATGTGGCATACTTTAATGCAAACTACATATTTCTTATTTTTTGCCTAATTTATATATAGTAAATTTTAACAATAGGTCTTTTGGAGAAGTCCTTATAAATAGGGGGAAAGCATCAGCGCTTTGTGCACAGAGATACCCTGCTTACATCACAGCTAAATTAAACATCTAATAGCAATCACAATACCATACTGTGGGGCCTCATACATCTGTGTCTGTCTTCAGATCATTCATTCCAAGATTAGGACAGCAGCGGGTGTAAAAAAAAAAGGGGGGGGGGGCATATTAGCCTGAAACATGTTGATAAGTGGACAGGCACCATAGTTGGCTGGGAACCTACATGCAGGCAGTAGGCAGCTTTAGGCATTTGCCTAGAGCGCCGGCCACTGGAGGGCGGAAGTTCGGAGCAGGACCCCCCCCCCCCCCGATGGAGGTGAGCGGAGGTGAGCGGAGGTGAACTCCCCCTCCTGCTACTGTATATGCAGCAGGGGGGTCCGTCAGAGGGGTCCCCGCGGTGCTATCCGGCGGTGTGGGTTATATGCAGCAGGGGTGGTCCGCGTGGTCTGAGGGGTACCTGCGGCGCCCCCACCGTCCCCAGCAAGTTACAGAGCTCCGTCGGGTGCCATCGTCCAGGACCAGGAGAGAGGGAGCCGCCCGGAGAGGAGAGAGAGCCAGGAGAGAAGGAGCCGCCCGTTGTACCGCCCAGCCGGAGTGCTGCCCGCTGCCGTCCATCATCATCCGCCGGCGCGGGAGGTGCTTCTGGGTTTCAAAACACTGGCCACACACTGATTGGCTGAGATTCAGCCAATCAGCTTGCGGCCAGTGTTTTCAAAATCAGAAGCGCTTCCCACGCCGCCGCCCGGCGGATGATGATGGACGGAAGCGGGCAGCACTTCAACAGGCAGCTCCCTCTCTCCTGGCCAGACGACGGCACCCGACGGGGGTCTGTAAGTTGCTGGGGAGGTACTCAGACCGTGCGGACCCCCGCCTCCCGTATAGCAGGTGGGCACCGGGGCGCCCCCATCACCCCCTTGTCTGGGGCACTCTGGTGCCTTGCACCGGCCCTGCTTACATGTTGTTATCTGGTATCATTTCTGTCCCGATCCGGATTCGGAATAGAGTTAGAGGAGCCCGGCCCTCTGGGTGAAATTTTTTATTTTACTTTTTTAACCTTTTTTTTTGTACCATTTCTGATACCTTGTATTTTTGCTTGTCATTTGGACTAAAACGGCTTTCATGGATGGACGCCTGGCATGAATTTGTGGTCCCAACTGTGTGCAATCATTGTTTTAAAAGGGCTTTTGTGAGTGGCGTATTTGATTCCATTGAGAAAAGCCAGAGGGAAAACAGAGCGTCCCATAAAAAAAAATATACCTTTATATGAAATAAGGCCCATTACACATGTCAGTATCCAGTAGATTGGAACGTAGGATTTTGAAGCTGGTGGAAAAAGGGAGAACTGTGAACCCGTTAAAAAAACCTTGGTACTTGTGTAGTTTCATGGCGGAAGTTGCGTAGTCAGCGTAGTGTCCCTGTCAGAATCAGCATAGTGTTCCCGCGGCCAGCGTAGTTTGCATAGTCAGCGTCCCTATCAGAATCAGCGTAGTGTTCCCGCGGCCCCTGTCAGAATCAGCGTAGTGTTCCCGAGGCCAGCGTAGTTGGGTGTGGTACATGGTTCCGACAGTCGGGATCCAGACAGTCATTAGCCCGACTGGCCGGACTCAGACAGCATGGCAAGCGGAACAAAGCCCCTTGCGGGCTCACTGCACTTGCCACGCCGTGTGCGCGGTGGCTCGCTACGCTTGCCACCTATTCTATTCTCCCTTTATGGGGGTCGTGGACCCCAACAATGGAGAATAGCCGGTGGCCGTCGGGAACCCGTGAGGTATTTTAACAGTCGGGATCCCGACGTCGGGTAAATAACTGTCGGGACCCCGTCCGGCACCCGCGGAATTATTGTAGTCAGCGTCCCTGTCAGTATCAGCGGCGTGTTCCCGCAGCCAGCGTAGTCAGTAAGTTCGCGGGTAGCCAGAGCATACGCAGTTAGCACAGTCAGTCAAGGTTATGCAGTTAGTGTGTAGTCAGCATAGTCAGTATGTTCGCAGCTATCTGGAGCTTATGTAGTAAGCGTAGTCAGTCAGCGTTATGCAGTTAGCATAGTCAGTCAGCATTGTGTAACCACTTATTACACGGTATCAGTTATGGCTGCCGAACCATTAACCATCTTCAACCTGCTGCAGATAGAGGAGGAGTCGGCAGAGTTTTTACAACGCCACCATTTGCTTCTAGAGACACAGACCTGTGTCAATGGCCATCCTATAAGGCTCAATGCGCTGCCACATAAGAAGTTGTAGGAACAAGGTCAGTCTCCGGGCAGCACAATGGTTTCGTGGATGTCACCTGACATTTATGACCCTTCTGCGGTTTATATTTTCGTTGGCGGAGGATCTGAAAAGCATTCAATTTTGTGAGCGTCACCTAATGATTTCCAACAAAACCGCTGCGATATACAACAACCTAATGCGGGAGGCATGTACCCTTGATTTGTTGTCGCAGCCCCAACGCCGGATTGACGTACCCAGCAAAATTGTTGAGGTGGATGAAAGTCCAGCACAAGAATAATGTTGGACGCGTCCTACCTCAGCAGTGGCTCTTTTGTGGCATATCCCGTGAGACAGGTGAAGGATTCATAACACCAGTGGCCAGCAGTGATGCTAGCACCCTGATGTCTGCTATCCAGACGCATATTGAACCGGGTACCACCATATACTCAGACTGTTGGTGTGCGTACAATACACAACAACTTGAGCAGACAGGGTACCATCATGCGCACATCAACCACCGCTACAATTTCGTGGACCCAGACACTGGGGTTCATACCTAAAATATTGAAAGGGTCTGGGGCTCATGCAAGTGGTGGAACAAGAGACAGAGGGGCACTGCGCGTCAATACCTTGACGCCTACCTGCAGGAGTTTATTAGGCGTAAAACAACTTATATTCATTTCTTGGTACAGCGCATGCATAAGTTTAATTAGATACCTACTTTTAAATTATTGGTGTGCTATAACAGGCAATGGTGATAAATACCATTGTCTAATTAAACTATAAGAAACGAATATAAGTTGTTCCAATCACATACATGTATAGTTGCACCTATAAGGATCATTTAACAGAGCTATGCATCACCGTATCCACCTATCTAGTCGACATGTATAGCATGTTGACACACTGGTGCATTTTAGCCCAAACATACTGCGAATCTACTGAAAGGAAAAGAAACTAAATTAAATTACATGCATGTGAAATAATATAAGACCCGACAACAACATACATGTGGAATCTACAATCCTAGCATGGAACACCGACAATCACCCAAGGGGATACCTACTTCAAAATGATTGGTGTGCTACAACAGGTAATGGGGATAAATACCATTGACTAATTAAACTTATGCATGCGCTGTACCAAGAAATGAATATAAGTTGTTCCAATCACATATATGTATAGTCATATGGGACATCGATAATCACCTAATGGGTTACATACTCTTAAATGATTGGTGCGCTATAACAGGGGCAGGACCTCTGTGACACACAGTATCACCATTGGACCATTCAAACTAGAACAAGCCTTATAAACCTTACCTGGGCACCTATACCGGTTGCCCTGAGGAAGACCTACGAAGCGTACGCCGGCCGACCCAGCCGTGCGCACGTTCCTCCTGCAATACCCCATCCCTTTTTTTTTTGTGTTTATGTGAATGTATTTATCAGTCCTTCTTAGGACTCTAATGTACTAGCAGCCGCTCGCCTACAGTCACCCTAAGACCACCCCAGCAGCAGCACGAGCTGGTAGTGGCACAGGGTTGGACTGTCAGACGTAAGGCACCTTCATTGCGGCACTTGTCCCTTGGACAGGGAGTGTACGCTGATAGCTGTACTCCGACGGAGCAGAGACAGTCTCCCCGCTAGCTGTTAACGACCGGCGTCTCAGGTCTACAGCACGGGGACTCATTGACCACCTCTGACAGCTTCATTCTGTCACACTGCCCTTCCTGGGAGAAATGTATGCCCACTATAGAGGGCACCTTAAGCCACGTCTGTCCTAGTATCCCCCTGCGACCGCTAACATACTTATACGGCGCAGAGAGGGACTACAGACCGGTCAGCTTAAATTAGAGCACAACACGTGTGGTGTTGTCCACACTCCTATTATAATTAATATATCAGCAGTACAATATATTGAAAGGTGGTTTCTCACCCACCCAACCCATTCTGCAGCACTCACCATAGGTAGTGACTCCAGACGGAATCCATAAGTGACAACACCCCGTTACTGAGACCTCAATGTAGCATAATTGTATCCACAATATAAGCAATACAATAAGCTGTAAACGACAGATATCCTGCTAATTGAGCCATAGTCCGTTGTAACATAACAAGTGCTAATTATCGCATCTAGGTAGCTGTCAATTAGGCTGTTTAGAAAAATCTACAAGTACACATAAAAACACAAAAAACTACTCTAAATTGACACATATTATTCCTCGATTATTTTTGTAAAAACCTGAAGGAGAAAACAAAAAGTGTCATTGATATAAGAATAAAATAGAGGGAATTGCTTCTGGAACCCGCACGTGCTTTTTAAAAAACACACTGTTTTCACTTGTGTCCATGTTATATGTTGTATGTCATATTTCGTGTTCTTCATTTTAAATAAAAATAATAAAAGGTATATTTTATGACTCTATTCTCTATAAATGGTGCACCACCATAAGACAATCCGTTTTCTTTCCTCCCATTAAACACTGTATATGTGCACAGTGTCCCATCGCATGGCCCGCTGCTCTCGGCACACTATTGTATTCTAAATCTAGGACCACTGGGATAGTAAAGTATGATCCAAGTGGACCTGCACCAAGAAATCTTGAAAAAAACTCCTGTCAACCATGTGACCATCGACCATGGTCCTGACGATTGCCCGCTGGCATCTAACTAGTGTTGCTGCCGCTCTAGCGGCCACCGACTATCTTTAGCCATCCAACTCAGCGGGGTTAACTAAGGATGGTCAACCACAACACCGGCATCTGGATACACTTAGTCACATTAGCCATGTATCAGGACACAACTGTATATGATTTTTATCATCTTGGTAGCCAAATGGCAACTAATTCTCTGCATGTGTGCTTTTAGCACTGCTATTTTTGTGTTACAGAATTATTATTTTTGTTTTATAAATATAATTTATAAATAATCTTTTATTTAAAAAAAAAAGTGGTCCTTTAAAAAGAATTAAGGCGGATAATATTGTGAATTGTGAGCTAGTTAGGAAACAAGGTTACATCCTATGTGTTAAATTTGTTTAGAACTATAACCACAATCATTGAATTCCAGAAAACTACTCACAGTTGTCCTCCACATGTTTTGTAGTGTCTTCTTCAGCAGGGAACACCTGATTTATAGCTGCCAAAAATACCTGTGTGATTAAAACAAAAACAAATGTACATTATGGTAATAATAGAACATACAGTATATTGTAAACTAGCTGCGGTACGCGGCGTTGCTCAGGTTCAGAACACACGCCCATGTCAAAGGTCTGGCCGGTTTACACCAACTTGACATCAGACAGAGGTCCTGGCCACTCCAATATGTATCTCAGACCATTTGACATCCCTCTCTGATATTCTCATCCAAATCTGTCCAGACGATGGCCCTGAACATGCTGCCCATGCAAATGTGCATGGCATACACCTCTCTGTGGTCGCTCCTGGATCTGACCACATTTTTTCTTAAAGCTCATGTCCTCTACCCTCTCTATGTAACACAATTTTGCCATATCTTGCTTCTATGACCCACTTTGTGTATCGGGATTGGGGGGTCTTAGTGGCAATGAACCTAATCTGGACCCAATCAAGCATACCGGACAAACAAACAGACAAATAACAGAAGACAAATCTGTAAGAGATCGTGGCTCTGGGGATCCTGCTCCTCCCACTATATATAATTTTAAGTCTGTGGCTTCCTGCTGCCTCAATTACCCTCCTCACATCATGTCAGTCACATGCAGCTCCTGTCCTCACCAACGCACCTCTCATCCCCTGATATACTCTGTGCTGCTAGGGACCTTGCTCCTCCCACTATGTAACTTTCAGTCTGTGGCTTTTTGCTGCCTCCATTCCCCCTCCGCACATCATGTCACTGCCACAAATCACATTATTTATTTAAAGTTTCTTATATAGTGCAGCATATTTGTTGATATTTACATTTATGCAGCCCTATCTTTACTGGCACATCATGCATCTTCTGATATACTCTGTGCTGCTGGGAGACACTGCTCAGTCTCAGTCTGTGGCTTCCTACTGCCTCCAGTCCCCTCCTCACTGTTGCTCAGGTTTGTTTGGTCTTACTTCCATGACCCACTCCTGTGTATTGGACGTACTCATTTTTGGGCCCCCGGGACCACCACGGGGTCGGGATTGGGGGTTTAGAGGCCGTGAACCTAATCTGGACTCAATCAAGCCACCTCACGTTGGTTTCTTCCAAATCAGTCCAACGGTGTCCGAATGCATACCGGGCAAACAAACAAACAAACAAACAAATAACAGACAACAAATATGTAGAGATTCTTCTAGTTTATGGGCCCAATTCACAGAAGGGCACTATCTGCACTAGTATACCATAAATTACAACAAAAAATAAAACCAGAAAAAAACAGGTAGTATGAAATAACATGCATTACTATAAGTTCTTATTTACAGTGCAGATAATTCTGCACGTTTATTAAAACTTGACCGATAAAGTAATTGTTCATTCAGTTTCCCTAAGAATAAGATTTTTATTTTCCCCTGTAGCGAATTCAAAACAAAAAATAAACAAACACTCTATTACAGGGGTGGGCAACTATTTTGGCTGGGGGGCCGCTTAACACTCCCAGTAAATAATCGAGGGCCACATACAAAATATCTTACACAATACACAGCCGTTAACTGCGGAAGGCAACAGGGACAGATATTTAATAAGCAGTGAGTGCCATAGCCTTGGATTATATACATATATATAGTAGTGACTGAAGGATTTTTCAACATGTTATATATGGGCACCAGGGTTGGAGACAAGACAGGGAGAGGCCGCAAGAATAAAAAAATATATATATAATAATAATAATAATTATATATATATATATATATATATATGCACACACACACACATCTATACATTATACAGATATGTGTGTGTCATATATATATATATATATTATATATAATATATATATATATATATATATATATATATATATATATACACACACACACACACACACACACACACACACACACACACACACACACACACATATATACACACACACACAGTACAGTACACAGTACTCATATGCACATGAAATATTTGCTTGTAAGCTTCTTACTTTTGATTTCTATTATTTTTCCAGGGTGTGTGGTGCCTGGAAGACAGGGGAAGCCAGGAGGGAGGAGAATAGCTGCATAACTGTTTGCCTGCCATAGCCCGAGAGCGCCCGCCCTGCACAGCATTACAGGGCTGTGGGAGGGACGCTGTGACGCGGCGGCCGCACCAACCAATGGCGGGGAGGCGGCTGCCGCGTCACCGCGTCCCCTCCCACGCTCCCAGTAATGCCGTGCGCGGCCGCCGCAGTCGGACATTCACGGAGCCGTAAAAGCTCCGGTCGTGGCCACCTCTGCTGATTACATGACAAGCGGCCTAATGCTAGTCGGGCCGCTTGTCATAGTACTAAAGGTATTTGCGGCGGGCCAGTCATAAGTGTCTCGCGGGCCGGATGCGGCCCGCGGGCCGCCTGTTGCCCACCTCTGCTCTATTATGTAGTGTCATTTATTAATAAAACAGTAATTTCACAACTTAAATATACTACTGTATATGCTCATCTAGGCACAGCAATGGTATAAATGAACATAACATTTGAATACTTGTCTTCAGTTGTTATGTTTTTGTATTTAGAAAAAAAAAAAAAAATCCATTAAAAGAGGGTCTAAAACTTAAAACAAATAATAAAAAAAAATGATGATTTCTACTAAATTATAAAGGTCACCAATTGTTTCATAAATTTCTAAGACAGTATTGTGTTGTGTGGGCTAATAGGTTTGTAGCAAATATAATAATGTGACCTCATAAGTAGGGTTTTTATGAACACTTGTGCAGTTTTTAATCTAAAATAAATCTAATCTAAAATAAAAGCCACTGAGGTATCTTGTATTTATGTTAAACTAACACATCAAACACGTGAAATACACAAAATATATTTTATTTGTGCATGAAACAAGGTATCAAACTATGAAACAAAGTTTGTGTACTACTCAGGCACTGAATTTGAATTCCAAGCAATAATTTTCTTGCACATATTTAGTGCCAGTTACATATCATGTCCCCAGTAGTACCAGTTACATATCATATCCCCAGTAGTGCTGGTACAGATGTCCCCAGTAGTGCTGTTAGCAAGTAAAAAAATGTTTTTGTACTTTCTGGAATGTATGGTTTTCAGAATAACTTGGATAATGCAGTGGTTCCCAAACTGTGTGCCGTGGCTCCCTGGGGTGCCTCGGAACACATGCAGGGGTGCCCTGGGTTGGTGGTCCAAGACCAATTCAAATTATTTATGGTTAATTATTTATGGGCAAAACCAGTGCTGGTGGCTGACAATAATAAAATGTGTACAAACAGAACCAAATCCTGCCCGTTACTACATAACTGACCCTAGGAATCGCATATAAACCCAATCTAATTAATTTTTGGGGGGCCTAGGGGTGCCGTGCAAACATTTTGATACTCTAGGGTGCCGTGATAAAAAAAAAGTTTGGGAACCACTGGGATAATGTATATTTGGATAAGGGATACTCAACATGTACTGGAAAGTGACATACAGTAATGGGCCTGATTCAAAGTCACCTGTAAATCATAGCCCAGTGTTTCCCATAGTCGTGAATTCATGTCAAGCACTTCCACGACTCACACCTGTCAAGGAGGCATTTGCACGTCAGGCCTCTCTCTGGTTCAGGCATGTCATTGGCTAATTTCTACACGTGACTAGCCAGGTACTGAGCCATAGCCTCTGTAAAAGCAGAGATATATATAGAGAGATATATAGGGCAGTTTTCAATGCTCCCGATTCACCGGGTTTTTTCGGCGGATCGGGCTGTTTTCGCTCCTTACGGTGAATCTTTTTCACTGAAAATCTGATTCACCCTAATCAATGTTCACCGAAACTCGCCCAAATCTCCGTTTCATGCTTGCTGCAATTCGCTAGTGTATTTCAATGGGGTTTTCACTGGGATTCGCCGAGAGTGTATTCAATGCTAGGATGGAGAACTGCTTTCAGCATGATTTTCGCCATGATTCCCCGTTTTGCATTTGACATCATTTTAAGGTGAACTGGAAAGTGATCTTATAAAATAAAGTTTTTTTGTTTTGGTTTTGGTTTAATAAAATCAGTAATTTTATTCTGTGAAGGGACATGCTATTTTTATTCATGTGCTTGCAGCACTTGAATATACTGTATATTTAATTAAAAATTATATATATATGATATATATATATATATATATATATATATATATATATATATTGCAATTGGTTGAATAGAGGTAAGCGACAGTAAATACCTGTATACTACACAAAATACTTTTTATAATAAAAAAGGTTTATTTTACATATAGAAGGGTGCACAATAGCAGTAAAAATGGAGAACAGACCGAAATACAATTTACATAGAAAAAACACCGAAGTAAAAAATGCGAGATTATTTCAAAAAAGGCCTACAGGTGATGTCGCTAAAAAATGGGGAGGGAAATATAAAAAGGTCTAAAAGTAGAGGACTTATCTTAGTGGAGGAATCAGCAGGCACTACCCAACGCGTTTCGTCTAGGAGACTTCTTCAAGGGGTGAGGGAGAGATGTGCCTGGGGCTCTATTTATTTATATTTATTGTTTTTTTCTCATATTCTAATGTTGTTTTCCCTGCGCTTTTTATCAATGTGAGTCAGCTAATATTAAGCCCTTGAGCTATTATAGTAACAGATGAAAATATGCATAAAGCCATAAATATAAAAATGGAGGACACATCCCACAGGATGTGACCTCATAACCATGTGCATTAGGCACACATGGTATAAATAGAGCCCCAGGCACATCTCTCCCTCACCCCTTGAAGAAGTCTCCTAGACCCTCCCGTCCTCTTCGCTCCATCACTGACCGCCGACTGACCTCTCACCTAATCACCTCCTCCCACTCCCGTGTCCAAGACTTCTCTCGTGCTGCCCCCCTGCACTGGAACAACCTCCTGCCACCCATCAGGCTTTCTGATTCCCTTACCTCCTTCAAGCGCTCCCTCAAAACCCACTTTTTTCGACTAGCCTATCCCTCCTCCTAACCTCTTTTGATCCTCTTATCCTGCCTCCGTTCCCCTCCGTTCCTACTTATCCTATTGTTTTTCGTTCGTCCACCCACCTATTTTTAGTATGTTAACTCTTATGAGTAGGGCCCTCCTTCCTCACGTACTCACCCTACCTCTTTACCTCACCTGTGCTCCTGTCCTGTTCTTCCCTTCCTCTACTTCATCTTCAGTCTCCTCGACAATTTTGACACCTACTTCTGAACTGATGCTGATTTTAGTTCTACCAGCTATACCCCTATTTATACTGTATTTTTCAACACACCCTGTACGTTACCTCGTCATTTTTTTTGTTTGCTATGTACGGCGCTGCGGACACTTTGCGGCGCCTTATAAATAAACGTACTACTACTACTACTACTAGACGAAACGCGTTGGGTAGTGCCTGCTGACTCCTCCACTAAGATAAGTCCTCTACTTTTAGACCTTTTTATATTTCCCTCCCCATTTTTTAGCGACATCACCTGTAGGCCTTTTTAGAAATAATCTCGCATTTTTTACTTCGGTGTTTTTTCTATGTAAATTGTATTTCTGTCTGTTCTTCATTTTTAGTGCTATTGTGCACCCTTCTATATGTAAAATAAACCTTTTTTATTATAAAAAGTATTTTGTGTAGTATACAGGTATTTACTGTCGCTTACCTCTATTCAACCAATTGCAATTGTTTTTGTGACACCCCTCACCAAGGTGCCCATCTTTAGAGGCTAGCTGACATCCCTTTTTTTCTAAAAAGGGTACCAGTATACACTCATTTCTTACTAGAATATTTGAACAGTCTGAGGACACAAGTGGCGCCATACATCTTTTCTTTCCCCATATATATATATATATATATATATATATATATATATATATATATTTATTTATTTATTTTTTTTACACATTCACCAGCAGGGGGCGGGGAACCGCTCATTAAATATTCACTGCACACTGGTCCCGCTCATTACATATGCACGAGAGGGACCAGTGCAGTGGCTCCCTCCTTAGCGCCCCTGCCAGCTCTCCTGGGTGGATGGGGGGGGGGGGCTTGTGCAGCCCCCCCCCCCCCCCCACACACACACACACACACATTCCAACACAGGGAGGCTTCCATCTCCCTGCCTGCCGCCATCCCCGCAGCTCGGTACGTTACCCTGCATCTGTCTGTACCTGAAAAGTGTTTTAATTAAAACTTTATACCTGTTTGATATTGCACTATGGAGCGCTCTTATTCATTCTTCCAGAATCAATCTACCTGTGGAATCCAGGCAATCAAGAGCAGGAGGGTTAACATTCAAACCCAAAGTGCACTTGAGTGAACTGATCGGGACCTGTAACCCCTGTGGACTGCCACTTGTATAACCCAAGGTTTATTATATACACACACACACACAACAAATATTTTTGCAGCAAAGCAGAAATAATAGTCTGCACTCCTCAGGTTTTCTTCAGTGATAAACTTTGTTCGAAATTAATCAAGTTCATACATTACAAGTGACATGATCTCATGAGATGATGTCTCTTCTAAAGTATCAACTTGATTAATTTCTAACAAAGTTTATCACTGAAAAAAACCTGAGGAGTGCCGACTATTATTTCTGCAAAAATATTTGTTGTCTATTTTATTATTGAGCATGGCACCCCAGGAACTTGCCTAATATTGTCCAGATATATAGGGTCCCCAATCCACGCTCAAACTAGTATAAACAGCAACACCTCTGAAAGAGTCTCTGTTAGACAGAATCTAATGTATAGGTATGGTGAAAGAAAGAGTGGTTCAGGGTGCGCTAAGAAATTTATGAACCACTGTATTCAAAAGAAATTTAATACATAGGGTCTAAAGCATAACATAAAAGTTGCCCTTTTAGGCATATAAAAACAAACACACTTTCCATATGCTTATCCATAGTATGTCAATATGGAAATCACTTTGGTTTATTGGCAACAAGAATTTAATCGGTCGGTGTCAGGGGCCCCTGAGTTTTTCCAACAAAGGTGTATTCAGGTGAAACAATAGACCAACGTTTCGGGGCTTAATACCCCCCTTTGTCAAGGTCAAACAAGTGAATCAGGATTGATTATTTTATTTTTTTCTGTGAAAGATGCCACTCTCACTCTGCTGATCATGGCTGTCGGCCCTGAGCTGTGCTGGCCATGAGTTAACCATTCCTGTTGCCATTTCTGAGCAGCAGCTCAGTATTGGCTTGGCACAGCAGGGAATAACTAGGTACATGCCATTACATAAACAATTACTGCTCATTTGCAATGACCTGCACACTGCAGAGGTGGGATGCGGTCAGGATGCAAGCAGGATGCAAGCAGGATGCAGTATACTGACTGCCATCAGAAAACGGACACAGACACTTTGAAACGGGCCAGAATGTCAATGCCGCAATCCAAACAGCCAGCATCCCACTTTGTGAATATGCGGGTGGGATAGCTTGCAGCTAGGGAAGGGGGGGGGGGGGGGTATATTTAAGCGCTTGTGGGGGGAACATCATAATAGACTGCAATAAAGGGATGTTCGATTTACACAGCAGGGTATGGAGGGAAAAGCATTAGCGGGGAGGGTGAGGGTCAGGCTACAGAGGGCAGGGTTACAGTTAGGCTGCTAGAAGGGAGAGTTGGAGGAAAGAAGGACAGTAATTAGAACTACCTGACCCATGTTGGGATACACTACTTCAAGATGCCAGTGTAGTTATTGTGCTAGCATCCCCATCGCCAGTTGTCCATATGTACAGTATCTCTCATGGAATGTATTATACCCACACTTAACGTGGTTATAATGTATCTTTCTTTACCTCTTTGCTGAGGTGAAGAAGGAAGCAGCAGTGCCAAGATATATTATCTAGGTTTTCAAAGTTGGGAAGTGAATCCCCCCTTCTATGATACCTGCCAGACCTCCCACAGCCTAGGGCTCACTTGGCATGCATAAGGTCTCTTGTGAACCATAGAACCCGCAGTCATCACAGCCGGGACAGAGTGGTTTCTGCGGTGGTGTATGGGCAAGTTTAGCACTTTTAGTAACTGTGTTGAAAACTAAAAACAGTCATGGATCATACTGCTAAGCTTACCTTTCCCTTTTGATGTAGCGGTTCAATGGATAAAGAATCCGGCCCTATGTCCACAATGTTACCCAACTGAAAGCCATCAGTTGGGTGTGGCGCCCAGACTGGCTTTCCATCCTCCATGGTGTTCTCCCGCTGGTCTCACGCTTTACTAAATAAGAAAGAGAACAAAAAGACATTAATTCCACTTTTTCAAAGGTGGCGGCTCAAAACAATGAGGCCAAAAGGTGTATCTAGTCAGATGTCAAGAGGCTAAAGGCCCCCATACACTAATGCGACTTCTCAGAGGTGGAAGTTGCATAAGATTATCCTTAAATTGCCCTTCAGCTTCTCAGGCGGCCAGATCATATACGATACATCATATGCAGTCCTTTTGCATATGATGTATCGTATTCGAACTCACCAAGGGCTGGAAGATCCAATAAATCTATAGTGCAGCCCTTACATTCTCTGGCTCCGAATACAGTGCTTACGGGACCATGCATCGGATTCGGAGCTGAAACATGTGTGATTTGACACTTCTCAACCAAATTTTCAGCCCGATCCATCGGATTCGAATGAAAAGGGCTCAAATCACAGTAGTGCATGATACAGGTGGAGCCACAACCACCGGTTGTGCTGGCATGGAAGGCGCCATTCGCAAAGAAATGGGCACAGAAGTATCTCACATGCCTGCGAATGGGTCGCGCAAGCGTCTCAGACACACGCCAGGCAATTTGCCGGGAGCCAATCAGATGAGAGCTGCTCCATCAGTAATCAAACTAGAGAAGTCACAAGCTGAAAATGGCCCAGTAAGTATACAGTGTTAACAGAAGCAAAAACGCAAACAAAGAGATAATAAACCTTTAAAAAAAAAAAAAGTGTGAGAGTCTGGTCAAAGGAGACACCAACTGATCATCTAAATTGTTTTTGCTCAGTATTCACTACCGAAAGAAAAGAGAGGAGGTTAAGTTGCAAGCACATTAGTTACATACAAAGAGAACTCTCAAAACTGAAAGCTGATAAATCAATGGACCAGACTGGAATACATAAAAGAGCTTCAAGGAGGGGTCGTCGATGTAGCATATCTAGAATTTAGTAAGGCTTCCTACACTGTCCCACATCAAAGGCTGATAAAATCAAAGAGCGTGGGTTTGGATTCTTAGGGGTAAATAAAAGCAGTGTTTATAAAATCTTTGTTAGCGACCGGGCAAATGGTATAGAAGGGAAAGTATGCCTTTTTTGCATAAAATTATGCAATAGGATATAAAATAGGAAGGCCTAGCCTGGGATTTGCAGGATACTGAGATTTTGGCCTAAAATTGTCTGAATTTGAATACCGGATTGGAGCTTACAATGTCAGGATTTCAGAATTAGTTTGCGCATGTGCATTTTTTAAATATATTTACACACCAGCCAGCACTAAACACCTGCAATACATGGCTCAAATGTTGATCGGCTGCCCCTGCCCCCAGCTGTGCCCCAAAAATCTCTAGTTGGCTGCACCACTCCCATCCGCACTGTGTTCAAGAAAAGGAGGACCAAAGGAGGGAGTCCTGGCGCTGCCTGCCACAGTGCCACAACTGCTCACACCCACACACAGTGCGCTGCCTGCACACCACGTTTACAAATAACAAACAATAAACTAAAACACTTTTGCCCCTTTCCCACTGCAGCTAAAAAATGGTAAATTGCTGATTTTCAGCGCAATTTACCGTTTTAAGGCTGCAGTGGGAAAGTGCCAGAGTTGAAATACCGTTTAAAGTTAAATGGTATTTCAACCCGTTTTTAAAGCAGAGTCCTACACGTTAAAATAACGATTAAGAGGCAGTGGGAATGCCTTTTTAAACGTTATTTAGCCTCCAGGCAGTCCCAGTGCCTGACGAGAACTAGCAGTTCTCACTTTGTGCATGTGTAATGAGTGCACGTGCATAATAATGAGCCGCTCATTACATATGCGCATATGTTATGCGCACTAGTTCTCATCAGGCACTGGGACTCCCTGGACCCTGCATGGACCCCCGCTGCCCTGCATCCCCGCCTGGATCCCCGAGCAGGTAAATACAAGGGGAGGGGAGGTGGGGGCACAGGACAGGTACGGGGGGTAAGGCACTCTTTACACTTGGGTGGGGGGGGGGGGGTTAGGCACTCTTTACACTGGGGGGGGGGGGGTTAGGCACTCTACATTTTACACGGTTCACTGCAATGGGAATGGTACTTAAATGGTATTTAAAACGGTAATCTGCTGCAGTGGGAATGCTAATACCGTTTTAAATACCATTTAAGATTACCAGTACTTTAAACTGGTCTGCAGTGGGAAAGCAGCATTTGAGATGGCCTACCAACAAATATGATGATTACTACATTTACGTTTATGAATCCACTAATGATGATTACTTGTTTTAAATGTTTTAATGTGTACTGGGCAGTAGTATAAAGTTTTTTATTGGTCAAATTAGAGCAAATTATCTTCTCTAGCGTGGTCTATATATTTTTCTTTCTACATTATAGCACGAAGTAGTGGAACCGAAAGCATTGCACTGGAATTGACAGAGGAGGAAAGCAGGATGAAAAAGGGCAAAATGCATTAGGTCGATGTAGAAAAAAAAAATCGACACAATCAAAAGGTCGACATGAAAAAGGATGCTAGTTTGACACAAATTTTTACAAAAAAATAAGGGATGGTGTTCACACTTAACCATCCCAGTGGACAAGAAGGGAGAATATAAGTGTGCTGAGCACAGCGAGCTATGTAAGGAGACACAGTATACTTATACAGTGTAAACGTTTACCTGAGTCGACATAAGTACAAAAACATGAAAAAAAAATCAGGTCAACCATTTCCATGTTAAACTATTGCTTGTGTCAACCCTTTGGCCATGTCGACCTTTTTAATGTATCGATCATTTGCCTGTCGAAAAAAAGTGGTCGACCTACTGACAATCAACCGTAAATGTGTTGACCCTATACCCATACCCAATATAGGAGTCACTATTTCAGGTAACAAAGGCAAGAAGCAATGTAACAAAGCAACGAAGAAGACAAATCATATGCTTGGTTGCATAGGGTGAGGAATTATTAGCGGAAAGTTAAGTTCTGGAGGTCATATCTTCAGAAGGATACCATTACATTAAAGGCAGTACACAAACTACTACAACTATAATGGTGCATGGGGTACACCACTAAACACAGTAAAGACCACAAGATCTGAATACAGTATGCATAGTTTGGAGCAGAGTAGACAAAGGTGGGACGGTTATGTATAAATCATAGACAGACCCATCATAGACAGTCATATGGTCAACAGGGTCAAAAGGTCGACAGGGTCTTAAGGTCGACAGGGTCTTAAGGTCGACAGGTAAAAGGTCGACAGGGTCTTAAGGTCGACAGGTAAAAGGTCGACAGGTAAAAGGTCGACAGGTAAAAGGTCGACATGGTTAAATGGTCGACGTGGGAAAGGTTGACCTGGTCAAAAGGTCGACATGTGAAAGGGTCGACATGGAAAAAGTTTGGCGTGCGTTTTTACCGTTTTAAGGGTGTCTGTGTCAACATAGGTCGACATGGACACTGTCTAAGTGTACCGCTGCGCTCGCCATGCTTCGGGCTCGGTGCCTCGCTGCGCTTGGCACACTATTTTATTCTCCCTCCATGCCCTAGTGGATGGTAGGGCATGAAATACAGCTTGTCGGCACATGTCGGTTGAAACTTTTGTAAAAAAATGCATGTCGACCTTTTCCATGATGACCTTTTGACCATGTCGACCTATTGAAGACATCATTCAAAATGAAGACCACAACGAAACACGCTCTGAAAGGAGGTAGGTTCCATCAGAGGCTAAGGGCCAGATTCTCTAAGCTTCAAAAGTGATAAAATGGAGAGTGATAAACAGCCAGCCAATCAGCTCCTACCTGCCATGTCACAGACTGTGTTTGAAAAATGTGAGGCAGGAGCTGATTGGCTGACTGTTTATCACTCTCCATTTTATCACTTTTGAAGCTTAGAGAATCTGGTCCTCCAAGAGTAGAGTAACTTAAACATGCTTTAGATCAGGCTTGTCCAACCCACGGCCCGCGGGCCGCATGCGGCTCAGGTCGGGTAGTAATGCGGCCCAGTGCATTTTAAGAAATTCTAAGTATAATATATTTAGGGCAACTACCTGGTCCGCAGCAGCGTCTCCGTGCTGGCCGCGACACTGTGCCCAAAGTAAAGATGGCCGTGGCCAGCATCAAGTTCTCCCAAACCTAAAATGGCCGCGGAAGCGCTGGTGCGAATGCGCAGGCGCACTCAGCTGCTCCCACGGTCCGAAGGACGTCTGAGCTGGCGCTTCCCCCACGTGATCCGTCCCAGCAGCGCGCAGGGCTGGATGATGATCTGATGGGGGCATTATGAATATAAGTGGCATTACCAGGGGGCATTATGAATATAAGTGGCATTACCAGGGGGCATTATGAATATAAGTGGCATTACCAGGGGGCATTATGAATATAATGCCCCCTGGTAATGCCACTTATATTCATAATGCCCCCTGTAGTGATCACTCACCACAGCTGTTGACACAGGGGATGAGTGCAGCAATTCACAAAGAATATATAGAAAAATATCCTGCACTTCACAATCATGCCTTATATATGTCATCGCTATTTGGTAGCACCTACATTTGTGAGCAGCTATTTTCAAGGATGAAGCACACAAAGAATAAAACTAGAACCAAAATATCTGATGAGCACCTTGAGCACTCGCTGAGAATTGCAACAAGTTCCATCGAAGCAAATCTGGATGCATTGGTGGCTGAGAAACAATGTCAAACATCTCACTAACTTCATTTTCAAGTAAGTTTAATATGTTAATATGTTAACTATGTTTTCTATGTTTTTTTGGATGATCAGGTATCGTTACTGTTATTTTATTTTATGTGCGGCCCAAACCAAATTTTCGACTTCTAATGTGTCCCAGGGAAGGTGAAAGGTTGGACACCCCTGCTTTAGATAGACTAACAAAGAACTAAGGATCAAAAAAATAAACTCATCCTTTGTCAAATTCATCTGGAAGTACAAACAACATAGAATAGGCCTGTTTATACTCAACAACCCACATTTACTGGAGGAATTAACCTTACTTAGCTCATTACAATCATGCAGCCTTGCTACAACACCTTCGTGACTGGTTACATAACACTTGTATTTAAACGGATTCTCGTTTGGAAGAGAGTTTCTTATAAGATTTAAATGTTGTTTCCTTCCTCTGTGCCCATGACCAGGAGATAGCCAATAAAATATGGGAAAACACATAGCTGTGAAATACTCGCAATATATGGCATATATTGAGACATAAAAAAAGGCTAAAGGCTCATAAAACACTCTCTTATGTCTCCATAATCCAAACTTCAATCACAATCGTTATAAAACATTTATTTTGTTTCATCCAGATGAGTTGATTGCATTGATTGCTTTGTAGATAGCAATTCCAAGAGGCCTCTCATAATCTGTCACACAGTTGACGAATATGTCTATCTACCTTCCCTATTGCTTATTGTCAAACACAACATTAGGTAGTTAAGGTACGTTATTCTGATGTTTTCGGACCAGAATTGGAGTAACTCATTTGATAAGTTTTTAGGTTATCCCCACCAAAATGCAAAGCCATCACTAGACATTGCAACATGTCACCGAGGCCCACTTCAGTGGCATCAACATTTTCCTGACAGTGGGTTTTAGTGAAGACTCTGACTCCTGTCATATAAATCCTGTTAGTTCATAGGAGATTATTTTTATACATACAGCACAGGATATCAGTCCACAACCTAGTTATGTGATGGGATCCTCCTCCTCCTTCTCCTCCTCACATAGGCCCTTATTCTAGTTGACTCTGTCGGATGCGTATTTCAGACGGCCACCGAGTGTTCTTAGCCCCGCCTACCGTACGGAACGCACAGAACGTCCGAATGCGGTAAGACACCAAGCAAATGGAGTGGATGTTTCATGTGAACACCTCCCCCATCTGTGGGAACCTTCCTAATTCTCCGATGGTCACTGACCATCGAATGATGGACCGAGCAGTCAGGCAGCCCCGAGTGCTCAAGACCTGGAGTTCGGCTGCTAAAAGAAAAACTATTTTACAAGTCTGGAATCATCCAGAAATATCACCATTTCCCCTATTCAAAGAAAAAATATCCTGTTTCGAATGGATTGAATAGCAGCTTCCCTAAGTAAAGAATCTAGAGTTCTCCAGACTAAATAGTTTCTTATTAAATGCTTCTCGACAACTTTGCGGTATTTAACAAGATTGGTTGTCAACGACCCAACAATATAGTTGGGACATTTCTTATAGTGTTAGGCGCAGCTTGTCCTAGGTCCTGCTTTATGTATTATGTCAATATTTACTGCATTTCTTATGTACCTGCATGCATCCTAAAAGTATCACTGTAATTATTTTATTTTGTTATTGTGTATTATGCATCAAAGGTCATTGATGATATATCTATATCCTCCCTCTGAATGTCTTTTGAAAAAAAAAGTTGGGAAAACAAAATAGCTGACTTATTTAAAACTGGAAAGGGTTACAAAAACGTTTGTGGGGTTTATTTATGTTTAGCTATGAGAAGCATTGTCCTTTTAAATTTATTTTTGAAACACAAGGAAGCAGTGGCTTGCAATAAATAAATAAATACCTTGATGTTCAACAGTCCACCATAAAACAAACTGAAAATTCCAAAATTTAACAAGACATTTTGCATAAGAATGTATACTCCATATACTAAGCGATCATTCTTTTTTGCCCTACTGTAATATTGCTATTCAAGATATCATTGATGATGCCAGCTCACACGGGTGCTAATAATGTCCTCAGTCATCTGTACACATTTTGACTATGTCACCAAGGACTGCATGTAAGGAGAGAGGACCTGATGGCATCACTGAACAATATTGTTAATGATATTGTTAAGTTTGTATGTAGTATATTTTTCACTGAGCGTTCAAGGAGAACAGTTGACGACATTGCTCATGAAGCGAATCATTTAGTGCAGGCATGTCCAAACTTTGGCCCTCCAGCTGTTGTGAAACTACAAGTCCCAGCATGCCTTGCCACAGGGAATGCTAAAACTATAGCAAGGCATGCTGGGATGTGTATTTTCACAACAGCTGGAGAGTCACAGTTTCAACATTCTGATTTAAAATCCCCCCCCCAAAAATAAAAAAACACATGTAAAATATACAGGCCTCTATATTACAGGTAGGTTACCAAAACTTAAATGAAAAAGTTAGGGAAAATGATTAACATTTAAAAATGAAAGCACCGGGCAGCATGGTTTCACGGTAGATAGAAGATATTGGACTAACAGCACTGGTTGGTATACTGCCTTAATCCGAGAGTATGAGTTTGTTTCTAAAATAAAATAGATGCATACAGGCCCCTGGGTCCAGGGCAGCCCAGACCGCACACCCTGCACCCATATTATTATACCTACACATCCAGAGTCCAATATACACACAAAGTCCCAATACAGACTCTCACCACTACAATTCACCTTGAACGCAGGTGCAAAGCTACTCTCTCACCAGATGATGATCTTCTTAAAAAAACTGCTCTGTCAGTCCCCCTATTGGCTACCTGTATTATACCACATTCACTATACAATACTTTTACTTACATACAAGGCCATAAATCAAACTACACCAAGGTACAGCTCTACTCTTATCTCAAAATATCTCCCAAGCCGACCTCTTTACAAGATCAATGTCCATCATCCACACATTATTCACTCCCATTCACGATTGCAGGATGTTCTTTTAGCTTCACCAACTCTGTGGAATGCCCTTCCATGCACAATGAGACTCTCCTCTAGTCTTCAAACCTTTAGGCATTCCCTGAAATATAGCCTGTAATAAAATTCTGGAACAAGCCACATAACCTTCATAAACGTGTCCTATCCAATTACATAGCCCCTGTAAAGTTCAAACATATCCTAACTTATTTTCTCTCTCACTTTCCCATCCTCCTTGACTCAGGTCAACATTGCTGGGTCACCATATTATACAGCCCACCAATATGCTATGCAAACTGGTGGACCATTATGCAATAGATAACACCTATCCTTGTGTATCAATGCTTATGTGTGTAAGCTTCCGAGCAGGGCCTTCATATCATTTTGATGGTCTGTAGCTGCCCAGGTTGTTTTCATCACTGTTTCCATTTCTAAAGTGCAATGGTATTTTACATTATTAACCTGTTAACAAATAATAAAAATATTACAACATTTTAGCGGTTTTGATTAGAACCTTCTCCTTCATGTTGCCTGCTCCTGGTTGGCTGCTGGGGAACGCCCTGGATAGGTCACCTATCCCAGTGACCTATCCAGCATCAACCTAGCATCAAGCTACGCCTCCCTCAGTGAGGCAAATCTGCTAGCTGTCTCCCTTGCTGTGTTTTACAGTATTATTGGTCACAGTGCAGCTCTGTTCCCAGCTCCAGACCGTTTCTGGTCACAGGGGGGATACGGGTGTGGATTTTTAGATTAACCGTAATTAGGTCAACCTTTCACTGTGCCGGTCATTAACATGCAACTCTTTTGCCAATAGACCACGTTGAACTTTTTCATGTGTCAACCAATAGTGGTCAACCTAATCATGGTTGACCCATCGACCGGATTACAGGGAAGGCTAAACTCGTAGCTCCCTTACCTCTCGTCTTTCCATGATAGTCCAAGTATTTTCAGATGAGCGCTTTAAATTTGGGGTGTTTTGACTATAAACATTTGTCAAAACTCTGGAGTGGGTACTTCTGTAGTTTCATGGCGCCGTGCTACTTCCGGGTTCTACGCTCGCCACGAAATATGTCAAAAAAAGTAACTTAACTCCATGCCAACATGGATAGTTCATACCCCCACTATCCATGTTGGCATGGAGTTGATTTTAAATAGCGTGGCGAGCCACCGAGCCCGCAGCGTGGGCGAGCGAAGCGAGCCCCGCAAGGGGACTCAGACGCACTGGTGCCGTGAAACTACAGAAGTACCCTGGAGTGTACTAGAGAGTGACAGGTGAGGCCCTGCCTTTATTGACGGCATGTCCCTGCCATACACAGACACTCTCCTCTCTTAAGGTGGCAAAAGCCGATATATCGAATGCAGCCTCACATGCAATACCCCAGCAACTCCGTATAAAATCACTTTGTATACAATGTATCGTATGTGATCCCATTCACTTCTCCAGGATATAATGTATGCTTGGTGAAGCATTGATCATCTCTGGTTGCGTTCGGATGTGCACAATACCGCCAATCGGATTGGAATCGCAGGTAAATAACATACGATTTTACACTTTTCACAATATTTCTCGGCCCAATGGATTGAAATCGCACTAGTGTGTTGGGGCCTTATGAATAACAAAATATTCTTTCTCTGAACAATGCTGTGTAAATAAATGAAGAATATATATATCAAAATAGGATTCATTTCTGAATGCTTATGCACATGTAGATGTTTTGATATCAACCCTAATGAATAATGCATAAAGAATTTTTATTTTATTTTATTTTTTTATCATTAACCCCTTCCTGACAGAGCTAGTTTTTGCGTTCCTGACAGAGCCATTTTTTTCAAATCTGACATGTCTCACTTAAGTGGGGATAACTTTTTTTTGCTTTTACTTATCCCAGTGATTTTGAGATTGTTTTTTCGTGACACATTGTACTTCAAATTAGTGGTAAATTTGGGTCGATACAGTCTGTGTTTTTTTGTGAAAAATACCAAAATGTCGTGAAAAAATGGAAAATTTAGCGATTTGCAAAATGTTAAATTTTCTGCTTGTGAGACAAATAATCATACCACTCAAAATAGTTAATAACTAACATAGACCATATGTCTACTTTATATTTCCATCATTATTTCAACTTCCTTTTAATTTTTTTGGACACTAGGAGGCTTACAATATGAATAGCAAATTCTCAAATTTTCAAGAAAATTTCAAACACTGATTTTTTTAGGGACCAGTTCAGTTCTGATGTGACTTTGAGGGACTTGTATGTGAGACACCCCCATAAATGATGCCATTTCAAAAACTGCACCCCTCACAGTATTCAAAACAGCATTTTGGAAGTTTGTTAACCCTTTAGGTGTTTCACAGGAATTAAAACAAAGTGTAGGTGAAATTTCAAAATTTCATTTTTTTTGCAGATTTGCAATTTTAATACATTTTTCTAAGGAACACAGTACATTTTACTAGAGAAATGTGACTAAAAATTGATTCCCCCAATTCTTTTGTTTTCATAAATATCCTATATGTGGCCCTAGTGTGCACGTTGACCAAACCACAGGCTTCATAATAGAAGGAGCACCTACTTGATTTTGGAGACTCCTTTTTATGAGATTATTTTTTAGGCACCATGTAGGTTTCTAGGCACCATAAGATGCTAAAATTTAGGAACCCCCCCACAAGTGACCCCATTTTGCAAACTACACCCCTCAGGGAATTCATCTAGGGGTATAGTGTACATTTCAAACCCCCAGGGGTTTCACCAATTGTGGTACAACTGGGCAGTGAAAATGAAAAATTAAATTTTTTACACAAAAATGCAGTTCTGGCTCAAAATTTTTCATTTTCAGAAGGAATGAAGGAGACAAAGCCCCCCAAAATCTGTGCCCCAATTTCTCCCGAGTACGGCAATGCCTCACATGTGACCAAAAAATACCAGTTGGGTGCATGGCAGGACTCAGAAGGGAAGGAGTGATTTTTGGATTTTGCAGCTCAGATTCTGGTGGAATTTTGGTGGGTGCTATGTCGCATTAGCAAGACCCCCCAAGCACCAATACAGTGGAACCCCCCCACAAGTCACCCCATTTTGCAAACTACACCCCTCAGGGAATTCATCTAGGGGTATAGTGTACATTTCAAACCCCCAGGGGTTTCACCAATTTTGATACAAGTGGGCAGTGAAAATGAAAAATTACATTTTTTTACACAAAAATGCAGTTCTGGCTCAAAATTTTTCATTTTCAGAAGGTATGAAGGAGAAAAAGCACCCCAAAATCTGTGCCCCAATTTCTCCCGAGTACGGCAATGCCTCACATGTGACCAAAAAATACCAGTTGGGTGCATGGCAGGACTCAGAAGGGAAGGAGTGATTTTTGGATTTTGCAGCACAGATTTTGGTGGAATGAATGGTGGGTGCTATGTTGCACCAATACAGTGGAACCCCCCCACAAGTCACCCCATTTTGCAAAGTACACCCCTCAGGGAATTCATCTAGGGGTATAGTGTACATTTCAAACCCCCAGGGGTTTCACCAATTTTGATACAAGTGGGCAGTGAACATGAAAAATTACATTTTTTTACACAAAAATGCAGTTCTGGCTCAAAATTTTTCATTTTCAGAAGGTATGAAGGAGAAAAAGCACCCCAAAATCTGTGCCCCAATTTCTCCCGAGTACGGCAATGCCTCACATGTGACCAAAAAATACCAGTTGGGTGCATGGCAGGACTCAGAACGGAAGGAGTGATTTTTTGGATTTTGCAGCTCAGATTCTGGTGGAATTTTGGTGGGTGCTATGTCGCATTAGCAAGACCCCCCAAGCACCAATACAGTGGAACCCCCCCACAAGTCACCCCATTTTGCAAACTACACCCCTCAGGGAATTCATCTAGGGGTATAGTGTACATTTCAAACCCCCAGGGGTTTCACCAATTTTGATACAAGTGGGCAGTGAACATGAAAAATTACATTTTTTTACACAAAAATGCAGTTCTGGCTCAAAATTTTTAATTTTCAGAAGGTATGAAGGAGAAAAAGCACCCCAAAATCTGTGCCCCAATTTCTCCCGAGTACGGCAATGCCTCACATGTGACCAAAAAATACCAGTTGGGTGCATGGCAGGACTCAGAAGGGAAGGAGTGATTTTTGGATTTTGCAGCTCAGATTCTGGTGGAATTTTGGTGGGTGCTATGTCGCATTAGCAAGACCCCCCAAGCACCAATACAGTGGAACCCCCCCACAAGTCACCCCATTTTGCAAACTACACCCCTCAGGGAATTCATCTAGGGGTATAGTGTACATTTCAAACCCCCAGGGGTTTCACCAATTTTGATACAAGTGGGCAGTGAACATGAAAAATTACATTTTTTTACACAAAAATGCAGTTCTGGCTCAAAATTTTTAATTTTCAGAAGGTATGAAGGAGAAAAAGCACCCCAAAATCTGTGCCCCAATTTCTCCCGAGTACGGCAATGCCTCACATGTGACCAAAAAATACCAGTTGGGTGCATGGCAGGACTCAGAAGGGAAGGAGTGATTTTTGGATTTTGCAGCTCAGATTCTGGTGGAATTTTGGTGGGTGCTATGTCGCATTAGCAAGACCCCCCAAGCACCAATACAGTGGAACCCTCCCACAAGTCACCCCATTTTGCAAACTACACCCCTCAGGGAATTCATCTAGGGGTATAGTGTACATTTCAAACCCCCAGGGGTTTCACCAATTTTGATACAAGTGGGCAGTGAACATGAAAAATTACATTTTTTTACACAAAAATGCAGTTCTGGCTCAAAATTTTTCATTTTCAGAAGGTATGAAGGAGAAAAAGCACCCCAAAATCTGTGCCCCAATTTCTCCCGAGTACGGCAATGCCTCACATGTGACCAAAAAATACCAGTTGGGTGCATGGCAGGACTCAGAAGGGAAGGAGTGATTTTTTGGATTTTGCAGCTCAGATTCTGGTGGAATTTTGGTGGGTGCTATGTCGCATTAGCAAGACCCCCCAAGCACCAATACAGTGGAACCCTCCCACAAGTCACCCCATTTTGCAAACTACACCCCTCAGGGAATTCATCTAGGGGTATAGTGTACATTTCAAACCCCCAGGGGTTTCACCAATTTTGATACAAGTGGGCAGTGAACATGAAAAATTACATTTTTTTACACAAAAATGCAGTTCTGGCTCAAAATTTTTCATTTTCAGAAGGAATGAAGGAGACAAAGCACCCCAAAATCTGTGCCCCAATTTCTCCCGAGTACGCCAATGCCTCATGTGTGACCAAAAAGTGGCAGGACTCAGAAGGGAAGGAGTGATATTTGGATTTTGCAGCACAAATTCTGGTGGAATGATGGTGGGTGCTATGTCGCATTAGCAAGACCCCCAAAGCACCAATACAGTGGAACCCCCCCACAAGTGACCCCATTTTGCAAACTACACCCCTCAGGGAATTCATCTAGGGGTATAGTGTACATTTCAAACCCCCAGGGGTTTCACCAATTTTGATACAAGTGGGCAGTGAACATGAAAAATTACATTTTTTTACACAAAAATGCAGTTCTGGCTCAAAATTTTTCAATTTCACAAGGAATGAAGGAGAAAAAGCACCCCAAAATCTGTGCCCCAATTTCTCCCAAGTACGGCAATGCCTCACATGTGACCAAAAAATACCATTTGGGTGCATGGCAGGACTCAGAAGGGAAGGAGTGATTTTTGGATTTTGCGGCTCAGATTCTGGTGGAATGAATGGTGGGTGCTATGTGGCATTAGCAAGACCCCCGAAGCACGGTGAAATTATGAACCTAATATTCCATAGATGTGTGGTATAATTTAAAACACTCCTTTATACATAGGCCGGGTTTGTCGGGGCAAGTGTCACACTGGAAAATAGTTTGCTTTCTTATTCCCTTTTTATAGCAAACTTTGCACCTTTTTTGTGTCCTGCCCTTTTTTCCAGTGGAGGGGATTTCATCAGGAAAATGCTGCCCTGGTACAATACGGGGGCCAGTACTAGAAGTACTGGGGCCCTCTGCCTGCTGGTTCCCAAATATTAGGCCCTTTATGACTTCCTCTTGAAAGTGCATAAATGTCCCCCTCTGGCCGGTAGAACGGAATAGCACGTAAGCGTTATACAGTGCCATCTGGATGATATACACGGCCACCTTCTTGTACCAGATTTTTGTTTTCCGCAGGGCACTGTACGGCTTCAGTACCTGATCTGAAAGATCCACTCCGCCCATGTACCTATTGTAATCCAGGATACAATTAGGTTTGGAGGTGTGGGTACTGGTACCTCGTACAGGGACGGAGGTGGTACTGTCTCCGTGAATTGTTGTCAGTATAAGGACATCCCTCTTGTCCTTATATTTGACAAACAACATATTTTCGTTGCATATTCCCCTGCTTTCACCCCTTCTCATTACTTGGGCAATGTGCGTTTTTGGGAGGCCTCTTTGGTTCTTGCGCACAGTACCGCAAGCTGCTGTACCTCTTGAACCAAGGGCCTTAAACAGGGGGATGCTAGTGTAAAAGTTATCCACATAGAGGTGATAACCTTTATCCAGGAAGGGGTGCACTAAATCCCAGACAATTTTCCCACTAACACCTACGAGGGAGGGGGGGCATTCTGGCGGTTGAATTCTTGAATCCTTCCCTTCATAAACCCTAAACCTGTGGGTGTACCCTGAGGTGCTTTCACACAGTTTATACATTTTTATGCCATACCTTGCCCTCTTACTGGGAAGGTACTGGCGGAATTTAACCCTTCCTTTAAAATGTATAAGGGACTCGTCGATACAAATAAATTTTTCAGGGATGTACACCTCTTCAAATTTGGCACTGAAATGATCAATGACCGGCCTGACTTTGAATAGCCGGTCAAAGGTGGGATCATCTCTGGGTGGGCACTGTGCATTATCGGTGTAATGTATAAATTTAAGAATTGTCTCAAATCGAGTCCGGGGCATGGCCATACGGTAAAATGGAGTACTGTACAGAACATCTGTACTCCAATATTGCCTAATTTCTGGCTTTTTTACTATGCCCATATGAAACACCAGACCCCAAAACGCCATCATCTCTACTGCATCTACAGGGGTCCACCTAGCAAATGATGACGTGGGGTTTTGAGCAATAAACTGCTGGGCATATAAATTAGTTTGGTCCACCATTAAATTTATAAAATCATCAGAGAAAAATAATTTGAAAAAGTCAATTTCTCTGAGACCTGTGGAATCAAATTGGATTCCTGGCATGGCCAAAAACTCAGGAACCTGGGGCTCAAAATTGTCTGGTGGTGGGGTCCATACTAGATCAATTATTGGGGGGGGAATCTCAGCTGATCTACGGGGGCGTCTTTGAGGGGGTCCCTCATCACCAGAGGAGGAAGAGGAGCTTAAGACGAATCCTTCAAATTCCCCGCTTGCATCACTGGCTGTGTCAGAGTCAGAGGCTAGCATGGCATATGCCTCCTCCACTGAATACATTCTCCTGGATGACTGGGAGGACATTTGGGAGGACATTTGGGAGGACATTTGGGATGCCATTTTTATTTTTGTGTTACTGGTAGTGAAATGTTTCAACACGTGTATAGTGTAGGGGGGGGTACAAACTTTATTTCAACCCGGGGGGTATGTAGTGTGTAGTGTGTATGTAGTGCAGAAAAAAAAAATACTTTATACCAATAAAAAAAAAAAAAAAATGAAGGGGTTAAAAATAAAAAATTGAAGGGGTTAAAAAAAAAAAAAAAGGTCCTGCGCCAAAAATTGAGCACAGATGTTGGTCAGTAACGTCTGTCACTGAACAGCGCTCAAAGGCAACAGGAATCTGATCAAAAAAAAAAAAAAATAGATCAACCCTGTGCCGAAAAAGCTGATCAGTGATGTACGTCACTGATCGGCGCACAGTGGCCACAGGACACCCACAAAATCAGTGTGTGTAAAAAAAAAATTAAAAAAAGACCCCACAGCACTCACAAAAAAAAAAAAAGGTGATCAGTGATGCGACACTGATTACCAGTGAGGGACAGCAGGTGCACAACCTTTGGTGCAACTGACAGTGCAACTGGCAGCAACTGACAGGTATATATATAAAAAAAAAACCTCTGCGCCCCCAAAAAGTTGCTGATCAGCACAGATATACTGATCAGCACAAAAGGGGGGGTAGCAGACACAAAATATACACTCTCTATCACTCTCTGTCACTATCTCTCTCTATCTCTCTATCTCTCACTATCTATCACTCTAGGACACTGCAGCAGCAGCACTGACAGTTATATGTATAAAAAAAAACTGCACCCCTAAAAAGGGGGGGTAGCAGACACAAAATATACACTCTCTATCACTCTCTGTCACTATCTCTCTCTATCTCTCTATCTCTCACTATCTATCACTATCTATCACTATCTATCACTATCTATCACTATCTATCACTATCTATCACTCTATGACACTGCAGCAGCAGCAAAATAAAACCCCTGCACCCCCAAAAAGGGGGGGTAGCAGACACAAATCTCTCTATCTCTCTACCTCTCACTATCTATCACTATCTATCACTATCTATCACTGTATGACACTGCAGCAGCAGCACTGACAGTTATTTATATATAGAAAACCCCTGCACCCCCAAAAAGGGGGGGTAGCAGACACAAAATATAGCTCTCTCTGTCACTATCTCTCTCTATCTCTCTCTATCTCTCTCTCTATCTCTCTATCTCTCTATCACACTGCAGCAGCAGCAGGAAGTCACAAGAAGTCAGATCCAGGAAGCATCCAGCACGCTACAAGCAGTGAGTAGGTGATCAGGTAAGGTATTTGCAAGGATCAGGTAAGTATTAGCAAGGATCAGGTCGGTATTCACGGCAGGCAGGCACGGTGACCGTTCTGCACGCTATTCCAGACCGGAATGGCGTCTGCAGCGCAGTCACAGTCAGTTTAAATGTCGCGCCTTGGCTGTGATTGGTCCGTGGGTCCCACGGACCAATCACAGCCTTGGGGGCAGGTGGGGTGAGGGTGGGGTGAGGTGTCATCGTCACCGATGACCCCCTCATGCCCCCTGACGCCCGGCGGTGATTGACACCTGTGTTACCGAGCGTCTGATTCGCTGGTAACACAGGAAAACGCTGTGAATGGCTGTTCACACTGAACAGCCAATCACAGCGATCGCCGACGGGGGGGCGGCATCGCAGCCCCCCCTGGGCATGCAGGGACATGTCTGCTGTCAGGGACAGCAGACATCGTCCCACTGTCACTGCGTCTCGAGACGCAGTGACAGTTTAAACTCATGACGTACATTTATGCCATGTGTCGGGAAGTACCTCCTGGCCATGACGTAAATGTACGTCAAATGTCGGGAAGGGGTTAAGGACACATTAAATTGGAACTTAAACCCACTTATTACATACTTACAGCACTACTTCACAGCCACGCCTGATCTGTATACAAAACATATAGTGCTGCAAATGTCAATAACAATGCCTGGAAGCTTGAGACCAACAACATTTACTGTAAACCAGCAGTTAAATGAAAGCTTTGATTCTTGTGGCCATGTTAATTAAGATTAAAACCAACATTTAAAAAAAAAGAGAATTTCAATAAGGAGCATAGTTGCATACCCTCCTGCATTCTGCAGGAGACTCCCTAAAACAGCAGCAATCTCCCTCTGTCCCTCATTGGTCTAGCAATCTCCCTCATTTCACCTAGCCCACATTACACTATTATATTTTTGAGGAAAAAAGGAATAAGAGATAGATACATTTACATTGAATAATCAGCGCCATTTCCCAGCACTTTAGCAAGTATAGTAGATCTTACTTACTACTTTGGGGCTCATATTCATTTGGACTCTGGTGAAGTTCTATTCTTGTATTATTGAAAGAGTTTTAGTATGGTTTGGTTCTTGCTGTGCCGCTGAGCGTAAATCTCTTCAGAAAGTGGTATCAATGGCAAGTAGAATAACTGGGGTTGCCTTACCAAGTATCCACCACGTATATGGGAATTGGCTCCTCTTGAAAGTGAAGAGTATTTTAGGGGAACCTTTGCACCCTAGTGGAGAGTTGTTCTCCTTATTATCGAATAGGAGATATCGCTTGATTTTGTGTAGAACCAGACGATTTAGAGAGTTTCTTTCCAGAAGCAATTAAAACTTTAAATAATTAGTAGTATTGCTTGTAATGAAGCTTGGTTCTGTATTCTGATGTTGCTTTCTTCCATTTGTTTTTGTCTATGCTGTACTGTTTCGCATCTGAATTTCGTTAACTGTTTTATTTATTTTATTAACAGTTTCTTATATAGCGCACACATATTCCGCAGCACTTCAGAGAGTATAGTTGAACTTTGACATCAGTCTCTGCTCCAGTGGAGCTTACAATCTATATTCCCTACAACATGTACACGCACACACAGACATTCTAGGGTTAATTTGTTGGGAGATAATTAGCCTACCAGTATAGTTTTGGATTGTGGGAGGAAACCGGAGTACCCGGAGGAAACCCACGCAAGTACGGGGAGTATATACAAACTCTGCAAAGTTAGAGCATATACTGTATGTGGGCATTTGATGACAAATATATATTGCTAGGTGATTCATCGCGCCCTACGGGTGCTCTTCACAGTATCACCTAGATGTATAAACCTCTCGGAAAAAAAGTGGGGGAGAAAAAAAATTCCTTCCCCAGTGATCCCTGCCAGAAAGCACAGCATCTCACACCCGAACTAGCTTCCCTGGGATTGTGCAAGATCTCACTACTATTGCAGCCTAGAGCGCTAGCTGCCACAGCCAGGTGCTGTGTTGGTGGGGAAATCTCACCTGAAGTTGTCAAAATTGATGGCTACATATACTGAAACTGTCAGTGCCACTAACCTTTCATATATATTGGCACACTCTTACCTCTCCCGTCACTGTAATATATGTGGGGGAAGCTGTATCAGTGCACATAGCGTGCTCTGATACCACTTCCCCACACATCACTGGGTCATACCATCTACCCCATAGTGTTCATGGTGGGGAAGACAAGGTTTTGTCCCCATTGCATTTGCTCCAGACAGCATTAAGGGGCACGATTCTGGTAGTGAGGTCATCAAAAATGCATAACATGGTTTCTTATTAAATTACAGGTTCACAAGGGATGTTGCCACATAAGCTAGGGGCAAGTTGGCTGATATTTTTAAAAAACAAAGTCTGATATCATCTGTGATCCTGTACGGCAGGAAGAGTTCACTTGTGTCCAGACTGGAATCTAGCAAGGTCATATGAAGCAGAGCAGCTAGGAAAGAGACAGTGGGATTGGAAAAGACTGTCAGCTGAAGTGAGATGCCATTCATGGACCCAGGACATCACAGGACAAGGTAGCTTTTGTTCAGCTATCTAATACTCTAAACTAAACAGACACCTATTGTTAGTCTGACACAATGAATCTCAATATAACAAGTCTAAAAATACTTCAGTGAGCGTCCCAGTTACACCTCAGCGGTGGCAGAAGAATATGCTCTTGCTTTGATTTTGCATTATCACAGCCATATCATCACCCAATTGCCCTGCAGTCCAGTAGGACAGGCACCTCACCTCTGTTAGCCTACACAAACTGCAATAAAAGGTACTTGTGTATTATCACGGCGCCCACTAAGCTATTTTACTTAGTGGGCTATTCTGCGTAGGGAAATCGCATCGCATGGGCCATTGTAAGTGCCGTGCGATCCGATCCGATTTTCCTATGTAATGTATTCGGTGCTCTTTAATTTATATTGTATAGGGAGTACAATGCCATTAGGTATACAATAATGACATACAATGAGGTTTTAGGCACCCCTCCCCCCACACCCCCCCGAAGCGTGGCGAGCAGCGGCAGAACGCGTCCTACGACCTTTTCATACCCGTACTATCCACGTCGGCGTGGAGTTGATTTTATATAGTGTGGCGAGCACAGCGAGCCACCGAGCCCGAAGCGTGGCGAGTGCAGCAAAAAAAATAAAAAAATTAAATCAACTCCACGCCAACGTGGATAGTAGGGATATTAATAAGGTCGAAGGACTCGTTCAGTCGCCCCTCGCGGGGCCTGCTGCACTCGCCATGCTTCTGGGTAGCGTGGATAGTGGGGTGCCTAAAACCTCATTGTATGTCATTATTGTATACCTAATGGCATTGTACTCCCTATACAATATAAATAAAAAAGAGTACTGAATACATTACATAGGAAAATCGAATCGCACGGCCGTTACAATGGCCCATGCAATGCGATGCAATGCGATTTTCATACGGTGCCGTACGTAAGCAACTTGGGCACCGTGATAATACACAAGTACCCAATAAATATTATTATTTTCAAAAACAACCTATGTTATTGCCTTATTGCAGGGTTAAGTATTGTTTTTGATGGTGTGATCTACGAGGGAGAGATAAAAGATAATTTTCACAAATCAAGTTTGACAAAAGCGAGACATTCAGGTGATATAATGCCCATATGAAACTTTTGCTATGCCATATTTTGAGATGCAATTCCATGGCGCATTAATACATTCTAACTGTGCGTAATGTCAATTCTTAAATTAAAGCAATCCGTTGTTACTGCTGAGTAATGTGGATAGTGTAGGACAAAGAAAATATTTGTTATGATTAATACTAATTTAATAAGGTGCTGCAAGGGTTCTGTAGCACAGTACACAGTGAATAAGTGACAATATACATTAGTAAAGACTTCAGCCCTATACATACTATGCGATGTTTGCAGCGGCCGATATAATTAACAATATCAGCCACGGGTGGCCGATATTATGTGTACACACTGGATTTCAGTCAGTGACGCCACCGGGACCTGCTGAACATGAAGGTGTTTGGCTATATAGCCAAATTAACCCGCATGTTCTGAAGACGGCAGGGGCTGTTAATGTGGCGCAGGAGCATGCCTTGTTAATGACATGGAGTGTACACACTAGAAGATATAGTAAAATATATCGCTCAGAAAGCCCTTGCTGTGCAATATCTTTTATTATAATATATCTTCTGTATGGGCTTTATACATGGTATATAAATTCAGATAAATAGGAGGAAATGTGTTAAGCCATAATTCAGATAAGTAACTGACCCCTTTGGCGTGTTTAGAATCAGCATAGTGCTAATGATATACAGTACATACTGATAAGGAAAAGGCCTGTTCTGCATGTGTATGGTTTCAAAAAAAGAAAAGTCATAGTGTAGCTTGTGCACATTCAGGAGTCCAATCCACCGCACTTAGGGCCAGATGCACTAAGCTTTAAAAGTGATAAAATGGAGAGTGATAAACAACCAACCAATCAGCTCCTGTCTGACACACAGCCTGTGACATGGCAGGCAGGAGCTGATTGGCTGGTTGTTTATCACTTTCCATTTGATCACTTTTGAAGCTTAGTGCACTCACGTCACTCCCCTTTTGCTTAACATTCACTGGCTGAGTCTGACAGAAATGCCGCCTTTGATGACAGAGAGATTCAGTTCCCCTGCCATCTTCCCTGTCACTGCTGCTGGGTCTACAGGTGCCCATACACGCACCGATTTTCCCGGTGCGATGTGTGCTATAAGATGCGCGCTCCCGTGGCATCTCATCACACAGTACAAAAAGTATGTGCTGCACATACTTTTTGTAAGGTCTTTTGATCGCATTGCATGCACATCGCATGCACACCACATGCAATGTGATGCGATGCGATTTAGCACAAAACGCACAGCAAAATCGGTACATGTATGGGCACCTTACCTCCCAGCCTCTTAGCCCACCTTCGCCGCATGGAAGAATATGCATCTCTAGCCATGGGCTCCAGAATATGACTCGCAGCCTGGACACACACACCACAACGGAACGTGGAATGGCTTGCTGACAATCTCCTCCACCAAACCGGAGACGCACAGGTAAGCACACCATGCAGCTCTGTGCCTACAAAATGGCCACCTACGCACTACTCCAAGGGTCCCCTAAGAGCACAACTGTCAGCGTGAGGCTTCTGTTTGTAGACTGCAGTCACATGACCCACTGACTGCACATGCAGCTTTAACGGTCATCTGGTACTACCAACATACAATGCAGGCAGAACTCTGTTCAGTATTATGGGCCCCATACATCAGCAATCACAATTAATGGTTTTCCAGATCCAGGGATTTTTTGACCAGATAAATGGTTTCTACAATCTATTTGACTTGCCCACACATTACAGATTCATTTCAGCGATCGGCAGATTTTTCCATCTAAAGATTGCATCTTCATATCTGGAAAGTGCCCATACATCACCTCAATCGATTGTCATTTCAGCTATTACTTCTTTTCATAATGTAAATAGAAGAAGACGAAACGGGAATGCCCACACATATAAAAAACAACCGCAGATAATACCAGATTATTAAACATGTTTAAAAATCTGATTCAGGAATCGATTGGCCATCCCGATCAATTTTTTATCAGGATCGCCAAAAGGGGGAGCCCACACATTAAAGATTAGTTGTGACAATCATCTCCAGATCTGAGGATTGTCACAATTAATTGCTGATGTATGGGGCCCATAAGTCTCACAATATTATATTTTATCAGCATAGTGCTTAAACCCATATTTTTGGGGTACCACACATGCACACAGCATCTATTCACTCAAAGAGAGGGATACGGGGAATTGTGGCAGTTTACAGAGCGCTGGACACGCCCCTACATTGGTGAAAAGGAGAGCATTGTTTGGGAATGACCCTAGTGCTTCTGTTTGAAAATTAGGAGGCATGCTTTTAATGTTGGCATAATTATTTAACAATGTTAAAATAAAATTAAAAAACATTAAAGATCTTAAAATGATCTGCTTACCATGGTCATATGGTACAAATAAACCGAAATCCTTTAAATATCAACGTAGCATTCAATTTGAAAATTAATGAATAACAATAACTATATTATTTATTAACCCTCAAGGACCACACACACCTCACAGTGTATCCACATGCCTGAACTACTTCCAATTGTCATCAAACCTCATCACACAGCCACAGCAGTATCTCTCCACAATTGCAAACCAGATAATCACAGAGAGACATTAACCACAGAAAAGCACCACATCGCTGTCACACTGACAAGCATATATATATATTTTTTTTTTCAAAAGATGTCAAAATGGCTTACATAACAAAGCAGGCGTGTCCAAGCTATGGCCCTCCTGCTGTTGTGAAACTACATACCCCAGCATGCCTTGCCATAGTTTCAGCAATCCCTAATAGCAAAACTGTAGCAAGGCATGATGGGACTTGTAGCTTCACAACAGCTAGAGGGCCATAGTTTGGACATGCCTAACTTAACCCCTTCAGTGGTGTTGTTTTTTTTAGGGAGCACTCCCCACTGGGCAAGTTTTTTCTCCCTAAAAAAAACCCACCGCTGTGTCCCCGGGTCCGGGCAGCGCCGCTGAAACGTCAATCAGACGCTGCCCAGCCCCGCAGGCTGTAATAGAACAGTTTGGGGGGGGGGGTGGGAATGGGGGGAGCCAGAGACGCAGCGGGGGAGAGGGAGCTAGGAGTTCAGCAATGAACTCAGCAGCGCTGCCCGGCGCTAAACACGAGGAATCCCGATAATTTTCCAGGCTTGCCAGTCTGGGCATTAAGGCATAGCCAGAAAATTCTATTTCTTCCTCCTATTCTGTATAGGTTTAACATTATCTCAACACAACAGGGACCATTTTATAAGATGCATATAACACTCTTGGATGTGCAGACTCGCGCTGATAAACACATGCATTGGATGGTCACAGAACACCCCAAGGCATGCATCTACAGTATCAAAGCATGACCATACACGGTACACCTGACCTGGAGCCTTCCGTGCTGCACCTTGCAGTCCTTTGTAGTAAATGGAATAAGGCAGCACTCATGGATTTGGTGAAATAAGTGCAAAATGTAATACTCACACATCCAACATGTCTCGGGTCCTCACGCCCGTCCTCAGGAATCAGTGACAAATACAATGTGCAATCTTTAAATGCTCTAAAAGGGGATAAGGTCAATTTATCGACCACACTTAGGTCGACAGTCATTAAATCGACACCGTTAGGTCAACAGGTGTCTAGGTCGACATAGGACAAGGTCGACATGTGTCTAGGTCGACATAGGACAAGGTTGACATGGGTTTAGGTCGACATGGTTTATGTTGACAGGTCAGAAGGTCGACATGGTTTTTTTTTTTAACTGTTTTTTGAGCCAACATGTGCCGACAGGCGGTATTTCATGCCCTACCATCCTCTAGGGCGTGATGGGAGAATAAAATAGTGTGCCCGTAGCATCACGAGCGAAGCGAGGGGCTGCGGTTGCCTTCCAACTGTGTCTATGTCGACTGTGTCGACATTCGGGTAAAAAAAAACCAGTAAAAAATAAAAATCATGTCGACCTTCCGACCTGTCGACATAACCCATGACGACCTACCACTATGTCGACCTAAACCCATGTCGACCTAGACACCTGTCGACCTTCACCTATGTCAACGGTGTCAACTAATGACTGCCAACTTTACTTTGGTCGATAAAACGATCCACACCCTCCAAAAGGAACCCACCCCCAACAGTGCAATTATGTGGGTTGTGTTGTTGGGGGTGGGTTCCTTTTAGAGCATTTAAAGATTGCACATTGTATTTGTCACGGATCCCTGAGGACGGCCCGAAACATGTTTGATGCGTGAGCATTACATTATACATGTAAAGTAATCCGCGTCCGCTTGCCACGCTTCGGGCTCGGTGCGCTCGCCACACTATCTAAAGTCCGACGTGGATAGTGGGGGTATGAAAAGGTCGGAGGGCGATAGTGTGGGTCGCGTCAACAATGGGGGTGCATTTAACATTGCAATAACCCATCAGGGTGCATGTACAATTAAAAATCGCATTGCATCGCATGCCATTTGCTGGGATGCGATGCTATGCGATATTTAATTGTACATTCTGGGTCATTTAACGCGAGTATCGCATCGCATACCATATTTACTGGTATGCGATGGGCGCCGTGATAATACACAAGTACCAACTATTTTACTGCAGAAGAGCTGAAAGTCTGGTGAGTGCTCTTATTTGGACTTGTAAGTTTAAATAGTTGCTTTATTTCATTTCATTACGCTGCCATCACTTTGGTCAACGTTTCGACCCGAATTAGGGCCTTTATCAAGACTTGTTTGACAGCCACCAGTAATACATCGAATAAATAAACACAAAAAAAGACATACATATAGAAAAAATGTGTATCAGTCATTGAATGGAATTTCAAAAAATACTCTATACTGTATATATATATATATATATATATATATATATATATATATATATATATATATGCATAGAGAGTATAGAGAGATTCACCTACATTCATACATATATTCATACACACAGTACTATACAAGACAGAACGGTACTTATGTATTATCTGGGCTCCCATGTTAAATGCACCCCATTTTTTCATACCCCTACTATCCAACTACGCATGGAGTTGATTTTATATAGTGTGGCGAGCGCAGCGAGCCACCGTGCCCGAAGCGTGGCGAGCGCAGCGAGCCCCGCGAGGGGACGCGGTCTCATAAGAAAAACGGGAGCCCAGATATTACATAAGTACCGACAGAACTGTACGCCAGCAACATCAGATTTTGTATGAAAAAAAGTTTTTTATCATTGGCATAAAAAGTGCATAGTGACAAAATTACACAAAGAGGAGGCCGTGCAAAAAAGTAAAAATACTTAGCTGCAAATACAGCAGAACATCATCCGGTCCTCCTCCATTAGGGTCATTCGCACGACAAGCCTGTTTCAGTGCTAAGAGGCACCTTAGTCATGTGCTAGAGATAAGTTGTTTTTTTTTTGATCCGAACCAAACCAAAACCTGCTCCAAATAACCTAAAGGATACCCAATCTAAATCAAATCTGAATATAGGGTTTGAATTGCAAAAACTACACAATTTTGCAAGTTTTATTTTTTTATCAATTTGCCAAAACTAAAACCTGATGATGAATTAGAATGAAAACACCAGGATCTTAGCACATCTCTAATACATACACACGCATGCACGGTAACAGAAACAGAGGCAACAAAGGGTACAAAAATAAATATATTTTGTAAAGATGTAAAAGAAAAGAGTAAAGCCCTGTACACACTAGACCAGGGCTGGGCAACACCGGCCCTCCATATGTTTATGAACTACACATCCCAGCATGCCTTGCATCAGTTTCAGCATGGCCACATAGCAAAACTAATGCAAAGCATCCTGGGATGTGTAGTTCATTAACATCTGGAGGGCCGGTGTTGCCCAGCCCTGCACTAGACGACCGCAACATGCTGAGCTCGCCACACTTTCTATACTCAACTCCACGCCGACGTGGATAGTGGGGGTATGAAAAGGTCATAGGACGCGTACCGTCGCCCCTCGCAGGCTCGCTACGCTTCGGGTTGGCGTTGATAGTGGGGGTGGTACAGTGTGAAAAGTGAAATTTGGGGTGCATTTTACATGATTTAAACTCGTGTCCATAATTTCTGTGAAAAATGACATTGCATCGCATCAGATCGCATGCGATCTCATGCGATCGCATGCGATTTTGTCAAAAATGCATAAAAACACGGGAAAATCGCATCGCATGCCACTACATATGGCATGCGATGGGAGCCGTGAAAGTACACAAGTACAGAATATTTAAATACTATACACTTCATAAAGACAGTAGATAGAAATACAGAGAGGGTTTCATTTTCTGTACAAAAAAAATGCCTTAAAAACTTTCTTGTCTTACATGTATAAAGTTCAGAGTGCACATAATATGAAAATAAATAGGCAGCAAACAAATAATGTGATTGCACTATCCCTTAAACACAAATGCTGGGTCGCAGCCGGGATTTGGACATGGGTCCATCCTGGGAGCGACCCGGCATTTACAATGTTTGGAAGCAAACAGCGAACAAACGTCACTGACATCATAAGGGGCAGAACATCATTTGGTGCCCCCCAGCTGATGCTCCTCTATAGTGACAGCGGGACCCGGGTTACCCATTCACACTGCACGGCAACACGGCTTTGACCCGAGATGAACCCTTTTTTTAACCAGGGTCGGAATGCTGGGTTGCTGGACCGGGAAATTTCACATCGCACAGAGACCTGGGTCAACCCGGCAACAACCTGAAATCGACCAGGGTTATTTTTGCGATGTGAAAGGGGTAGGGGCCACTTCAAACAACCCAAGTGTAATTGTCCAGCATGAGCTATTCAATTAAGACTCTCAACCCAACACTTTATGCTACAATGGGTGCATGTAACACTGATTTTTCCTTGAAATTCCTGAGGCTAAATGTGCCATCTAGAGTTAATATGCAGGGAACCCCAAAGATTCTGGCACTTATTGCTAAATCTATGAATTAATAAATATCAACCGTTGAACTAATTGCTGCACAATAAACTTAGCTAGTAGCTAAATCTGCCCCTTAGTAGCAAGCACATACTGTGCAAACAAATATCATGCTAACATCTCAAGTAGTTGCATATGCAAAATCTGACATCACAAATACTGTACAAAGGATTCTAACCTGTTACATATGAAATAGATTCTCACCTGAGCATCTGGAATAGTTACACTGATTTGTAAGTACAGTAGGTGATTGAAAAGGTGGAAGGAAATTGTAGTTTCTATATAATAGGGCATTGTACAAGGCTTGGTCTAAACAACTTTTCTAATTCACCTCCTTCTAAACTGCATGTGTGCTTTCAGACAAACATGTGAGGGCTGTACAACATTGACATATATTCCGGCAGTGTAGCGATGAATTCTTTATAAATGTACCTGGTGTCAGATCACAGATTGCTGAGAATAGATCTGTCAGACGACTGCATGTGCAGACACTGTAATACATCACGCAGACGGTGTGTCCCTGCTGGCTACACACTGTGGGAATGTTTTCAATAATACACTAATCTGGCCAGCAAAGAAATAAAACCTAATCAATAATTGTTGATGTAGTCTACCTACAGAGAATGTATCAATTAACTTAGACACAAACTGAAACAATAGTACTTGCAGATTAATTACACAGAGAAAAGTATTGCCATAATAGCAAAAGAGATACATCTATCTATATACTGTACATATCTAAGCATGCAAAGGGCAATTCACCTCTTTTAATAACGGCAAAAGCCTAATAATTCATTAATTTGGCTTTACCCCCTGCACACTTGGCGATATAGTAAAAGATATCGCTCAGAAGAGCCCCTCAGAGCGATATCTTTTACTATATCGCCAAGTGTGTACACGGACTATCATTAACAATGCAGGTTCCCGTGCATTGTTACTATCTCCCTCTTTTGTCTGTGCAGATGAGGGAGGACCGAGGTTAACGACATGGCCCATCACTTCCCCTGTCGCCCCCTGCCTTGGCTCACTTCCCCACCGCCTCCAATATCACCATCGGCGGGGATCGCCAAGTGTGTACATACACACACACACACACACACACACACACACACACACTAAATCTCCCAGCTAAATCTCTGCCCCCATTCTATGCCACGCCACAAGACAGCAATAAATTGTCCGGTGACCCTGAAGCCCTGCCTTTATGTCATCCTAAGCTCCGCCCCTGGATCATCCCTAGCTGGATCATTTGGAGCCCAGTTGATTTACACCTCCCCCCATTCCTGCAATTATTTACTCTGGTGCCATAAAGTGTTTTAAAGCTGCTGTGATTGGCTGCTCCAGTCTAGGCTCCAACCATCTACAGGGGTATCGGCTGCAAATGATATTACTGTTTGGGGCATAATGTGGTGCAAACGGCAGTACTGTGGGCATTACCGTGAAGGTAATAATGTGGTGCAGTGATCATTAATGTGCAAGGCATATTGTTCATAGTGGGTGTAACTGTACAGGGCATAACATGGTGCAGTGGGCATTTCTTTGTGGGGGTTAATGTGGTGCAGTGGACATTACTGTGCAAGGTGTAATATGGCACAGCGGGCATTACTCTGCAAGGCATTATGTGGTGCAGTGGGCATTAGTATGTAGGGCGTAATGTGATGCAATGAGCACTAATCGTGGGGCATAATGTGTTCTCGTAGTATCAAAGTATCATAGAATTACAAGACTCTGTGTGTCGCCTTCATTATTATTGCTATTATTATACCGCCATCTGATGTCAGGCTGCACCCCTTTATGCTGTTCTGATCAGTTCAAAAGAAAACCCTCAACCAACACCCCCATCGTTCCCTTGAGTCACAGGGGAGTCCTTTCAAAATCTTGCTATGGGGCCCACAAAGGTCTTTCTTACACCCCTGGCCCTACTCATGCTGGTTTTATAGAAGAGAGAGTAACTGGTTTTGTTACCATATTGCAGCACACCGAGCACTACAGGAACTACTACATGCATCACATGGAAACTACAAATAGACATTTGCAGTTAGTAAATGACTGCTGTGCTTTAGCTGCTCTTAATCCATTTTCTAGCAGTAATATTTTGCAAGATGTATTTTGTCTAGAGTTTAGTAATGTAATGTACAGTAAACCAATGCACAGAAGAGAAGGAAACAGCTGCATGGAATTTCCAACATAGCTCCTGCACGAACATTTCCAGTTTAGGCAGTTCAATGTTTTTACCTAATAGAGCAGCGGCCTATAATTTGGCAGCTAATTACATGCCGGAGCTTATTATCTTCCATAGATATCTTGCTGTTTTGCTGCAGTAATAAGAGATTGCAACTAAACTGAAAAAAATATATTCCAGCAGGAAGAAAAACTATTTGCATTTAGCCCACAGAAGTGGCTTCACTTTATTCCGCGGTGTTGTTTACTTGCATGGTTTAATTCTTTTACAGCTCAAGCAGGTAAAAAGGAAATGACAGACATCTGCTCCTGCGGTTCTGCTGCACGACTGAATGTGTCATACAGCTTTGTTGCACGGATAATCTAAAGAGTACAAATTACTCCACAGAGTTACACTTTGTTAGGTCCACACGTCCATAATGAAAAAACAGATATTACTAAATAAATAAAAAACAATAGATAACCACTGGCCCCAATAAATAGCATATAGAAATGGCCTTAAAAACAACATGACTATTGCAGGATTCTTTCCATGTATTAAGCTGGGTACACATATGTACAATTTCATTTTTCTTGCGACCGTTCGATCGACCGAATACACGTTCGGCCGTCCAAAACATACGACCGATCTGCGCGTACACATATGTACAATTTTCCTTGCGACGTCCGATGTACTCCCGTCCAAACAATCGCAAGAAAAAGATTGTACCACCGTTCACACTCTCCCGATCTGGCTATTCGCACGATATGTTTGATGTTTTTTGGGTGGGTGGGCCTTCCTGCTACACCTTCACGTGGCACTTATGTCATGGCAAGCACCTGTATGTGACACTCTGTTCAGGTCCAACCACCGTTTTACCTCAAATAAACAAAGTGTTCACAGTATTTTTTGTCAGTATTTCTTAATAAATGTTAAGTGTTTATGCAGAACAATGAACATCACATATCTATCGATCTATCTATCTATCTATCTTCTATAACTATATCTGTCAGGAATGCACACACAACGATTATTTATTTCAAAAGGAATGCACACACAACGAATATTCTTTAACAGCATGGCGCGGAAAGTACGGGGGAGAAGACTTCCTGTTGTTTACATGCTGCGCTGATGGAGGGATGACGCAGCTAGTCAACACCCACATGGGCGTGCTGCTTTTGGTAGGAATGATCGCAGGAACGGGCTGCATATCGATCGAACGTGCGTACACATGTCACTTTTCTTTCGATTTGGAGCCGTCCTGTCGGAAGAATATTAAGCAGCAAAGAACCTTCGACCGACCGACCGTGGACGGCCAAGAGCGTTTTTGGCCGTTTATCGATCGCAACGAAGGGATCGGGACTGCGTACATATATATACAATCGAACGGCCGTTCGTCCGCAGAACGGAAGAACGGCCAAACGATTGTACATATGTGTACCAAGCTTTACTGTATAGAGTTTACCTTCCTTTTTATTTTATATTACAATATGTATTACAAAAGTATAATGTATGTTTCCTTAGAACACCGATTACTAAAATCACCATTAATATATTTACATTTTCTTATATAGCGCAGCAGATTCCGTTGCGCTTTATATAAGCATCCATGTACAGTACCTACAGTATTGTTTGTGTGGACATAGTTCACTCTGGATCCAAAGCAGAACGTTGAATACAGTACATACAGTAGTTATATAATGTAGTACAGGTTGAGTATTCCTTATCCAAAATGCTCGGAACCAGAAGTATTTTGGATAATGGATTATTCCGTATTTCGGAATATTTTTTAATGATGGATCAATGTAACTTGCATTTATGTTGTATAAACACATTAAACACATGAATTATACACAAATATAGTTTATTTAAACATGAAAAAAGGCTCCAAAACATGAAAAACAGATCATGTCCCCAGTAGTGCCAGTTACAGATCATGTCCACAGTAATGCATACCTCCCAACATGACCCTCTCCAGGAGGGACACAATGCTCTGCTCCTGGACTTCCCTCTTGGTGTATGATTGCCATCACCTGTGTTGAAACATCAATTAACCTGTTCAACACAGGTGATAGTAATCATACAGAGGAACACATAAGAGGGCTTTTATCTAAATGAGAAAAAAAGTACTTTCTGGAAAATATGGTTTTCGGAATAATTTGGATAACAGATATTTGGATAAGGAACACTTACCCGTACTAGGGGGTCTACAGGTAAGTATAGGGCTAGCTGCTAAAAATCCCAGATAATCAGGGGTTCTAATGTGATGGCTCTAGTGGTTTCATAATCTTGACCAGCAGATGGTTATAGTATTGTCTCTAAGCCCTTTCAAAGAACTTCAAGAGAAATGAAGGTGCACAAACAGATACAGCAAATAATATATACACACATACATACAGTTGAGGTACCTAGCACTGTTCAGGTTTGGTTGTGCAATTAGCATTACTTGAACTTTTGTTTTTAAGCTTAACAGCTCGCCATGCCCATGGTGTTACCGGCATACACCTATCTGTGGTGTGTTCCCTGACCACAGTTATTCTTCTTAAGCCCCATGTTCTCAACCCCCTTTATTTTATGCAACACTGCCATATCTTACATCCCTGACCCACTTGTGTAGTGGCCGGACCCCTTATTGGGCCCCACGGCAGGGTCAGGATTGGGGGTCTAATGGTGGGTACACACCAGGACGACTAGGGCCCGATCCCCTCAATCTAGATCCAATTCCGACCAATTGGATGTAGATTGTGTGGTGATTGGGCCCTTTTCTGACCTGGTGTGGACCGATACCGATCCGATGCGCGGTCCCGCGGGTCGGTCGTTATTGAGATCCTACCTGCTGCAGGTAGGATCTCAATGACGACCATACAGCCGGGTGCGGGTCGCCATCGGATCGGACCCGCTCACGGTGCACATCGTGAGCGGGTCGTGCCCCCCCCCCCCCCGCGTCACCGTGAGTGGGTCGGACGAGACACTGACGACCCGCTCACGATGTGCATCGTGAGCGGGTCGTCCTGGTGTGTACCCCGCATTAGTGACCATGAACCTAATCTGAAAACAATCAAGGTCCTCTACCCACTCTATGTTATGCAACATGGCCCCTTTTTGGGCCACCAGGAAGGCTAAACATGTTGAATAAAATGTGAACATAAAGTTTACAGAGCCTATTTTCTGGAATCTTTTCTTCTAGAACAGGGGTATCCAGCATGTGGAGCTACACATGCCACCGTCCCCTACCATACTTTTGTTATTAGAACATGCTAAAACTGTCAGGGCATGCTGGAATGTGTAGTTCCACATATTTAATACCCCTACTGTAAATGGCCATATATCCTGACTTGTTATTTATTGCTTGGAACAATGATTGTACAGGACTAGAGAGATAAGCCATGATGGGTTGTTGGATGGAATCTTCCTATATGAACATAATGATTTTAGAAGAATTACTTACAAACCAGTAATACAAGTAACACAATAAATACTCTAGTAAAAGACACCACCGCAGATGTCCATACAGTGCACGCTGTGACTCATGACTGTGGTACTCAGGTAAAACTAGGCATTTACATTAACTACAACAAAAGCCACTGCCGCACCCAATGGGACATGTGTAACCTTTAACATACAGGTGGAACTATAATTTCAAAACAAAGCTTAAATACATACATACATCCATACATACATACTTAACCCTTACCAAATTCACAATGCAGCAGACTGAGTAATCTATGTAGAGCTGTTTAAACATGGCAGTTGCTCCAGCCAATCATTTGGTTTTGCTTGCAATAATTGTTGCAGCAAAATATTAGTCCTCATGTCATCTGATGTTGATTCATTAATAGTGAACACCGCATAACTAAAAGTGTGTGCAAGAGTGATCTAAATACAAATCTGATTAACTCATGTTAAAAAACCTGTCCAGCATGATTTACAGAAAGCAGCCATTGCTTCGGTGGGTGGATGTCTGTCTCCACAGCGCACACCATTCTGGAACAGAAGAAAACCAGAATAAATACTTTCCTGGCTTTAAAGGAAGCATAAATACTATGTACGGAAATGGTCATCTGTCAGACCAGACAGTCATTAGGTCGACCCCGGAAGGTCGACTGTCCCCAAGGTCGACAGGGTTAAAGGTCAACATGGCTCAAGGTCGACATGACTTAAGGTCGACATGGGCCAAGGTCGACATGGTCCAAGGTCGACATGGTTTTAGGTTGACAGTCATTAGGTCGACATGAGTTTTTCACTGTTTTTTGAGCCGACATGTGCCGACAGGCGGTAGTTCATGCCCTACCATCCACTAGGGCATGGTGGGACAATAAAATATTGTGCCGAGCGCAGCGAGGCACCGTGCCCTAAGCATAGTGAGCAAAGAGAGCAATGCGAGGGGCTGCGGTTCGACTCCAACTGTGTCCATGTCGACTGTGTCGACATTCGGGTAAAAAAACAGTGAAAAACTAATGTCGACCTAATGACGGTCGACCTAAAACCATGTCGACCTTGGCCCATGTCGACCTTAAGTCATGTCGACCTTGAGCCATGTCGACCTTTAACCCTATCGACCTTGGGGACAGTCGACCTTCCAGGGTCGACCTAATGACTGTAGACCTAAGTCTGTTCTGACAGATGTACCGCTTCCGCTATGTACAGACTGGTGGTTTATTAGCAGGCATGGTGTAAAATTGAGCTGTAATGCAATAGTTGAAGTGATTCCCTTTGATGGGACACTTTTATGCATCCATTCTGAAGATGTCATATATCCAACTAAAAGTGTATAAACATCCATTAGAGATGTTCTTGTCACCATAGAGGAACTATGTCAAGCAGTTGTGGCACTGGCGTAACTAAGCCACCGCAGCCCCCGCCATGGCGGGGAGGTGCAGAGTAACTATGGGCGCCTGGGGGGCTGCGGGGCTATAGTTACCCGCTGCGCTGCTGCCCGGCCGCATCTGCGGTCACTGCCCGTCACTCGCTCCCGGCGCCGGCTCCTGCTGATAATGAAAAGTGACACTTAGAAAATGGCTGCCCCCGTATTGCAGACAGTTTTGGCAGCCATTTTCTAAGAGTCACTTTTCATTATCAGCAGGAGCCGGCGCCGGGAGCGAGTGACGGGACAGTGACGCAGATGCGGCCGGGCAGCAGCGCAGCGGAGTCAGCGCAGACAGGTATGGGTAGGGGTAGGGGTATGGGTAGGGGTAGGGGTGGGGGTAGGGGTAGGGGTGGGGGCGCGCCGAAAAAAATTGGGGGGGGGGGCGCGCGGCGAAAAAAATTGGCGGGGGGCGCAAAATATATAGTTACGCCACTGAGTTGTGGCAACAATTGTCAGCACTCACACACTCACTCATAGCACTTTCACAGATAATAACATCCTGTTGGGCTAATATCACATTAAGAGACATGTTCATAAATGGTAGGTGACCCGTACATGATCCAAAGCCGACGAACATTCACTAACATGTCAGAAACCACAGCAAAGACCAGCACAAGTCTCCCGTGACAGCTTAAGTTCCCTGAGGGAAAATGCATATACTGTATAACCTCTCTCTAACTCAACATATAACCACATCATATTTTCTGTAAAGCCACAAGTACTTGGTATACCTACAGTAGAAGTCAGATTTTACTGAAAACAAATAGATTTTCCTCTTCTTTGTTATGTAACCCTGTAAACTACACTTAAAATAATTTATGTATCCAAAATGATATCAAAATAACAAATTGTCTGTCCTGAACAAAATAAATCTAAACCATATTTCTAGTAAACACAGGCCATCACAAATATATTAAAATGTGTTTAATCAAGTGGCTCCAATATGTTTTTAAATACCGGCACCCTAGACTATCAGAATTTTATTTCACGGCAGCCCTAGGCCAAAAGAAATTTAGGAAAAAAAACAGAAAACCTATAAAAATTAAGTAGATCGTGTTTATATGGGTGTGGATCAGTTGGTCACCAGCAAGTTGTTAGACAGTCATTAGGTCGACATGCATTTAGGTCGACATGTGTCTAGATGGACATGCAGGAAGGTCAACATGAGTTTAGGTTGACAGGGTCAAAAGGTCAAAAGGTCGACATGGGGTTTTTCACAGTTTTTGTACCCGTATGTCGACACAGTCGACATGGACACAGGTTGAAGAGCACCACGTCCGTTCGCTACGCTGTGGATGGTAGTGCATTAAATACTGCCTGTCGGCACACGTCGACTCAAAAAAAAAGTTAAAAACCTCATGTCGACCTTTTGACCCAGCAATTGTGAGGTGAAGTTCCCCTCAGCAGCCTGATAATAAGGCAGGTTGATGACGTCACGCAGGGACGGGCAGAAGTGGCAGCGCATCACTGGGGGGTAGGGGAGGAGGCGGCACTTGGAGCGGATGCTGTATCCTCACTATAGTGTAAACGAGACCCAGGTTGCGCTACATGAGGTATCTGTTTACATTGCCCAGCAACCCGGGTATGACCCGGGTAAAACCTTTCTGGACCCAGGTAATTTGTGCGGTGTGAAAGGGGTATGTCATTCAGTTATATGGTGAGGGACTAGCCTTGCTTCTGCTTGTACACATTTTTTGGCAGCAACCAGCAATGGTTTTCTATATCACATATAAAAACATGAAAAATTAGAACTCCTGGGCCACGAACCCAAACCACCCCTGCAAGTGTCCAGAGTCACACCAGGGTGCCTAGGCACACAGTTTTGGAACCACTGGTCTCATCATTGAGGCACAAAATAAGATTAAAGCAGGAAATAGTTCAACATTTTCCCATTCATCACTAAACATGTATGATTGGGTCTTCAAGGATAACTAAATCACATTTTATTAAATGTGATAATACAGTATATTTGGGATACAGTCACTAGGTCTACAAGCATTAAGTCGACACCACTAGGTCGACATGGGTTAGTTCAACAGTCATTAGGTCAACAGGGTCAATAGGTCAACATGGGGAAGGTCGACAGTCAATAGGTCGACATGGGGTTTTTCACTTTTTTCTTTAGCCGACATGTGCCGACAGGTGGTATTTCATGACCTACCATCCATTAGGGCGTGGTGGGAGAATGAAATAGTGTGCCCGAAGCATGGTGAGCGCAGCAAGCCATGCGAGGGGATGCGGCGCATTGTATCATTGTCCATGTCGACTGTATCGACATTCGAGACAAAAAAGTGAAAAACCCCATGTTGACCATCCCCATGTTGACCTAATGCATGTCGACCTAATACAGATAGGGCAGGTTCCATCTTTGCAGGGGATGGCGATGGCGACGCCAGCCGCCAACCCCCGCCAGCGCCATAGCTATAGGGAGAAGGGGACGCGCGTGCACGAGAGGCGCATGTGTCCCCTTCCGACGGCGCTTCCAGCGCGTCCCCTGGGTCACCGCCGGCTTGTCGGCGGTGACCAGGGGTCCCCGCCGCATGCCCGCACCCCCCCCCTAACCCTGTCCGTCTCCCTGAAGCGGAGACGGACAGGGTTCCTGTCGCCCCGCCGACGGAGATTGTCAGATGGTGAGGCAGGCCGCTGGCGGATCGCCAGCGCTGACGTTCTGGTGATTCGCCAGCAAAGAAGAGCCCGGCCCCATCTGTAACTCATGTCGACCTAGTTGCTGTCTGTCCAATGATCCATAACCATACATTTTACAGAGCTGCAGTTAAAGATCTGCCATTCCTACATGTTTAATATATGTAATTACAGAGTTATGTCCTCCTGCAACTTATACATTTCTTAAAATAACGCTTTCAAATATTTCTAATTACATATTTTAACTGCTGGAATGGTGTTTTTTTGCTTTTTTTGTGGTGTGTCTGTGTTTGAGGGAGGGGGGGGGGGGGGGGCATGATTTGTTGCTTTAAAACCAGCTTCCATTGCTTGGATCTTTGATACTCATTATTCCAAACCTTTAGCACTGTTGCTTGTCTCCCAACATTAGGTTATTAGGTTATAGTTGGGGAAACAAGTCACAAATGGTCATAACAGAAACTATAAGTTATCATCATCATTTCAAGGTCATAAGAATACAAAACTGTTGCAAGTTTAATCCAAACCCCCCCATTGGAGATGTCGCCCATGGCAACCACTAAGGATTGAAGTAACATGTATCATTTACATACTATGATGCGGTATTCGGTACTTGTGGAGTATCACGGCTCCCACGATGGCCATCACACATGAAAAAATCGCATCGCATGCGATTTTTAACAGAAAAGCATCCAAATGCATTGAAATTAGTATCAAACATGTTCAATGGCCCCCAAATATAATTTTTGAGGCTGTACCACCCCCACTATCAACGCAAACCCGAAGCGTGGCGAGCCCGCGAGGGGCGGCGGTACGCGTCCTACGACCTTTTCATACCCCCACTATCCACGTCGGCGTGGAGTTGAGAATATAAAGTGTGGCGAGCGCAGCGAGCCACCGAGCCCGAAGCGTGGCGAGTGCAGCGAGCCCCGCGAGGAGACACGGATACCTTCACAGGTATAAGCGTCCCCTCGCGGGCTTCACAGGTGTCCGCGTCCGCTCGCCACGCTTCGGGCTCGGTGGCTCACTGCGCTCACCACACTTTCTATTCTCAACTCCACACCGACGTGGATAGTGGGGGTATGAAAAGGTCGTGGACGCGTACCGCCGCCCCTCGCGGGCTCGCTGTGCTTGCCACGCTTCGGGTTCGCGTTGATAGTGGGGGTGGTACAGCCTCAAAAATGACATTTGGGGGCCATTGAACATGTTTGATACTAATTTCAATGCATTTGGATGCTTTTCTGTTAAAAAACGCATGCGATGCGATTGCATGCGATTTTGTAAAAACTTTAAAAACCGGCAAAAATCGTATCCCATCGCATGCCACTATATATGGCATGCGATGGGAGCCGTGATAATCCACAAGTACCCGGTATTCAATCCTGGGTTTTGACTGTCGGACATTTCCACCTCTTGAGTGTCGAAAAGGGGACGTACCAGCGAAATCGGCTGTGGTTTGTCGAGATCCGGCTGTAAACCCCGCCTCGTCTGATGTCCAAGCAGCCTCCTGCTGTGCTGCCCGGACTAGTGACCACCTTCTCCCTAGCACTTTCTGGGTGCAGGGAGGCGGAGCCCGGCAGTCCCTACAGCAGGCAAAGGAGGAGGGGGAGAGCCATGAGGAGCCACTCATCCCCCGCCAGCTGCTTCGCAAAGGGCAGCTCTTATCGCAAGAGCTTACCTTTTCAAAACTAATCACATATATTAGTACATATGCGATTTGTATCAATGTGATGTGCAGCGGGATGTACCACAATTGCTTGGTACATCCCGACCTATAACTGTAATACATTTCAAAATATTACCCAATATCTCCCACACCACTTTATAAAAAAATCCTAGGAACATTAATCGTAATACTGATGTTACTCGGGCTTCACTGACAGCGGCTTTAGTTACAATACACCAGACGAGTGTGCACAGCAGGGAGATCATAAGTAACTTGTGCTGCTTTCAGACCGCATAACTGGCTTTGACCCTGTATTTGAAAACGTTTCCAAAAACGGGTCTGCCAGGTAAAACCCCTTTCACACCGCATCTCTTAAACGGTATATTACCGTTTAAGTGCCGTTTTTTTACCTGGCAGACCCCTTTTTGGACACTATTCAAATACAGGGTCTTGCCAGTGCGGCCCCCCCTGGTAATACATATGCCCCGGTGCCCTGTACACAGACACTTGCAGAGGGCAGAGACCATTGCGGAGTCCGGTGTCATGTCCCCCCCCCCCCCCCTCCCGCAGAGAACAGTGCGGACTGCGGTGTCCGGTGTCGCCCCCCTCCAAAGACCAGTGCAGAGTCCGGTGTCGTCGTCGTCCCCCCTCCCCCCCCCAGAGACCAGTGTGGAGTGCGGTGTCGTGTCTCCCCCCCCGTACCTGGACAGCCAGCCAGCGTGACTGTGGACAGGGGAGCCGGGATCAGATGCTGTAGCAGAGGAGACGAGACCCAGGTCCAGGGGTGATGATACGGGCTGCAGGGGGCAGGCACTCCTCCAGTCTCCCCTGGACCGGGGTCTCGTCTCCCCTGCTGCAGCAGTGACGCTGTCCCTTCTGGCAGCTCCCGGCATGGCCACCGCAGCCCTGCTCCCCCTCTCCCCGCTGCCAGTGCTGGGGATGCTGCTGCTGGACTCGCTGGACTGCGCAAAGCTCAGCTCGAACGAGGCGACCCAGCATCCTGCCCCCCATCTTCCGGACGCACAGACCCGGCGGCGGCCATGACCCGCAGCAGCCTCCACCGCCCAGGGACGGGCCGGGGGTACGGGCTGCGCTGTGGGAGAATTCGGGCTACACATAGTGCAGGGTCCCTTCGGGGAATCTGAAATGAGCAAGGGGGTCCCTGCGGCGCTAGTTCCCATCCGCCCCAAGGACCCCGCCGCTCATTTCACATTCCCCGAAGGGACCATGCGCTATGTGGCACTGGGGACTGGAGGAGTGTGTGCCCCTGCAGCCCGTATCATCACCCCCAGAGCGGGGTCTCGTTTCCCCTGCTACAGCATCTGATCCCGGCTCCCTGTCCACAGCGAGGCATGCTGGACCGAGCTGCCAGGTACCAGGGGAGGGGGGGACCAGTGTGGGGTCCAAAATACCGTTTCAGACCAACAAAAAAAAACGGGTCTGAAACGGGTAGGACCCTGCTTTTTTACCGTTTCCAAAAAAACGTTTTTTTTGGAAACGGTAAAATCACTCTGTCCCTTTCAGACCGCACATATTACCGTTTTAAAACAGTTAAAAATCGGCAAAATACAGTTTTTTTAGTGCGGTCTGAAAGGGGCATAAGGGGCAGATTAATTAAGCTTGGAGAAGAGATAAACTGGAGATAAAGCGGAGAAAAGGTAAAAGGAGATAAAGCACAGCCAATCAGCTGTGTTTGAAAAAAAAAGTTGGGAGTTGATTGGCTGGTGCTTTATCTCCTTTTACCTTTTCTCTGCTTTATCTCCAGTTTATCTCTTCTCCAAGCTTAATAAATCTGTCCCTAATTCACAACACAGGGCTTACTAGACACAACTAGAATTACAAAATGTAATCAGAAACCATTTGCATTTTTGTGACAGTCAGTTTGCAAATGAGCAAAGTTTGAAATGCATTGTACTCCCATTGCTGAGTTTGCAAAATTGTGAAAAATATAACATTACACAATGGAAATGCATTAGAGGCAAGAGTCCAGATAGAGAAGTACTGCAGCGTATTGGTCAATTAACAATGCATGTCAAATCGGATGCAAATTTTTTTTGTTATGACAACACTTCACACTCCACTAGGGTGGCCAATCCCGGGATTGGGATCGGCGGGATCCCGGGATTTGGCCCTAAAAAGTCCGGGATTTCAATCCCGGGATTGGAGTATCCAATCCCGGGATTTCGGTATTAGACTGCGCATGCGCAGTCTAATACCGGGCAGCGTCTGAGCACTCGCTCAGACGCTGCCCGGCTGTTCCAGACCCCTGCGTGCAGCCTGCGCAGCGTGATGGTCACGCTGCGCAGGCCACGCACGCCGACCACACTGCTGTCAGTGTCACTCCTCCTGGCCGCCTGCGCCGGCCAGCCCGCTCCTTCACCGACGCCGGCCGACCGCGTCTTCACCTGCGCCTTCCACCCGCTGCAGTACTGATGAGGAGGTGCACGAGCCCGACGGCACCGTGCACCTCAGAACCCACTCCACTCCCGGCCGCCCGCCTGCCAATGTATGTAAATCTGCGGGTCGGCCGGTGTGGGGGTGGGTATCGGGAACACGCCAGCTAACTAAGGATGCCAAACCCGGGATTGAGCATTTTTCAATCCTGGATCCCCAGATTGAAAAAATGCCCCGGGATTGGCATCCCTACACTCCACAATATGCCACTGCTTATTCCAGGCCTTAAGGACACCCACTTCCCATGACTGCAGTTCAAATCCTAACCCTGGTTTTGGCCCCCAAGTTGCATGCAGATTCAAGGCTGACTGCATGAAGCACTTAGAGCCGGGCTGGGCAACACCGGCCCTCCAGATATTAATGAACTACACATCCCAGGATGCTTTGCATTAGTTTTGCTACAGATGGGTCTTGTCCCATCTTTGCAGGGGATGGCGCTGGCGTCGCCAGCCGCCATCCCCCGCCAGCGCCATGGCGATGGTGAGAAGGGGACGCGCGCGCACGAGCGGCGCGCGCGTCCCCTTCCGACGGCGCTTCGATCCGTTCCCCCGGGTCCCCGCCGGCTTGCCGGCGGTAACCCGGGGTCCCCGCCGCCTGCCCGCACACCCCCCTAACCCCCCCTAACCCTGTCCGTCTCCCTGAGGCGGAGACGGAGACTGAGACGCGCGTGAGACGCACGCGCGTCTCAGTCTCCTCGCTGGCGAGGCTACAGACCCATCTGTATCTGGCCATGCTGAAACTGATGCAAGGCATGCTGGGATGTGTAGTTCATCAACATCTGGAGGGCCGGTGTTGCCCAGCCCTACCTTAGAGCATAGGTTACCAAACGCACGGTCCAGGTATTAAGTATATCCATGCTTGGCCACAGGTGAGTTAATTAGTAACTCAGTCAGTCTGATTTAACCATCTGTGCTGAGCCATGGCTATACCTAAAACCTGGACCGTTAGGGTGCCGTGAGGACCGCGTTTGGGAACCTCTGCCTTATTTGTTAACTCAACTCCACATAAAACAGTTTCTCTTTTCAGATTGTGTCTATAGGATAGAAATATATAGTACATGCCTTAGAAATAATAAGTAATTTGTAAATAATACACAAATTACCCAGAAAATAAGAAATGAGAAAAGCAGCATAATTATCTGCCACCAGGCTGACTACATTAACTTTTGCTAATGATTTAAGTAGTCAGCAGATATTACAATTACTCCAGGATAATTTCTATAGAAATCTTCGTGACATGCCATACTCTGGTAGGTTTTGGGATCATTTGGTCTACAGCATGTTGGTTGACAAGCATTAGGTCGACACCACTAGGTCAACATGGGGATAGGTCGACATGGGACATGGTCGACATGTCATTAGGTCGACAGTCAAAAGGTCGACCTTCTGCTTCTTGTTGATTATGTTTTTTACCTGAATGTCGACACAGTCAACATGGACACAGTTTAAAGTGCACTGCTTTGCCCGCAATGCTTGAGGCACACTATTTTATTATCTCCCCTAGTGCAGGGGTGGCCAACCGGTCAGAGGTAAAGAGCCGAAAAATATCGGTAGTCAAGCTAAAGAGCCGACATCATGCGTGCGCCGAAGGTGCATGCGCCAAAAAAAGGGGCGTAGTTTATTTTGAGCCCTTGGGTGGGTGTGATACAAATATGCCTCCAATAGAGTAGTGCCATATATACATATGCCCCCAATAGTGCCAGATACACATATGCCCCCCACGGTGCCAGGTATGCACCACACGGTGCCAGAAAGCTGGTATGCCCCCACAGTGCCACAAACTGCTATGCCCCCACAGTGCAAATTTCCCAGCAGCAGCACTCACCGTTGTTGCTGCTGCTGCCGGGCGGGGAGAGGACAGTATGGTGTCCCCCTGCAGTCCTCCTGTCATGTCACCGATGGGAGGAGAGCACAGCACACCGCGCGTCTCCCGCAGCTGGCCCGCAAACTCTGATTGGTGGACGGCCCAGTTACAAGGATGCACAGTAAGGGGTAGGAGAGATGCGCGATGCACGCTCTCCTCCCCTCAGAAGGAGAATGGATTCAGGGAACCGGCAGCAGGGGGGACTGGGACAGACGGTGGGCGGCGGGCAGCAGTGGGAGCAGGAGCCGCACTTTACAAGGGGGAGAGCCGCATTAGGCTCAAGAGCCACGGGTTGGCCACCACTGCCCTAGTGGATGGTAGGGCATGAAATACTGCCTGTCGACACATGTCGGTGAAAACTCCCTGTTGACCTTTTGACTGTCTATCTAGACACTGTCGACCTAACGAATGTGTCAACCTAAACCCATGTTGACCTTGTCGCATGTTGACCTAGACACCTGTCGACCTAGAGCCCTGTCGACCTCGCCCCCTGTCGACCCAACGGTGTCGACCTAAGTATGGTTGATAAAACGATCCACACCCGTTAAAATGACATCCACTGTTTTCTATGGGTGAAATGGGTTGAATGTGAATGGTACAAAAACGGTATTGAAATGGTAATATACCAGTTACAACATGTGATGTGAAAGGGGTTTAGACCCGTTTTAAGAAACGTTTACAAAAACGGGTTGAAAGCAGGTTTGTAATGTGAAAGCAGCAAAAGAATATTTGAACATTCACATCAGTCCCTGCCCCAGCGGAGCTTACAATCTATATTCCCTACCACATGTACTCGCACACACATTAATTCTAAGGTTCATTTTTTTTGGAGCCAATTAAAATGTTTAGGTTGTGGAGCGGAAACCGGAACACCCAGAGGAAACCCACGCAAGCACAGGGAGAATATACAAACTTTGAACAGTTGGGACTCAAACCCGTGACCTTAATGCTGCGAGGCAAGGTAAGGTTGTGCACTGGCAAAAACTGGCGTATTTCGGCTATTTGTGAAAGGACTAAATGTGATTATTTTTCTCTTATTTGGCACATTAAAAATACGGGTATATGAGATTTTAAAAAATGCTAATCACCTTTTTTTAGCACACATTATAGAATAAACCATTAAACAATAACTTTACACATATTTTATACTGTATTGCTAACACTCTGTACTGTAACAATAAATTAAAAAAAAGTGGGGAAGAGGAGACACCCAATTAGAAATCATGTCTCATATGTAAATGTCAGTTCTAAGCATAGAAAAGTACAAATTAATGACAGAAACATATTTTTTGTGTTTCAAAGCCTATGATCCCACAGTCCCGAGAGGCCAGATCACTGACACATCCCTTGTTAAGACAGAAAGTGGTCTTTATTTACATTAATAAAGAGATCTTCAGTCAGTGATGATTAATGGTTAGGACGGGGCTTTTGGATTATTGATAACTCATTTCACTTTTCCTCTTCTCTCTCCAACATACAGTCATTTATATCTATCACTGGAGAATTATTTTAGGATTTTATGTTTATGTTTCTCCATTTCTTTCCAAATAATAAAAGCACCTATAAATAAACTTGCCATTATATGTTGACTGTTTTATGGCTTGAGGTACTATTTACACACACAATAGTATACGGTTAGCCACAAGTAAGAGAGTTGATACCTGGTAATGAATGTATGGGGGGGTGGGGGTGATAATGTCTGTCTTGCTGTTTACTTCAGAGGGAGTGTTTACATAAACAAGAACAATGTTCAGTGTAAGAGGCTGCTCTTCTGATCTATGCCCTCATTTGGCTGGCATCCATTTGTCATTTTGCCCAAAACATACTCATTGTTCACCCTACTTGATACCATGCCTCTTTTGCATGAACTGAATGTCTTAGGTACCAACAATGTAAACAACGTGCACTAGAAGTATAGGATAGTTGGTACCGCATGTAGGAATAAAATAGTTGGATGTATTAATTTATTAACACAGAGAGAGAGCGAGAGCATATTGTACCTTTGTCAAATTGAATTAAAAGGAAAAGCAGAGCTCTACATTACAAGACTCCATTAAATTTAAGGTATAACTACATACTATAAAAGAAAAAGTTGTCAAACATAACAGTGAAAGATTTTTCAAGGGGGGGTTACACCTTGCGGTGTCACTTTGCGCTCTGGGGACCCTTGTGAGTACTACAACAGGTACTGGCAGTGTACCTGCACTTTTGCAGCTAGGTGACCACCATTCGTCCACGGCGCAACCTTCCCGGGAACCCCATCTCCCTTAGAAAGATTTTTCAAGGCCAGCCCTATGGGGGTTATTCTGGTTGGTGCGGGCGGACCGTGTTTGCACGATCCGGCGTTTTTTTTCTACTGCGCATGCGTATCATTCGCTATGCACATGTGCGGCGTCAGCATACCGCTGACGAATGGACTGTCCCGAGCGAAAAATCCTATCCGCAATCGCACGTTGACAGTGGGCGTTTTTAGGGGAGAGGCTAGAAAACTGGGCGTATACGGGGTGTGCACTCGCTCAGGGACAACCGCCTCGCTCGGGTGCGTACACACGGGGGCAATTTTGTATAATATTGCGGGCAATATGGTCGCTAAGCGACCATATTGCCCACGATGGGAGTGTGCACCGGCGATATATCGCCGGGTGCGCGCTCCCGTTATTACCCCTGTAGTGATCGCTTGTCGCAGGAACATGCTCCTGCGACCAGCTGATTTCCACTGCCGGGCTCCCCCGGCAGTTTCTTTTTCATCAGCGACCATCTCTGGTCGCTGATGAAAAGAAGAACCTGAGCAATATATTGCTCAGCCATATATTGCTCAGCAATATATGGCTGAGCAATATATCTCCCCCGTGTGTACAGGGCTTAATGCTGTGTACACACAGGGGCGATAGGGGCTATAATCGCTGGGAATATGGTCGCAGGCGACCATATTGCCAGTGATTGGGAGTGTGCCCCGGCGATAAATCGCCGGGTGCGCGCTCCTGTTTTCTGCCTCATTGTAATCGCTGGTCGCAGGAGCTTGCTCCTGTGACCAGCTAATTACCTCTGCGGCACCCCCAGCAGAGGTTCGTTTTCAACAGCGACCATCTCTGGTCGCTTGCTGAAAAGGAGACACTGAGCAATATATTGCAAGCAATATATTGCTAGCAAAATATCTCCCCCCGTGTGTACGCACCTTAAAGGTGCGTACACACGGGGGGGAGATATATTGCTAGCAATATATTGCTTGCAATATATTGCTGAGCAATATATTGCTCAGTGTCTCTTTTTCAACAAGCGACCAGAGATGGTCGCTGTTGAAAACGAACCTCTGCTGGGGGTGCCGCAGAGGTAATTAGCTGGTCGCAGGAGCAAGCTCCTGCGACCAGCGAATACAATGGGGCAGAAAACGGGAGCGCGCACCCGGCGATTTATCGCCGGGGCACACTCCCAATCACTGGCAATATGGTCGCCTGCGACCATATTCCCAGCGATTATAGCACCTATCTCCCCCGTGTGTACACAGCATTAGAGTTTCCGCCTGAGTGCGGCCGCCCTGGTCTGCTAATTAACGCCAATTACAATTAAATGGAATACACCTGACTGCAATATTAAGCAATGCTGCAGCCTATTAAGTGAAATGCCTCATGTCAGTACCTGCAAGCTAGACAAAGCCCTGAAATACTTTGGAAGGTTCTCTTTCTACACTTCTCACCATTTAAAGGTTGGTTTATTTTTATGTAGTATTCATCCAATTAAACATGTTTCAATATGTACATGTACTTATTTTGGGTTGGGATCATTCGTCAGAATGATTCTAGGTCTACAGTCATTAGGTCGACCCCACTAGGTCGACTGGCAGGAAGGTCGACCTGACTTAAGGTCGACATGGGCCAAGGTCGACATGACTTAAGGTCGAATTTGCATAAAGGTCGACATGAGGAAGGTCGACTGGTCATAAGGTCGACATGGGTTTTTCACTGTTTTTTGATCCGAATGTCGACACAGTCGACATGGACACAGTTGGCAATGAGAATCGGACCCTCGCATCGCTCGCTTCGCTCGCTATGCTTCGGGCACGGTGCCTCGCTGCGCTCGGCACACTATTTTATTCTCCCACCACGCCCTAGTGGATGGTAGGGCATGAAATACCGCCTGTCGGCACATGTCGGCTCAAAAAACAGTGAAAAACCCATGTCGACCTTATGACCAGTCGACCTTCCTCATGTCGACCTTTATGCAAATTCGACCTTAAGTCATGTCGACCTTGACCCATGTCGACCTTAAGTCAGGTCGACCTTCCTGCCAGTCGACCTAGTGGGGTCGACCTAATGACTGTAGACCTAAATGCATTCTGACGAATGACCGCATCCCCTTATTTTGTATACATCTACACTCTTAATGCAAGTGTGTTTCCCATATTTTGAAAACAGGACCCACAAATCATAGGAGTCGACATGTGTCAACTTTTTCAGTGCAACACATACAAGTCACATTACTTATTTTCACACATCTATCACGTCTTACACCAACAATGTGATTTTGGGTCACCTTTTCTACTTGCAATGTTTGTTAAATGTCTTATGCTCATGGATACGGAGTCTCCGAGCGAAAAAGGCTGAGATACGTCTGTGCACGATGGTGTAGGTCAAATGTACGCCAGGTGACGGTGGGTAAAGGGCTGAGATCCGTCCGTGCACATTGGCTTACGCTCAAATGTACGGCACTCCCCTTTGTCGGTGTCTGTGACACTTAGGTAAGTGTTTTAACCAGAAGAACTACTATACATTAACAAATCTATAAAATACATTTCTTCTACTGACAACTCCTACAGAGATACCTCATGCATCCTCCCCTCACCCTGACACCAGTGACTACAATTGCATAGCAACCCCCCTCACTTCTCTAACATGCATATCTGCCCCAACCACTGACAGTGAGTCTACACACACAAATCCCCCCCTCCACACTGGCCTCATCATTTCCTCAGCAGACTCAGCTGACATCACAGATGGCAAAGGCCCCTGACACTGATACACAGTAGCAGGTGGCTTATCTCTCCTCGGAAGCACAGTTTAGGAGGAAGCGCTACTGCAGCATTCTAAGCTGTTGGCTGCACAGTGCTCCTCCATCCTCTCCTGCGGCCGCTGGAGGCATTCTGAGACACACTGGGAGGGAAAGCAGTGCAGCCGCAGCTCAATTGGACACTGCAGTTTAAATATTTCTGGAGGCAGAGAGAGCGGTTTGGGGGGTGGAAACTCGCAAGTGCTGGCTACAGTCACTAGAGCCCCAAATGACAATGAGGTTACTGATCTTTGACTGCTCCCTACTTATGCTAATTGTGGTATTTGCTGTATGTCAGTCAGGCGAGAGGAATCTGAATAATGCTTTTGTGAAAACCATGAGTAATCGCTAAGCTAATAACTCTGTAAATGTGAAAATGTTTGGTATAAAGCTAATGTTTAATTGTAACAAATGCACTAGTTGCTTAGTGTTTAACATTGTTGCCACACAGCACATTGGTTCCAGTTTCAATCAGGTGCCTTTCTGTATGTAGTTTACATGTTCTATTTTTCTAGTAGATTTCTACCAAGTACCTTGGTTTCTTTTGGAACCCTTAATAAGCGTAGACAAACTAATAGGTTAAGTGACTGCAAATTAAGATGACATACTGACCTACTTTTTTTTTTCCACCTCTCTGGGAGAAGGACGGACTATGACATCATTGCTCCACCAATGCTTTTTGGCACAATACCACAATTTGCAGGTCTACGGAGAGGGGGTGGGGCTAAACGGACACTGCCCCCATCTCAATGATTGACTCTTTCTTTCCACATCACTAGGATGCTGGGGATCTTCCTGCTGTCCTGAGAAATTGAGAGTCTCCCACAACTCCTGGGAGAGTAGGCAAATATGATGTAGCAGTACAATGTGTGTGGAGTAAATGTATAATGGTTTTTGATCACTAAGACGTCACTACACCGTACAGTATATTCCCTTATGAAGGATGCCGTTGTCATGGGGTGTAAATTTCTAGTGCCTCACGTGCAGATTTCTGCTCGTTCCCTATGGGACCGCATACAATATTCTACGAGTCATTGGTTCGTAAGTGCAACACACTGGGGGGTATTCAATGTGCCGTCGCTATTCCCGACGGGGGAAATAGCCGAAGCTCCTTATTCAATGTTGTCTTTAGCAAAGTGGGATCACGAAAAGAACGAGCCCGACTATAGACTATCCACGGCCGTTTTCACAGCCACGCCCCCTTTGTGCCGATCGGCAGGTGGGACATTGAATCCCGCCTGTCGATCAAACCGCAAACGTGCCAGGATCGTCGGGAGGGATCGACAGCCGTGATCCTACATTGAATACTCCCCACAGTATTACTTGCTCTCACAAGGTTTTCACACATTATTCGATTGACCCCTAAGCTTGGTGGTAAAAATGTTCACTAGGGGGCACCAGCCACAATATAACCTAGGGCACCAGATTGGCTAGGGAAAGGAACCATAACTGATTTAATGAGCCAGTCGCAATTTCACTGTACCAGCAGTGTGTACTTAGACTTAGCACTTGAGTCCTCTGGTCAGCAACAAGGAGTTTGAGATCCACTGATCTCAATTAATTATAGTAGCATGGAGATTCTGAGCATTACTGAGCATTTTGAGCAATACACTGGTTTCACAAAGTAAACTTTTCATTTATCAATAGATGGTGTGTACACACTTGTACAATTTAGACTATCTGCATACAATTTAGACTATATAGTGCAGATCTGCACTGACTAATGCAGCCAAGACTTTCTGGCTGCGATAGGGAAGCGCATCGGTTAAAACCTGTGTGATCTGCATGAGATCCAGATGAGATTTTGACTATATAGTCAAAATCTCATGCACATTGTACAAGTGTGTACACACTTGTACAATGTGCATGAGATTTTGACTATATAGTCAAAATCTCATCTGGATCTCATGCAGATCACACAGGTTTTAACTCCCGTATCGCAGCCAGAAAGTCTTGGCTGCATTGACTATATAGTGCAGATCTGTACTATATAGTCTAAATTGTATGCAGATAGTCTAAATTGTAATATAGTTTAAATTACATTACTGCTTTGGAGAAATAACACATTGTTTAATACCGCTTTTACACTGCCAAAACGTTTCAAAAACTGGTATATTTAAACAGTATTTAAAACGGGTCTGAGCCTTCACATTGCAGTAGATTACCGTTTTAAATACCGTTTAAGTACCATTCACATCAGTCAACCCGTTTAATCCCCTGAACACGTTTCAAGGCAGCCAGCCTATCACAGAGGTCTGTAATCTGTTGTTTTTACTAAATACCGTTTCAGAGCCATTCTCACTGCATAATAAATGGCTCTGAAACATGTAGGACTCTGCTTTTTAAACGTTTTGAAATACCGGATTAACTTTAACCGGTAAATCAACTTTGACGGTTTCCCGCTGCAGCCTTAAACGTTTTGAAATGTGGAAAAAAACGGCAATATACCGTTTAACAAGTGCGGTGTGAAAGGGGTATAAGGTAGAAATTCCATGCTTTTTAATTCCCAGACCTGTGCCTTTGTGTTACCCAGAAGTCACACAAAGGCACATTATAGAAAAAATATTTCTGAAACTGCTACTCCGGTGTTGCCATAAAATTGCTGCAGTCAGCCGGTGCTGTTTAGTACAGCATCGTAAATGAGAGCAAAGACCTGATTTATTGGTTTTTAATAGGTTGCACTGTTCATTATGCCAAATAAAATAGGAACCTTGGCATTGAGAAATTAATTTATTATTACTAGATGACATTAGGCATACATGGTTACACTTTCTGTAGAAAAAAGTGTCAATAAGAGCATAAATTGCAATCTTCAGGGAAAGGATGTTTTCTTTGCTGAACAATCCACACCAGTGTTTCCCCAGGCTTATTTTTGAGGTAAATGTACTAAGATGGGAGTTCTATTGAAGATGGGATGTTTCCCATAGCAACCAGATTCCATCTATTATCTTCTCGAAGGTGCAAAAATAAATAAGTAGAATCAGTTTGGTTGCTATGGGCAACAACCCATCATAGTAAATGTACCCCTTTAAGTCTAAGTTTATAAAGTAAGGTACACAACATATATCCCTACTTTGATTTCTTTTTCTCTGGAAGATGCCCAAAGAGGTGGGCTGTGACGGGACCACGCTAATTGTGCCATTAGGCCTTCCCTTAGCAGTAAAACTGCCGCAATTTCATATAATTTCCGTAGGGGTGGGGCTAAAATGATGCAGTTAGCATATATAATTATGTCCTTGAGCCCCGCCACCTTCGCAGAACTCACAGATTCCCTGTATTATGCTCCATCTCCCAAGGAGCAGTAAGCTACCTGTAAATTTGGGGTGCCGGACAGCTCCCCGACAGTCGGGATTCCGACAGTCATTCCTCCGACGTCGGAATCCCGATTGCTCCCTCGTGGGGGTCCACGACCCCCCATAGAGGGAGAATCGTGCCCGCAGCGTGGCGAGCCCGCAAGGGGCTTCATTGCGCTCCCCACGCTGTGCAGTCGGAATCCCGACTGTCGGGCTACTATACCAAACCCGTAATTTTGCGTCTCTCCCAGAGAAACTTGCAAAATAGGCACACACTAAGCTATATGCCAATCCAGCGGATTGAGCAGACATATCATTCATCGTGTACCAGTGATACACTCACATGCAATGATGTCAGATTTGCTATTCTGCACTTTAAACCTGACAATATCGCTAGTGCACATCATTAACAGCAGCCTCACTGATGGGAATTCCTGCCAATATCAGACCGATTCACCGTCACTCAAGTGTGTACCCATCTTAAGGTTAGCTGTATTTGAGCTAGAGTGATAGGGCCTAATTCAGACCTGACCACAAAGCACCTTTTTTCTCTAATGGACAAAACCATGTGCACTGCAGGGTGGAGGGGAGGCAAATGTAACATGTGCAGGGAGAGTTAGATTTGGGAGAGTTATTTTGTTTCTGAGCAGGGTAAATACTGGCTGCTCTATTTTTACACTGCAATATAGATTTCAGTATAAACACATCTCACCCAAATGTAAAGGCACCCATACACTATGCGATTTGGGGACAAATTCACCCAATTCTGAGAAATCAGGCTGTGAAATCAGCCCAAATGGCACATGTAGCCATGCCGTCCGACCCAATGCGTGGTTCTATGCGCATTGGATCGGAGTCGGGAGGTTGGCTGGGCTGCAAATAAGATCAAGCAAATCTTATGTGCAGCTGTGCGGAGGACGTCAGCGGGCGGGGGATGCCGGCAACCAGAGTGCAGGTGGGCGGCGGAGAGAACCGGGCAGGGGAAGCCGCTGCCGTGGAGCACCAGCAAGGAGCGCTTAAAAAAAGCCCATACAAATTAATAAGAAGCCACTATCAGACCTCTCTCAGCCAATCAGAGAACTTAACAAATCTCAGTGAGGTATTAATCCCAGAGTGATTGACAGGAAGGGACTATTGGAGGAGGGAATAAGTCATGTATTCAGCCTTAATTTGCGATCTGCATCGATACTTCTACAACCATTCAGCGTGACCATAGACTTTTTGTCATTCCTTGTTATAGCTGCGTAAGTGTAACACAGTTGTTGAGGACTTTGTAATATATCTACATTCATCTCTGGGCAGCATCTTCACATGCGATGATTAGCATGTCCGTAGGCTGAAACATTAGCTGCGTAGGCATGTGCATGCAAATATGAATTGGGCTTAAGGTGCGTACACACTGCTGCAATTAGTCATGAAATCGCTGGCAAAATGGTCGCTCAGTGACCATATTGCCAGTGATTTCATGTGCAGCCAGCGATAAATGGCTGGGAGCGCGCTCCCGCGGCCAGCGCTTCATGGTCGCTGGTCGCAGGAGCTTGCTCCTCAGATTCTGCACAAAATTGCAGGTCGCTGGTGCACAAAGCACTGTGCACCAGCGACAAGCGACACCTACTATGTCCAGCGCCGGCCGGGACCTGTGGACCCGCCCACACGCCCTGTCACAGTGTGACACGCCGGCCGGGACCCGCCCACCCTCCCTGTCAGAGTGACACGCTGGCCGGGACCCGCCCACCCTCCCTGTCACAGCGTGACATACACGGCCTCCCCCTGCTTCCTCCTCCGTCCCTGCCCGCGCATACAGCACAGAAGCTGCTGCGCAAAACTCCCCCCCACTGTGCCAGCACCAACACCTCCATCGCGCCCCACAGCCGCACTAGTCAGTGCATAGGCTGTCTTTAGAGGGCATTGGTGTTGGGCAGCATGATTATGTTCATGCTGCCCATCGATGGTGATTTGCACCATCGGTGGGCAGCATGAGCATTACCATGCTGCCCCACACCAATAGTATGTGACATGAAAAAAAATGAAGGGGGCATTGGTGTCGGGCAGCATGATTATGTTCATGCTGCCCATCGATGGTGATTTGCACCATCGGTGGGCAGCATGAGCATTACCATGCTGCCCCACACCAATAGTATGTGACATGAAAAAAAATGAAGGGGGCATTGGTGTCGGGCAGCATGATTATGTTCATGCTGCCCATCGATGGTGATTTGCACCATCGGTGGGCAGCATGAGCATTACCATGCTGCCCCACACCAATAGTATGTGACATGAAAAAAAATGAAGGGGGCATTGGTGTCGGGCAGCATGATTATGTTCATGCTGCCCATCGATGGTGATTTGCACCATCGGTGGGCAGCATGAGCATTACCATGCTGCCCCACACCAATAGTATGTGACATGAAAAAAAATGAAGGGGGCATTGGTGTCGGGCAGCATGATTATGTTCATGCTGCCCATCGATGGTGATTTGCACCATCGGTGGGCAGCATGAGCATTACCATGCTGCCCCACACCAATAGTATGTGACATGAAAAAAAATGAAGGGGGCATTGGTGTCGGGCAGCATGATTATGTTCATGCTGCCCATCGATGGTGATTTGCACCATCGGTGGGCAGCATGAGCATTACCATGCTGCCCCACACCAATAGTATGTGGGCTCAATATAAATGAAGGGGGCATTGGTGTCGGGGTGGCAGGGGCCGCACGGCCGTCTTGTGCCCCCACACCCCTGGCAGGAGTGGGGCACTAGCGGCTGCTGCCGCTAGATTATCCTGCCCCTACAAAGATGACCCCTGCTACATCTGTATATACACCATATACACTTTTATTCCCTTCCAGAAGGACTTCCCACAACCCATGTCAATCATAAATGAATTTAAATAGAGGGTAAAAAAAATCTAGTCAAAATTGCTAGCAATTTTCAGGGAAAATTGCTGGTCCCTCTGAAAAACTGGAAACTGAGCTATATATTGCTGAGAAATATATTGCGGAGATATATTGCAAGTACACTGAGCAATATATTACTCAGCAATATATTGCAAGCAATATATTGCTAGCAATATATCTCCCCCGTGTGTACACAGCATTAGAGTGTACAGTTTTGTTCTATGAGGTTTATGGTACCATGTGATAGATACTCTGTGATTTTAAGGTTTTTGATTTATGCCGGTTTAGAAAAAAAAATGCAAATGTTTCACTTTCACTTTTTGAAATGCTAATGTAACAGGGAAAATGTGTTTCCCAGATTAAACTAACGAGAACATCTAATCACAATGTGCTTCTGGCAAGAACCTTTAAAATACGCACGTGACACCGGGAGAACTTTATTTGTCCTTGCACTAATTTCTGGACAGAAAATGTGACCTAGTGACATGTTCTAATGAGCAGGAGAAGGTTTGTGTGGGAGAAGACTGAACGGGAATGCAAATTGCAAACAAAATATCCCCAGTGGCATACAAACAAGGGCTTGAGTGGGGGGATTGTCCCTGCCTGGAATTCTGCACATTCCTCTCTATAAATCTGGGTATATTTAGTAAAATGTGTACACAGTACTATTTCCATAAGACTCTGTGCAAGATGTACTAAGCCTTGAAAAGTGATAAAATGAAGAGTGATAAACCACCAACCAACCAATGTGGTAGAAAAGCAGAGTACCCAGAGAAAACCACACTTGCCTACCTGCCCCTCCCTGGTAATGTATAATTGCCGTCACCTGTGGTGAAACACCTTTCTTATCAATTAACCAGCTCACCACAGGTGATGGCAATCGTACATTACCAGGGAAGTCCAGGAACAGAGCATTTTCTCCCTGAGGGTGAGATGTATCAAACTGAAAATGCGGTAAAACCCCGGTTTTACCACATTTTCCTATGTATCAAAACCCTGCCGCACCGATACCGCATTGTAGGATATCGCCACCTTTGGGTGGCGATACCCTATAGAAGTCTACGGGCTTCTTTTCACCGCCCGCCGCCTCAGACGCAAACCCGCCGCCTCGCCGAATCGCCCTCCGGCTTACCTTCCTGAAAGGTCCTCCTGGACCACGGAAAGGTAAACCCCTCCTCCCCCTAGTGAAGCAGCCGGACGTCCTTCCGGCTGCAGGGGGGAGGAGGAGGCGCCGGGGATTGCCTGCTTAGCTGTCCCCGGCGTGAGGGGAGCAGGAGGCGGCAGGAAGGTGACGGAGACCCCCCGCACACCACAGTACAGGCATCGCGGGGGGCCTCCGTCACCACACCGCGATGCCAGCCGCATATGTTAGTACATATGCGGTAGCATTGCGGCGGGCTGGCGGCGATGTATTTTACTACATCCCGCCCTGAAGGAGAGGGTCAGGAAGGCAAGTATTATATAGTGAGGTAAATAGAACAGCCAGCGTGATGCAGGCATTGGCATGTTCCATCAAGTCTGTCCGATTCATTTGGTTAAAAAGAAAAATCAGGCATACTCACCGGAAACTCTGTGATGTCTGCATTGTGGAGGCTATTATAGTTACCCAAGTATCTTGTGTATACTTTAGGTTTAAAACCACACTGACTCTTATTAACACAGCAAAAGATCACATAACCTGCTATAGGAGAGTACTTTGCAATATTAATGACTGCAGGTGTGTCCTTATTTGACCACTTCTCCTAATTGTTGATGGTCTAACATTGTATAAAGCACACAGACAGTGAATACAAAAAAGTTAACTCCGTGAGAAATGGAAACAATTACAGTTTGGGCAGAAACACCTACAGTACTATAACATCCCTTATGTAACCGTGTTACAGATGCTTAATCATCAAACACTTAATTGCTTGTAATTGTCCAGTGCATTATTACTGTATTTTCTTATTTTATAATGGGAAATACTTTGATACTGTACACTCTTTTTATATAGGGTACATTTACTTAGAAAAAGTATTCCTTCTTCTTGCTAGAATAGATTGTGCTTGACAATCTTATTAAGTAGTCATTTTTTCACAAGGGAACAAATATATGAAGTTAAGCAAGCAAGTGTGCACTCAAAGGGCAAATGCAAAGGTTTTTTTGGGTGCTCAGCAAACTAAATTGTTGCTCGGTTTTAAGGCATTTATCACTGGCAATATGGTCGCTGAGCGACTATGACCATATTACCAGCAATTGGCGTGTGCACCAGTGATAAATTGCCGGCTGCACACAACCGTTTTTAGCCCCCTTATGATCGCTGGTCGCAGGAGCTTGCTCCTGCGACCAGCTGATTCCCTCTGCGGCTCCCCCGGCAGAGGTTCCCTTTCATCCGGGACCATCTCTGGTCGCTGATGAAAAGGAGACACTGACAATATATCGTCCCCGTGTGTACACAGCTTAAGAGCAATTACAGCAAGTGCCCATTTATTTATGCTCACACCCTTCCTGGAGGTTCTTCAAATATGTTACATGGCTAATACGTGCACTTTTTACGAATGACGGGAGAATGACAGTATGTGTTTTTCATCAAATTAATAAATTCTAAGCTTTTTTACAAAATTTTAGGTGACACAAAAATGTCTAAAGCAGTGGGTCCCAAACTGTGTGCTCTGGCACCCTGAGGTGCCTCAGGACACTTACAGTGTTACCGGAAATTGGTGGTTCAGGACAAATGCTAATTATTCATAGTTAATGTAATAGATAAAACCAGTGCTTTAGGCTTTCCATCATAACATATGAGGACAAAGAAGTTAATCCCATCCCTCACCACATAAATGACCCAAAAGTTGACATATAAACACACTTTGCTTCATTTAATATTTTGTTTTAAATTTCATTAATCATTTTAAATTGATCACAGCTTTCTCATGCACCCCAGGTAAGCTCATGTATCTTAAACCTGTGACAGCTGCTTCCTTAGTGGTAACTCAGGAGTTGTGTTGGCGACTGTCTCACCTTTAAAAGCCGTAAGTTAGTTGGCAGATGAGCTCCAAACAAGGAAACAAGCAAATGTTCAGTTTGGCTATAAATGTGTCAGCAGTTGCCAGGTACTCAAGAGTCTAGTTGTTATGGTGCCCATACACTGAGGCAATTTTGTCCGATTTCGGCCGATTGCCCCCAATCAGCCCGTTAAATCGGACCAAATCGCCTCTCCCTGCCATGCAGTCTAGACCGTGCATCGGACCCGACCAGGTAGTCGGACCGACCACCCGTTCTGGGACCTCCCTTCAGGCAACGAGGCGGGCGGGACGCATGTGATTCATCACAACAGATCGCATGCGTCCCTGCCGCCGGGAAGGTCCCGGCGGCTTGCAGAGTATCGGGTGTCCGAACACTGCTGCGAGACGTCGCAGCAGTGTATGGGCACCTTAAGAGTAGGACTTGCAGTGAAATGGTGGTCCCTTAGCGATGGGGTACAAGCTTAAATGCATTGATCAAGTCAGGAATTAAAACCCTATTATTTAATTATTTGTGTATTAAGGTGAGTTTGTTTACTAGGGTGAGTGTTGAGCCTCCAGTTCTTTGAACGTCAGGCCACTGCACCCCAGCCCGAGGAATGGTGAGTGCAAATATTTCCTTATAACCCGCACTTGTTGTTGTCCCTAGATTACTAGGGTCACCCATTGATCATGCTACCACAGACCAAGCTAATTAACTGCATCAGAGTAGGCAGAGGTATCATCATACAACAAGCCTGATGTCATACACACTATCCAGAGTCCAAACTGTTATGCTCTGTGCTTGTCTCTCCAACTACTGCTGCTTGCCAGATTCAGAAAGGGTGCCTACAGGTCTGGATGAAGAGTCACAGGGGCCTGGGGCTGAAAATGTTTAGCAGCCCAATACTGAGAAAGGGAAGAGCTGTGACCAGTGCTATGTGGGTGTGGTCAGTCATTGGGATGCTAACAGTATTAGACCCAGTGAAAAATACATTAAAAAAGAACAATTGCAGAATTCTATGATAAAAATAAAAATACAATAGAATACTTGTTATCATATTATCATTATGATAGGCTTATTCTCATGTTGAGGCCTGGAGCTGGAGCTTTCTCCAAACCAAGCTGTCTATGCTTTCAGTCTCATTAACTGCCTCTACAGAGGAGGAAAAGTGGGCAGTGCAGGGACGTTATGCTCTGAAAGACATTGGGACTTGTCTCTGTACAATGCTAGTAATACATTTCAAGTGATACAATTGTTTTTTCCCAAGTTGCTATCATGCCTTGGGTTGCACAATAAGCATGGACAATACATTAAGCTGTATGAGGAAGTGCAAGTGAAAGCATAGGATATACAAGAGGGCATGTAAATGGCTGCAATCTGTTTAAAGGCCCATAGACACCCGCAGCGTGTATTCACAGTGATGATGAGCAAAATTGTTGGGCTGAAAATCGATCAGTGCATACACACTGAGCTATTTTTGCCTGTCTAAGAGATTTTCCCGGGGGTGGACGGCTGTCCATAGCAGGATGCTATGGAATGTCGTCCACCCCATCGCTCATCTGCTGGGGTAATACCAGCAGATGAGTGGCAGCGCCATTGATGATGCGGGAGTGTGCATCAGTATCACGCCGTACACACTGGGCGGCTTTTGAGCTGAAAGCAACTCAAACTGCAAAACTGAGCAGCTTTCAGTTAAAGATATGTGTATGGGCCTTAACTGTTCTTATATAAACCACTGAAAAGGACTGTAACAAAAGTTATGTTTCTAAACTAATGGTGCTAATTAGTGTCTTAGCTAAGGGAAGCAACTTCAACATCACAGTATGGCCAAAGAAAGATTTTAGTTGCTGCAAATAAGTGAAGTGTGAGACGTAAGTATATTCTGACATGATCCATGCTGGCTTCTAACTAGTGATTGTTTTACTCTTACAATTATTGCTTTAAAGATTACATTGACATTCTATCTGCCTTCAGGGCAGAATAGCATCTATCTCCCAAAACACAATGAAGGGTTTGTAGTACAATGTAGCTGGACACTTCTGGATGAATAACAAGCAATCGTATGTAGTGCAATCCAGCTACTACTCTCTGTGACCAGATGATTACATAGATTTTCTGTTTTACGTCGGTAGTACCAACCACAAACATTACAACTGAAACTACCAGATTGTAGGTTCTCATAACCACACAAATGTTTCGCCCAATGACCAGCAATAGGTATAAATACACACATGCCACTATAGAAACAAAACTATTCTCTTACATCTGAAACATATAGGTCAGCTGACAACAAAAACTCTACTCAAGTCCACACAGACTGGACTAACCATTAGACATCCATCTGAATTAAGAGAGTCAGCAAAGCAGTCTAGTATGAAATTAGTAAAATCAGAGGCCTTACAATAAGAAATCTGTGGTGATTCGTAGAGGTTGTTTTTGATAGGTTAAATTCTAGTTAAGAGTACTTTCCAATGTTTTACTCTTTGAGTGCCGAGTGAATTTGTCAAAATAGGTGTAAAAATTGGCAAGAAAACATTTTTACTCATCATAATGACCTGTAATGTTTACCTAATATAGGAAATATAATCTTTATTTTATTTATTTTTTTTACACATTTTTTATTTGTATTTATAACATAAATGTGAGCGACGCTCACTCAGCTTTTAGAAATGTGGATTATGGAGGTTATTCTGATTGACACGCAGTGCTGCGAAATTTGCATCGCTGCGCTTTTTTTTTTAGCCTGTCCGCACAGCCCCTCGACCCCCTTCGCAAGGCGAATTCGCCCGCTCGGCTGTGAATGTATGTTTTACATAAATATCCATTCATAGCCTATGGGGCGACACCCATCATTTGATGGTCACCGACCATCGAATGATGTGGTGTGCAGACGCAAATCTAAGACACTCTCAAGTGTGTTAGGCTTGCATGTGTCATGTGCAAGGAAAGGGCGGGCAGCTGACATACCAATGCCCCGCATCACTGGGGCATTGGTATGAGGACATCTAGCATTTTTATGGAAACGCCCATGAAACGGTGGGTGTTCCCATGGGCACATACCACAGCCCACCATCCCATGCCCCCTGCCCGCACTGCATGCGCAGTTAGGAAACATTGCACTCCTGTTGCGAATTAGCATGGGAGCGCATGGACTGAAATAAGATCCTATATCCTAAGGAATCAAAAGGCTGCCAGTCTACAGTTAGGATAACATGTTTGCATAGCAGTGACCTACAATAGGCTTTCTGCAGAACACCAATCCGTGTCAGCTTAATGCCCAGGTGATGCTATGACTGCCCTTAACAGTGGGAAGCACATGAAATATTTGATGTGTGAATACAGGTGTGCCTCTTACATTTTAAAGATTGGCAAGCTTCTCCAAGAGCAAGTACAGCTGAATGACTATGGACGTTGCTAAGATACCAGACAATGATTCTAGAAAGTCTTGTTTAACTGTGATTAGTTGCTCAACCGCAACATAAAATACATTTCACAACAATCTAATCCCGAAGCGATACTAGGTGTGTGTGATAATATGTGTGTTAAGGCTAAATTCTGCCCCACATAACATTTCTAAAAGCCTAGGATCACATAAAGGCCAGTATTCAATGCTCCCGATTCACCGGGGTTTTTTTTTTTGTTTTTTTTTCGGGGAATCGGGCTGTTTTCACTCCTTGCGGTGAATCGTTTTCACTGAAAATCTCATTCACCCTATTCAATGTTCGCCGAAAGCAAACAGTGAATGCCGGCCAGTTCTCCGTTTCATGCTCGCTGCAAGTCGCTGGTGTATTTCAATGGGGTTTTCACTGGGATTCGCCGAGAGTGTATTCAATGCTAGGATGGAGAACTTTCAGCATGATTTATCGTTTTGCATTCGACATCTTTTTTAGGTGAACTGGAAAGTGATGTTTTAAAATAAAGGATTTTTGGGGGGCGGTTTTGGTGTAAAAAAAAAAAATCTGATTTTTTTTTCTGTGAAGGGGCATGCTATTTTAATCCATGTGCTTGAAGCACATTAATATATATTTAATTATTATAATTTTTTTCACACATTCGCCAGCAGGGGGCCGGTAGCCGCTCATTAAATATTCAAATATTCACTTCACACTGGTCCCAGCTTATTACGAGCGGGACCAGTGAAGCGGCTACCTACCTCTGTCCCCGAGCCCTCCTTCACCCTCACACATTCTGGGGCAGACAGGGATGCTTACATCTCCCTGCGTGCCGCTGTCCTCCGGCTCCCTGCGGCTTTCACCACAGGGGTTAAAATTCGCCATCAGGGGCAGCGAGCCCCTGCAGCTTTGAATAGGGTGACAGGGAGGAACCGTAAAAATGTGCAGCGAATCCTAAACAGGATTCGCTGCACATGGAGAAAAAACGTATTGAATACTCCCCAATAACCAAAACAGCATATAATAAAATACATATAATATGTATTAGAAAAAAGTAGAAATTTAGGTAACTCCATTTAAGATCAATTGACAGACTGCATATCTGAGTTACCATAACAACTTGACTCCCAACTGTACTGATTTTCTTGCGACAGTCTACATTTTTTTTTGACTGTCCCGCAGTGGTGGCAGGTGTACTTGGGAGACCCTCTGTCCCTCTGCATGCGCACAGCACCTATTAACTGGGAGAGAGGGACAGGGGGCAGCCCAGCAGCTCATAGAGTGCTGGCCATGCCCCACATCTGCAAAAATGGGGCCTCATGGGAAGAGTCACGATAGGCCATGCTCCTAATTATGGGAGTTTTTGACCCCCTTGCTGGCAACAAGAAGTTGGGTGGTATATGTGCACATCACAACCACACTTTGTGGTAGAGATTTGCAGGCTCTGATTTACTCTTATTTCAAAGCAGGATCTTATTGGCTATCAAATGTCAACAACTGTCATGTGATTAGGGATAGCCAATAAGATCATGCTTTGAAATCAGAGTAAATTAGAGCACATCTCTACTTTGTGGTAACAGAAAATGGCATTACATGCAGTATGGATGGTTTAATGGTTAGCATTACTGCCTCACAGCACTGAGGTCTTGAGGTTAACTCAAAGTCATGGTTCATCTGTGTGGAGATTGCATGTACTCCCATACCCTCCAACATGACCCATTCCATTATGGGCCCCATACATCAGCAATCACAATTTATGGATTTCCAGATACAGGGATTTTTTTGGCCAGATAAATGGATTTTTAAAGTGATCGGCAGATTTTTCCATCTAAAGATTGCATCTTCATATCTGGAAATTGCCAGATCGATTGCTGTTCATAATGTAAATAGATGAAGAAGACGAATTGGGAATGCCCACACATATAAAAAAGATCTGCAGATAATACCAGATTATTAAACATGTTTAAAAACCTGATTAAGCAATCGATTGGCGATTTTGATTGGGATTGCCAAAAGGGGGAGCCCACACATCTAAAATTAATTGTGGCAATCATCTCCATATCTGAAAATTGTCACAATTAATTGCTGATGTATGGGGCCCTTAAAGATTGCATCTTCATATCTAGAAATTGCCCAATCGATTGTCATTTCAGCTGTTCATAATGTAAATAGATGAAGAAGACGAATTGGGAATGCCCACACATATAAAAAAGATCCGCAGATAATACCAGATTATTAAACATGTTTAAAAACCTGATTAAGCAATCGATTGGCGATTTTGATTGGGATTGCCATAAACAAAAGCTGAAACTGATGGTATGATACCAAGACAGGGCTGGGCAACACCGGCCCTCCAGATGTTAATGAACTACACATCCCAGGATGCTTTGCGTTAGTTTTGCTATGTGGCCATGCTGAAACTGATGCAAGGCATCCTGGGATGTGTAGTTCATTAACATCTGGAGGGCCGGTGTTGCTCAGCCCTGTACTAAGAGGTAATTCAATTGTTCCTCACCTTGGCACACATGCTCTACCATTAATATCGGGTTAGCTGCACCAGGTGACTTAACCTGTTTAAACAACTGCTTGGTGCACTCAGAGTCAGGGATTTCAGCTTTGATCTCACAGCCCTTCTAGTCGTGTCATGGTATGGTGCTACTCAATAGCGCCAGTGTATTTTCAGTTGAATTTGCAAAACGGAGCAAATGGGACACACAAGCATGCTCTGACGAGTAAAATTATGTCTATACAAAGTATATGACTGCCACTATATTTGCATGAGAAATGGAACATTACAGTGTTTTTAGACAGAGCTCACGTATTATGTAAAATGCAACTTGTATAGATGTATATTGACACATCTGTAGTTGAAGCCGGGGCAAAAAAAAAACAATTGAATCACCCTCACATATTAGACTTCCTCACTATTTCTGGTATTAAGACATTTAAAGCGCAGGGAAAAGCTTTGGTGCCATCAAGAAACATTAAATAGGTAATCGTTCTGGGAAATCATGCATCATTCCTCTTTGCAGATGTGGTTATGTAGGAAAATCAGGTTCTACCTCAATGGGATTGACGGAGACATCCATCATCAGATCATTTGTGCCTTAAGGAGGATTGGATCTTCTGTTAGCCTTTCTTTATATAAATGTTTCTTGCATTTTACTAGTGGGATCATTGTGGCTCACACCTATACACCTCAGTAGCTAAACCACAAAAGTGTTTGTCAAGAGTTCACTGGGCCTATTTTATAAATGGAGTATATTCCTTGTGAATAAGCACAAAAACCAATACCACATTTGACTGGCTAAAGTCTCGGTTGTGGTGACAAAAAGAGAATACGGTCACTAGGTCGACACTATAAAAGGTCCATATACATTAGGTCGCCCGCTAAAGGTCAACAAAAGTAGTAGGTTGACAATGGGAAGGTCGACAGTCAAAAGGTCGACATGAGTTTTCACTTTTTTTTCCAAAACAGGCGGTATTTCACACCCTACCATCCACTAGGGCATGGAGGGAGAATATAGTAGTGAGCTTGGCAATCTATCTCGAGAATCCACTGCCGTTCTTGACAAAACGGGCCAGACAGCTTTTAAAGTCGGGCCCATTCAAAAATCACTTTGCGTGACCACGACTGCACACTGGTGCGTCCTGCGACGTTGTTCAACGCGGTCCACAGTCATTCTCCATGGCAAGATGTGCATGACGATTCCATTAAGCCTAGTCGGTCCCATGCTGCATGGGCGCCACCATGACACTTGCAGACAGATTTCTCCAATTAATTCCCTGTGACCTTGTTACTCTGACCTGTGCACTTGATCATGTGATCAAGGTGTCCACAGGTACTTCCTGGGGTTAATTGATGCTGCGACTTCCAGCCAGTCACAGACAGGCAGGGAGGATATAGGTCAGGCCTCTGGCACTTCCTGCTTGTCTGTTCCCTGAGTACTCCCCAGAACTCAGCGTTTTAGGCTCCAGGTTCCCTGTCCCAGAGTTACCTTTGAAGTGCACTTGTGATCTGCTGCTGATGATGATGATTCTCCCTGGTTAACCATTCATCTGCCAGGTTACCCTTCCAGCTAATAACATCCATAGCTTCCAGGAGAAGAGGTCTGAGTTTATCCAGCTTCCACCAGCAGAGACCACCATTGGCTCCCAAGCCATATTCCATCATCAACTCCCTAGTCAACACAGGCATTGACTCTCAAAAGTCTACACAGTTTATCCATGGCTCCCAGGCCTTTGACATCCCTCTGGCTCCCAGGCTGACGCAGTCCACAACTCCCAAGCCGACACCATCGACAGTTCAACAAGACCACGGCTTCCAGGCCAACACAGTCTCACGTTCACCAGCACTACCCATCACTAACCATTCCTCAGTGATTGGCCAGTTAGGTGTGGGAACTGTCAGAGGGCAGCGACCTGTCCACAAAATGCAGCGAAGTCCAAACCTCCTTGCGTCCCTGGTGAAAACCGTCGTTGGGGTTAGACTCCGCGCCCCTGTTCAGAGTCTCGTCAACTCCCCACCTAGCTGTGTTCTCAGTGCTCAGTGTACTGTAAACTGTCCATACCTCAGGCTTCCTGTATTCCAGTTCACTGACCCTTCCACTGGCTCACTGCTGCCACAACCGGGGACACCAGATACCCAAGCCCTGACAGCTGCTTAATTGAATATAAAACAGAATTTACATATTTGTTGGGCTAAAAAATAAAATAAAAGCAGCTACAGAAATAGGAGGTTTATAGTCTTTTAATATTAGTTTTATCTATATCTAGTGGAGTCAGTATAAATCAGTAAATAGCTTTTAAATATTATTATTTAACCAACAGGCCCCTTTGTCACATACCTCTGACGAGAGAGTGAGCCAGGTGGTGTGATGGGAATAAAAATATTTGAGAAGGTTTTATCCACTAAGGGTCACTGTCATGGCTTTATTTTGAACCATGAATAAAATGAATAGATGTAGGTATGCATGATGTATATGCCAACCTGATACAAAGTGCTTCACAATAGACAGGCCAGGTGAAGGATTAAGTTGCATGTGATAAGTTGTTCCTCAATGTCTTGTTTATTGACATTTCCCGAAGAGCACGAGACAAAGAATAATGGGCAAACATTCTCATTTGCAATTGTATTAGCATCTGCTCTACTCCATGCAGAGAAACCAAGGTGTCAGTCAGTTTATTTAGTGTCAGTCTATGAAAAGGAATCAGCGGTAGAAGAGTAAATCACCACCAATTGGATAATTCATTATCATCTTAAAATAGAACCTATTTCAGCACTATTACTTTCTATTTGTAATGTGCTCTCCAAATTTCTGAGGGGGAGATGTACTGTATGAAGCACTAACAAAAGAGGAGGGGTGTCACCTATAGTTTTCTAGTGGTAGATTTATTAATGTGGTCATAAGGTTCGTTATGAATCTATTTTCGCTTCACTTTTTTGTGGAGAAGCGGCCCCCTACTTCCCCCTTATGTATCTTTACTTAAGTTTTCGTTATGGGATTGTGTTATCCCCACGCGACGGGGATACGCATCCTCCCATAACGTATGTGCGCTCCCCCCTTCTGCTGAGTACTGCGCATGCACCAGTTACCTTGTCTGGCGATGTGTACCCGGAGCATGCGCAGATACATCCATCGCACCGCGGGGACCAGCAGGCGCCGGGGAGAGAAACCTGTGTCAGCCAGGGAGAGGACCAATAAAGTTTATTTTAATGAACAAAAAAAAATCTGTTTAGACTACTACACAGCGCCAGAAAATTCCGGCGCTATGTACAAGAGATAAAAGCAGCAGCGCGTGGCCACAAAGGACCTTCATAAATAAGGTATGAAGCCGGCACCCACTTCCCCCTAAGGTATATAGGTTACGCATCCTCCCCCATAGCACCGAAC